>NC_043704.1:142008622-142275425 GCF_006229205.1 Suricata suricatta
TATGTACAACAAATCCATTGAAATCGATTGAAAATACACAAATCGATGCATTCTGACAGGTGCATACAACTGTGAGGCCACCTCCAGTACTGGACAGTGTCCCTCCCACATGTGTCCTCGTGCCCTTCCCAGGTGGTCCCTTCCTCGTGTGCTGCAGCCGCACATTCGTGCTCAAGCCTTCTGCCTGATGATGTCTTCCCCATTCTAAAGTGAGCTTCTCTGCTATGTTCCCTTTGAGACTGTTGAAATTGGTCTATTTTTTCTCTGTAGTCCTGGGGAAATAATGAGATTTTATAGTTAATTGGCCACATTTATTTAATAATTAGAAATGATTGGACTGTCTGGGTGGCTCAGTCGGTTAAGCTCCAACTTTGGCTCAGGTGATGATCTCACAATTCCTGGGTTCAAGCCCTGTGTCAAGCTCTGTGCTGACAGCTCAGAGCCTGGAGCCTGCTTTGGGTTCTGTATCTCCCTCTTTCTCTTCGCCCCTCCCCCACTTGTGCTCTGTCTCTCTCTCTCTCTCCCCCCTTTCAAAATGAATAAATATTTAAAAAATAATAATTAGAAACATTTATGTAGAAGAGACAATACTTAAAATTTAGGATGTACAATAGTAAAGCCAAAAGACCAGACAAATCCAAGCCAAAACAAAACAAAAACTATAGGTTTATCATTCAAAATCCAAGCTGATAGATGGAGAAAATATAGAGGTAGAGAAGATTTAGGAAGACTAGTTTTTAAAAACATTAACTCCTAGATGCAGATTTTTCAGGCATAAAAGTCATTTTTATTCTCACTGCAGCACATAGGAGAGGGGCAAGGTCACTAAACAGGTGGAGAGATGGATAGATGGCTCAGTGAAGGAAGATAGGAAGGCAAGGAAGACCACATCAAGGTCACTCACTGGAAATCCTTCCAAAAACTGAAGGACTAGAAGAGAAAGAATGTTCCTACAAGACTCTATTGCCCGCAAGAACGTAGGCTTAACGTTGGACATGACCCAGACCTGACACTAGTGTTATGCGCTCTCAACCTTGCTGAACTTTGTTTTTGTGATTTATAAAAGTGGGTGATACAGTCAATATTACAAAGTTGATTTAATAATGAAATGTGATCATGTGTGCTAAGTTAGTAGAAGATGTCAGATACACACACGAAAAGCACAAAAACTGTTAAAACTAAACTACAGGAGAGAAAGTCAGAATGGGTGCTACCTTTAGGTATAGGGTAATAACTGGAAAAGAATACACAGGTTTCTGGGTGACTGAGGATTTTCTATTGTCTTATCTGAGGTAGTCATAAGTGGGGATGTAAGTATGTATATGCGGGTATATACACCCATTACTTAAACAGTGCAAGCCATTTTTATGGTATAAAAAGCAGGGACAATATATTTGTATATGTAACATTGTAGATATCTTAAGTTCTGCAGGGGTTTTTGCTTCTTTAAAGTTATTTTATATTTTTTAAATTTTTTAGAGAGAGAGAGCGTGCATGCAAGTGGGGGAGGGGTGAGGTGGAGGGGGGAAAGAGAGAGAGAGAGCGAGAATCTCAAGCAATCTCCATGCTCAGCTTGGAGTCTAATGCGGAGCTCGATCCTCAACCCTGGAATAATAACATGAGCTGAAATCAAGAGTCCAAAGCTCAACCAACCGACCACTCAGGCACCTGTTCTGTTTTGTAAATACACTGGTCACCTGTTTGGTCATGGGAAATGGGGGAAGGGAGTGGGAGGCTTTCCACAGAATACCTCCTAGTACTTCTTGGTTTTTTGAAGCATATGAATCTTTTAGCTATTTAGGAAATTAAATATATTCGTTAAAAATACCACAGAGCCACGCCCAAATTCCTCCACCTTGTCATTTCTTAATAAGCCTGGTCTTTTGTGACCAGGGTTTGGATGATGGCATAATGATGAGATGTCCAAGGTATCTAGTCCAGAAGAGTCAACTTTTAGACAGAAAGTAAAGGCTTATTTTCCTGTGATGCATTACATTACCGAAAATATTTTCATTTCTAGGGATTTCTATTAGGAATGCCAGATAACTTAACAAGCTTTTTTAAATCCCACAATAATGTTAGCAAATACCTCTCATTGCAGACTACAGCAAGCGGCTAGATGCTGCTTTAATTTGCTTATTTTTTTTTTCCTTTCTATCCCAGCAAGAACATGACAACAACAACAAAAATTAACTGGAAGTAGTGTCTTCTAGAAGGAGTGGTGATTACTTCCAAACCCAAACAAAATTAGGTAGGGTGAGAAGTATGAAGAAAAAACATGTTCCAAGATCTTCTTGTAAAGTGTGTGGGAAAGTATGTGAGAAGAAAAATGCACATGTAAATCATTTTTTTAAAATTTTACTTAAAAAATGATAAGGAAGGGCACCTGACTGGCTTGGTAGAGCATGCAACTTATGATCTTGGGGTTGTGAGTTCAAGCCCTACATTGGGTCTAGAGAGTAACTGAAAATCTTAAAAAAATAAAAAATGGAAGAAAACAGGAAAAAAAAAACTCCTTCAATAAACTCTGATGTGCGTATTAGGATTAAGAATAGTTGTAGATTGCTTACGTCACAGTGGTCGACATGGTGTTGTAGGGTTTTGATAGGGAGGGCCATAGCACTTATTTCTTTCATGTCTCTACCACTGGTTAGAGGATTGGAGCTGGGAGATCTTTATGAAGACCAGGTGGGCAATGCGGCAGCGGAGAGAGAAGGAGCCTGCTTTCTGCTGACCTTGGACCAGTCTCTTATCTCCCTAGGCCTCAGTATATCCATCTATACAATGGGCACATTGCTCTAATTAACCTCCACCAGTTATAAAGTGCAGCTCACTTGATTCAGTGAACATTGCAACATTTCCATAATGAAGGATTTGCTAACAGGGAGTCTTTGCTTATTAACTAAGGAAAATTTAACTTTCGATTCCACCTATAACAAACCCCTTTGGATAGGATCTAAGTTATACCCAACTTAAATTAAGTTGCTGAATGTGGTATGTTCTGAAACAGTGAAGTGTTTTTGCACACAAGGCTAGTTATTCTTGCCTTCCTAGTATTATCTGTTGAATATTTCAAGCTCCCAAGATATTGTGCTATGTTGAGTTGTATTTACTCAAAGTCTGTGAACTTGTTCTTAGAAAATGAAAATTGGCTGGAGGAAAATAAACTTTTTGAGCTCTGAGAAAATGTTGCTGTAAGTAAAAATAAGGGTGAATAATGGTGAAGAGAGATTTAACAGTCCCAGAAAATAAATGGAATAATTGGAAAATACCACTGGCAAGAGTGAATTTAACAACTTGTTTGGTCACCATGGGATTTTGTCTTCTAAACTGTGCCCTTGAGTAGTTAGATTTGCTTATCATCATTCTTATTTTTATGGACATCCGTGTGCCTGCCCCTAACTAGTATTTCAACACAGTATTAAAACACAGTTTTCATGGACTCTGGGTTACATATTCCGTGCTATTGACTATTTTCCAATGACTTCTTCGTATGATTTTTTAAAAAGTCTTAACTTTCAGCACTGGTGATCTCTCTTTCACATGTTCAAGTTTACATTTTGCATCTCACTTTTCATTAAAGCCAGCTGTCAGTCACCAGTCCGTTTAAATCACAGCTAAAATAATTTCAGATAAAGCTCATGTGATCTAGGTCATTTGTTTAACTGAGGGGAACTGTGTACAATATAAATGCTATAAAAATCAGTAACAAAATATCTATGAGTATCTTATCTTTGCATACTTAATTTCCATATCTACACTTAAAACAATGCAGCTTAATTAAAATTTTATCTTTAACAAATTTCTAAGTTATCTTTGGCGTTCTTTCCACGACTTTCATTTAGGGAGGAAGAGGATGCTTAATTAACTTCTTTCTTAGAGATGTTTCTTTTTTTTTAATGTTTTATTTATTTTTGATACAGAGAGAGACAGAGCATGAGAGGGGGAGGGGCAGAGAGAGAAGGAGACACAGAACCAGAAGCAGGCTCCAGGCTCTGAGCTAGCTGTCAGCACAGAGCCCGATGCAGGGCTCGAACCCACGACCGTGAGATCTGACCTGAGCCGAAGCCGGAGGCTTAACCGACTGAGCCACCCAGGCGCCCCTTTCTTAGAGATGTTTCTTAACAAGTCATCCAAGGAGCCAGACCCTGGTTGCTTGGATTGCTTTTTTCAGTAATCTAAGATTAGTGGTTTACTCTTTTTAAAAAGGTCATCAGGGCACCTGAGAGGCTCAGTTGGTTAAGCCACCAGCTCTTGATTTTAGCTCAGGTCATGATCTCATGGTTCATGAGTTTGAGCCCTGCATGGGATTCTGCACTGATGGTGAAGAGCCTGCTTGGGATTCTCGGTGTCCCTCTTTTTCTGCCTCTTTCTCTCTTCTCTCTCTCTCAAAAATAAATAAATAAACTTACAACAGTTAAAAAGATCATCATGTCAGGGAATTAAATCAGGTGGCTTTACTCAAAATTGAAATACTGTGGTGAGGGGTGCCTGGGTGGCTCAGTCAGTTAAGTGTCCAACTTTGGCTCAAGTCATGACCTCACAGTTCATGGGCTTGAGCCCCATGTCGGGTTCTGCGCTGACAGCTTGGATCCTGCTTCAGATTGAGTGTCTCCCTCTCTCTGCCCCTCCTCTGCTTACATTCTGCCTTTCTCTCAAAACTAAATAAACATTTTTAAAAAATTTTAAAAAGAAATACTTTGGTGAACCAATTATATTGTTTTTAAAATTGTGGTAAAACACACATCAATTATTTTAATATCTGAATATATTTATTAAGTCCAAGAAATTTAATATTGCTTATTTTTAAGCATGCTGCTCTTACATATCCTGAGGACCGATAGCTGTTACGGGCTGCTGGAAAATTCAGGCCCATGTGGGAGTTAAGCCAATATAGCTCCCTGAAATTCTTGTCCTTATTTTAGTGAGTCTTATGGGGTTATTTACTCATGTCTCTTTGCTCCAAATTACTGCTTCTTTATGTTTCTGTTGGGTGAAAGAGAACCTGCTAATTCTACTTATTTAAATGTAACTGATATAATAAATAGTGGAGTATAAATTTAAACTGCTACCTACTCCAAAAACATTAGGAAGGTGGGATAGAAACATAATCTATAGGTACTCATGTAATTATAAATGTTGAACTTCAGAAAACTGTATCCATTTCAGAAGGATTCTTAGGGATCTGTGGGTAAGGTAGGATTGGGACATGGGCTCTTGACTGTCTTAAACTCTAGATTCAATTTGATGTCCTTTAAGTCATTAATAGAATGATAAACACAAAAAGTAGTTATTGTATCTATAGTATTCTTTTATTAAACCCTTAAGAAAAAGTAACTAGAATTTTACCTCCGTTAATTGGGAAGGACAAATTCTAATCTATTGGAAAAGTCTCCTGACAACTTAATATTGGAAATCCTATATGGTTTGGCCAAGATTAAGGTTGCCTGGTTCAAGCATTCTACTTTGTTATGGAAGCAACAAATAAGCATTACGCTATTTTTTAAAGAAAAATACATCAGATAACAGAGGAAATCCTGATTGAAAAGGCATCACATACCTGTGAAAAATAGAAAACACACTTTATGGAGTCAGGTCAAATCTTGAAGCTAAGAGGACTGATCTAGCCTCAGCTCTGCCATAGTAAAATCTACCTGCATTTATAGGGTACTTATCTTGTGCCAGGCACTGTGCAACTTTCTAGAGATGAAATAAAAACTAAGATTTGGCTTTATGTTCTTTATTTATCAGACCATAGTTCCTTCGTTTATGATACAAAAGAAACTGATGATCTCTAAACTCTTCTAGCTCTGATAGTCTGTGGAAAAATCAATAAATGTATTTGTTTATTCTTTCTATAAATATTTATGATGATTTAGGAACCATGCAGAAGGTGTTGGTGATTGGGTGAACAAGACAGGTAATGTCTTTGTTTTTATGAGGCTAACATCTGAGGAAACAGAACCTGACAAAAATAAACAAAGAATACAATATAATTTGAGACAGTAATAATTCAGTGACGTAGCAGATGCACATGGGATAATGTGATCATGCCTGGAGAGCAGTGTGCATTATCAGAATAGAGCTGGAAGGCAAGGTGATGTTTCTGAGAGTGTACATGTACGATTCGTTTTTTCTAATATGAACCTAAATATAGTTCATAAAACAAATGAATCAAGAGATCTTGGGAGACAGCTTTAAATATCAGACTCGCAAATCCAGTTTGCAGAACAATCTTCTACCAGATGACGTGTACAATGAAATTAACCTATTAACCTCCCAGCCCTACATAGTGGAATGGAAAGATCCAAGGTGTAAAAATTTTGCAACTGCCTAGGAGGGAATCTGAAGCCTATTATATATAAGGTGCCATTAAAGGATTATTAATCATGGAAAATCAATGGCTACTGATGTAAAACACAGATTATAGAGCCATAATAGCCACATTTATTTTCCAGTTCTGCCACTTCCTGTGGAAACTTTGGCAAGTTACTTCATTTCTGTGCCTTGGCATCCCCATCTGTAAAATGGGGTTAAAGAATAGTTCCTACTTTATAGAGTTTCTGTTAGGATTCATGGAATAACCTACTGTTTTAGGAATTCTAAGTTATTATTGATAACCTATTTTAACATAACTAATTTTAAGCTGGCCATGATGTAATAATAATACCACCATTAAGTATGCACTGATTACTAGATAATGAATAAACATTATGAAAAACAGTTCTGTTTCTCTCTCCTTTCATCTATGACCTTTTGTGTTACGCTAGTCACTTTTTAAAGGGCTGCACTGAAAGCACATGAATTGTCCTGAAGGAAAGAGTGAAAACTTCAGCTAGAAGAAAAATAACCCAAATGCCCTTCATCATTGTATTGGAAAGTGAAATGTTCCCTTGACCATAGATGTCAATGGACTGACAGACTTGGTGACAGAGGACAGTGGACCATAGGATGTGAG
Source organism: Suricata suricatta (assembly GCF_006229205.1). NCBI lineage: Eukaryota > Metazoa > Chordata > Mammalia > Carnivora > Herpestidae > Suricata > Suricata suricatta. The sequence goes on from NC_043704.1 coordinate 142,015,581, forward strand.
TGAAGCTCAAGTTTTATAGGCTGTTACTGCAACATTTTCTCAAATTATCTGCTGGAATGAATAGATATGTTTATATGCTATGTCCGGTAAATTAATTTTGTGTAGTTCACTTAAATTATGAAACAAAGCAGTCAGTGTGGCTATTATGGTAGGCTGTTTTATTTTATATCCTAGAGTCCCAAAAGATATATCACTGTCTAACCTTTTCTCTATGACCCCACATTTTAAAAAGGCTTCCAGAGTGTACCCCAAGTTACTAATAAACATGCTCAATTAAGCATGTGTGATGAGCCAAAATTAAACTTCGGCCACAATGTGTATAGTAATCATTTCAGATAATAGTTTCCAGAAAACATTTTCAAATTATTTTAAATAGGGCTGCAAACAGAGTTTATTCACGATTTTATTCCCTAGGTCAGTGATAGAGAAATCTAATCCCCTCCAAATTAAAAAATTTAGTGGTACAAAGTAAGGTTACAAGGAGTTCAAGACCTTTGCTATTCCCCTCAGGTTTAGGCTAGACATCCTGAAAATACTGAAAATTCACTTTTCAATATCCTGAAAATAGAGCCTGTAAACCTCTATTAGTCTTTAATTTACCAGATTGTTTTCTCCTCCGCTTCCTGTGTTGCAGTATTATCTTCTGAACTCCTTCTCTGATTACTGGGCAGAGGAGGGAGGTACGATAAAGGACAATATTAGAACCTGATGGTCCCAAAGAGCTACAGTCCTTTTTTTAAGTTTATTTATTTATTTTGAGAGAGAGAGAGAGAGAGCATGAGCAGGGAAAAGCAAAGAGAAAAAGAGAGAGAGAATCCCAATCAGGCTCCATGCTGTCAGCACAGAGCCAGATGTGGGCCCCCATCCCGTGAATCGTGAGATCATGACCTGAGCTAAAATCAAGAGTGGGGGGCTCAACCAAGTGAGCCACCCAAGCGCCCCAAGCTATAGTCCATTTTGTTTCTAATAGTTATATATCTCTTATCCTCATTTAAAAACTTAAAAGAATAAATAGAGCTAATATAGAAGCATAAATACATATCAATGTATTGTTTGGATTCCTGAAGAATGTTCAGTGAATGGTATTTTTTAAGGAAAGGGATGTATCTCTTGATCTTATCAAGTTTTCCCTTGGCTTTGAATGTTGACTACAAATTAGTAGTCACTTTCCCAGCATTGAAGGCAAATTCTGGCAGAGTCGTTTTGTGTTGTTTATGTCTCGCTGGTGTTCCTGTAACAAGACCCCATGGAACTATGGGATCAACATAAAGCAAGCTTAAGTAAAACCTTTGATCCTTGGGAAAGACAGTTTGATAAGACCTCTTTTCTTGGTGAAGCCTTTGTAGATCCACCATTCATCAGCTTCGATAGCTTTCTGTGATCTATGGCCAGTAATCCCTACTTAGTTGGCAAAGTGGAAACTCTTCCAGAATGTCAGATATCTTGTCCAGGTGTTAAGAAGGTCAACAAACAAGTTCATCTATTGATACGTAAGACAGTCATCCTGAGGATATGTGCCCCCCCCCCCCGCCTCCCTCCACCGAAGTCACTGGGCAAAGAACAGTTTCAGAATATTCACCTAATTACATATTTGAGTGATAAACAATAACAAAAAGCCCTTTAAAATATAATATAATGTGGTGCCTACATAGGCCTGTGCTTACTCACATGGATATTTGATATAAGAGGAAATAATGACCCAGGAGGCAACTTCCTTGATCTGGAAACAAAACTGAGTATCTTTGTGTGCGACACTGTGGACCTAGAGTGAACAGCTCTGCCAGTAGCTAGTTATCAGATCTTGGACAAATCAGCTAACCTCTCTGAGTTCCAGGGTCACTGGTAAAATGGGAAAATTAATTTTGGTCCACCCCCTTATCAAGAATTAGTGTGTGATTCCAAGGAGAAAGAATGTGAGAGGGAAAGCATAGAGGACTACCTAAAAGTCAGAAACTTTTGCTTTCGGGTAGAAGACTATGAATTTTAACAAAAAATGATCAGACTCTCTTGATTCTCTTAATTAGTTGTCTAGCCCATGAAAGATACCATTTGAGGATGATTTGTTGCTGGTGACCAACATCTGAAACATTAGAAAATAACTATTTATCCAACGAAGTGGCCAAGCAGATTCACTGTTAGAGCATGAATAGTATTTTGACCATTCTCCTTTGTTCATCATTGAGCAATTAGGTTGGAATATATAAACACTGTGATTGTAACATCAGTTAGAGGAGTAAAAAGTACAGAGTATCTACAGTATAAGTAGATTTGGATGTAAATACAGTTTAGTAAATATCACCAAGTGTGGTAGAGTAGAGCAATTTTATAGCGTTGAGATTAAGGGATTAAACGCTGGAGCCAGAGAAAGCATTCCTGACCACCCATTGTTATCTCTCCTATGTGCTCCTATATGTTCGTCTCCAGATAATGACTTATCTTGTTTGCTTACTCACATAATTACTAGTTAGAAATTGTGTCTTACTTACCACTGGTCCTTACATTGTAGAATTCAGAAACGAAACAGAACCTAGAACTAGCCCTTGCCTCAGAGGGATGTTTAGGGAGTAATGGATATTTTATGAGCGGGAACTCCCAGCGAAGCTCAACTGTAGTTGGGTTAATGAATGCTCAGCAGCATTATTGAAATGGAGAGGCTGCCTCAGCTATTCCATGAGTCCATGTTTTTGTCAAAACAATAATAAAACATGGGCTGAAGTCCACAGTTAATGTCAGTGCAATTGGAACATTTTTTCCCCAGAGAAAGGGAGTGTGATAGAGGCTTTCCTACCATAAAGCTGGATATGCCAGCGATTCCCTCCTCAATCTAGTGTCTTTCCCCACCTTTCATAATGGATCTCAGTGACAGTAAACTTGAGAGAGGCAATGTGGTCTCTCAAGAGAGCTGGCGCTTGCTATACCCCCCCCCATCAGAGGGTAACCACGAGTTTAAATATTTTTTAATGTTTGTTTATTTTTTAAAGACAGAGATTTGGGGAGGGGCAGAGAGAGAAAGAGAGACACAGAATCTGAGGCAGGCTCCAGGCTCTGAGCTGTCAGCACAGAGCCCGACGCGGGGCTCAAACTCACAAACCATGAGATCATGCATGACCTGAGCTGAAGTCGGAACTTTAACTGACTGAACAGCCAGGTGCCCCAACCAAGAGTTTAAACAAGTACACTACCAACCACCTTTCCCTAAACCTTTCTTATTTAAAGGATTTAAAGGTCTGATTAATCTTTTTATCTAATTTAATATAAATTATTATTGTATATATCACAAGGAAGGAAAAAATACTACTTTTTAAGATGGCAGCATGATCTTATAGCATAGAATATTCTCATATAAGTCTTTTAAAAAAATTTTTAACATCTATTTATTTTTGAGAGAGAGAGAGAGCGAGAGAGAGAGAGAGAGAGAGATGCAGAGAATCTGAAGCAGACTCCAGGTTCTGAGCTGTCAGCACAGAGCTCAATGCGGGGCTCAATCTCACGAACTGAAAACTCATCACCTGAGCCGAAGTTGGCCACTTAACCAACTGAACCATCCAGGCACCCCTCAAATAGGTCTTTTAGACTTCTTTAAGCATATATTTTTAAAATTATTTGCACATTCATAAAAATGCAAAATATAAGTAAACTATTGAAGGAATTCTACACAGTTTTTCAAATTCAGAATCTGATTCTGAATAACCTTATGATTAAGAATTGTCATACTCCAGGGGCACCTGAGTGGCACAGTTGGTTAAGCCATCCGGATGACTTTGGCTCAGGTCATGATCTCGAAGTCTGTGAGTTCCAGCCCCACGTCTGGCTCTCTGCTATCAGCACAGAACCCACTTCAGATCCTCTATCCCCCTCTCTCTGCCCATCCTCTGCTCATGCTTTATTTCTCTAAAAAAAAACACACACACATAAAAAAACAAAAAAAATTGTTATGCTCCATGTTTTTCCCCAAAAAGAAGGCTCCTATGGGCCATGTGCCATCAAGGACATTGGTGATGTCTGTTCCTTAGAAGGATGGTCCACTGATGTCTCTGACATTTTCTTCTACCTCACCCACACTGGGTGTTTTGAGGTTCATGTGTAGGCAGCGATGACTTCATCCTGATTATACCTGCCTGACAGCTACTTTAAGAAGCGTTAATTTCAGAGCCGTTAAATGTGGGAAATATGTGCATTTTAGAGATGATGAAATAAGTAATTCACACCTTAATGATGTGACCTGTCTTCTTTTTTCTACTTTAAAGGCTTGAAGAAATTCAGAGTGGAATGTACATAGATTTCACAGCCAGGCAGAGCTGAGTTCATATTCCTCTATCGACTAGCTATTATATTGAGGGTGAATTATTTAACTCCTCTGAGACTCACTCTCCTCATCTGTAACACGTCTTAAAGGATTCATGGGGATAATGAATACAAACAAACGTCTGTGCTCTAAGCTGTTATACAAAAAAATTTCTTTTCTTATTTTTTGTCAAACAAAAGCTGAGTTTAAACTTGTGTTTTCTCTGTGTCTGAATACTTTATATGTAGCAGTTCCAGATGGAGGCTGCTAAAATTGGGAAAGTTGTTATTTCTTGATGATGAATGGGTTAGTTTTGAAGACAATGGGCACCTTTACATAGCTGGGTTTTTAATATATTTTACCTAACAGAGAACTCTTCCATGGTTGTGTTGTCGATTTTTTTTTTTTTATTCCTCCTATCAAGAATTCAGATTTTGGCTAAAGTCAAATGGTGAATCAGCAGTAAGTCAAAGAATGGGTTTTATTTTTTATGCTGTACCCCTTTTCAGCTCAACTTTTAAACAAAGGTTAAGTCAGAGACTAAATCATGGCTTAAAATGCAGTTGTCCAAGACTTGTACCTCCAGTCCAAGTCTTGGAAACTCAAATGATTAGTATTCTTATTCCTGGTGTTGATTCTGTATTAAAATCATAGTAAGTCACAGGAAACCATCATGTTCTCATTTTATGAACAGAAAAAGATAGGAAGGCAGGAAGTAAAAGCAGTGTATGGCTTCTCCGAGGGAGTGACTGAAACTTGGAGGTCACTGGTTACGTTTGGTAGGATTCTCTTTCTTTCTGATTTCGGTTGCCTCTTAACCTTGCAAACTTCTGATAGGTCTGGAAAAAGCATCTCATTTCCCATGGAACAAGAAACAGATTCTAGCCCCTTTTCCAAAATGTAAAGTAGGGCTTCCCCTGAGTGCTGTTTAGTTTTGTTTTTACCTCGTCTCTTAGGATAGACGAGCTGTGAGTGCCCTTGTAAAGTTCCTAACAGCTACTGTTCAAATTAGGAGAATTTTGCAGAAATTTAGTTTTATCACCATTGAGTTGCATGCATATTATGGTGTTATAAATTTCTATCATTCCAGGAACAGACAGTGAGCAGGCCAGAAGGAAGAACTGGGCACAGATTTACTGCCAGTCGCCCCAGTGCCTAGTACAGTGCCTGTCACGCATAGGACATTTATTAAATTCTTGTTCACGATCATACAAATTAGTTAGAACAAGGAAGGGAAAAGGAAGAGAGAAGAAATTGGCTATTCAGAGAATATTACTGAATTCTCTCTGAATCACACTAATAGAACAAGGCACTGGCTAATCCTCTGTATACCATCACCTATTCTTATGGTCAGAAATACGATTCTTGAAACCCCTTCAGGCCCATTGAATCCAAATCTTCAAGATTTAGGCTTGGAAATCTAGGCTTCTAATTATCACTCTCCATGATTCTCATGCTCAGGTAATTAAAAAAAAAAAAACAATACCAAAAGACAGTAGTACTTTTACAAAAGCTTTTACAGACCACTGGGCAACAAAATGATTGGAGAGGAACTTTTCTTGTTTTAGGCTTTGTTCCAAAAACCATCATTTTACTCTTCTTCCAGAGCTCCCCAACACCTCCCACTGGGCAGGAAAAAAACTTAAATTGTATCCTGACCTCATGACTTAATAGTCTCCAGTGCTCAGGAAACGGAGTATTTTTTAAGGTGTTACGTGGGCATTGATTGAGAGGACTGACTCAGAAAGTCCCAAACCTTTTCTGTCTCTACTAATTGTATTGTACTTATTGTTGTAGAGATAATAAATAATAAGAAGTTATTCAAAAATAAATATATATGATCACATAAAAACCAGAGTGTTGTTTAAGGTCCAACTTTGTAACAACCTTTCCATTGCAGTTTGATAAGGAGATGCATAATAGCCTTGCCAAGTTCTATTTGTGCACATTTTCTGTCTCATAAGATTTTGGTCCTGCTATTTCATCTCTGTTTCTCTTTGTTATTAGGGTTGCATCAACTAAAGCATCGTGAATAGTCAACATTATTGAGCGACCTGATAGCTCAATCCCAGAGGAAATAAGAGGTTCAAATTCTCATGTAAGATTGTGATTAACATTTGTAGGAATGCAAGTGCAGATTTTTTTTCAGTAGTTTTGGAATGTTTTTGCTTCCTTTCAGTAAGGCATGTCGATACACGATAGGTCAAAACTAGAACAAAAGTTGACCATAACCAAAATAATCACACAGGTCTAGTATCACTAATAGATTATTGATTCACTTATAATGAGATCTTCTGCAATGAATCGCCCAGTCTAAGCATGTTTTTTCCCAGTCCTTGTAAATCACTATTTGTCCATCCGAAAACCCATTTTGTTCTGTTTGCAGAGCACCTTTCCCTTGCTAATGATCTGTGCAAATTAAACAGTAAAGGGGAGGGGAGGCAAGGCTAACTTTTCAAAACTTCTTTACTCTGGGAGAATGGTAAGCAAGAAGCAATTATCCTCTGACTCTCTTCCCTCCCCATACCAACATTCCTCCAGCCCCCCTCACCTCCAGAAAACTTCTCAGCCACAGAAAAGAACAACAGATGCATGTGTGTGCATGCACACACCACCCAAAAGAGCAAATGGGTAAGAGGGAAAGTTTGTTCATTATACCTCCTTGCAAAGGAAAACCAATGAGACAAGATGCTTTCCTAAGCTTGTACAGACTGGCGTCTGCTGTATTTCTCTGTAAAGCCAGTTCATTTAGTTCAGAGCCTGGGCATGTGCTTGGACAAGCCTCTTCCCACTGTGATTCCAGGAAAGTAGATTCCCCATCAGCCTGAGAATCCAAAGACGTAACAACAACTGTCCCAAGGCTGTGGACTATTTAAGTAGCCAATATGGGAAAGACAAGAACAAATTATGGAATTGTGTTTGCTCTGCATTAAGTTTTGTTGTTGTTGTTGTTTTCTTGTTTGACAACTTCTTCAATAGTCTTGGTGGCAAAACAGACTACAAGAAATGGTAAAACAAGGTTTCCATCTGAAAACGCTTTAGAGTTAAGATTTATTGGTGGGTACTGATAAGGTCCTTGTTTCCTTTTAGCTGGCATACTAGAAAGTTTTCAAATTCTATCTTTCATTTAAAAACTAAGAGCTGCTGAATACTTGGGTGCATAAGTATCTTGGGATTTGGGAATTCTATTCTTCCCTTGTTCAGTGCAGCTAGTGTTTTTGGTGATAATTACAAAGAGGATTTGTGGTGGCTTTGAAAATACTCAGTGTTGTAAATAGAATTTTTCTACCCAAAAGCCAGGGGGGAAATGACTAAGTCGGTCTTTGCACATTTTAAAGACATTGTAAGGTAACTTCTCTGAAATGAGATTTATGAATATATAAAATTTAACAAGCAAAGAATGGATTTTTGTGTGTATTCTTCCCCACATTGAATTTAAGAGGTTTTTCTCTGGACAGTACAAGAGCAAGGCCGTGCATATTCCTTTGCTGCTTATTTCCCAACACTTTATACAGTTTTCTAATGACACTTTTTATTTTCTTCTGTATAAATGGCATAACTGATTTCATTTTTATCCCAATGAGATTTACTGTGTGCCGAAAGCAATTCTGTGAAGATCTCCAAACAAATTGTGCACTGTTTTCCTATAAATCGTATTTGAACACATTCCAGGGAAAGAAGTTACAGGTTTCCAGCACCCTCCTCCTGCTGAAGCGTGATCTCCGCCTCTGCCTCTCTTTTCAAATTCATGTCTTTTTATCCAGAGCTATTGTCTTAGTCCCTTTAGGTTCCTGTAACAAAATACCACAGACTGGGTAGCTTATAAACAATAGAAATTTAGATCCCGCTGTTCTGGAGGCTGGGAAGTCCAAGACCAAGGCTCCAGCATGGTTCCATTCTGGTGAGGGCTCTCGTCCTGGGTCATAGACGGGGCCTTCTCACATCCTGGGTCATAGACAGGGCCTTCTCACAGTGTCCTCAGGAGGTAGAAGTTTCTAAAAGACTCTGTGAGATAGGTCTCTTTTATAAAGGCACTAATTTCACTCCTGAACTCCACCCTTGTGACCTAAGTACCTCCTACAACCCTCATCTGCTCATACCGTCACATCAGATGTTAGGGTTTCAACATACACATTTGGCAAGGGCACAGACCATTCAGACCATAGCAGCTTTTTTAGCCCCATGTATCAATACTCTGAAAAAGTGAATAGCTATCTGAAAATTTGGACATTTGAGATGGAAGAGTCAGCTTGCTACTTGAAACCTTTGGTCAAAACTAGAAATACACCTTGACACTCCAGTTCTTAACCTGAAGATGACCTTATCAAGGAATTATTTGTAGAAGGGATAAAAGCATAAGAGCAGGAAAAATACAGTAAGCATAAGGCATTTTTCCATATCTTCCCTAGATAACAGTGTTAGAGTCTGGATGGGCTTGTTTTTGTCATTCATCCAACTTCAACTGTACGCTTCACCATCTGTTTTTAAATTGAGAACTTTGTACCACAAGAGCATCATGAGATGGGGGAAGGATGGAGGCTACCACATTATTTTTATTAATATAGTATCACTGTTTCCTTTTTGGTGTCTTGTATTGTGGAATCCAAAACCAAAATTAGTGCTAAATATAAGCTTGCTGCCTTGGCCATCTGGATGCTATCTTGTTATCTTGATATTCCCATTCAATGTTGTAAATGACCCAAGGACATTTTTTTTTCCATCCCAGAATTTTTTTTTTCTTGAGCAGTTGGTAGTTTGGCCAATGGCAGAAACCCAATTCTGACCTGCAAACTTCCTTGAGCCATAGACCCCTCCCCAGAGTGCAAGCACAGGAAGAGTTCTTTATCTTCTCACGTTCCCAGGAGTAGGGCGAGAAAGATTAGCTCGTGGACACCCAGAACCCCTGCCTTTCTGCTGTAATCAGACAAAGAAATCCAACTTGTACTTTTCGGTGATTTCCTAGCTGGATTGAGATTGGACACAATGGTTTTCAGAATCCCACATTTGCTGAATGTTAATAGTTTTGGATATGAAAAGACTTCATTTGGATAATCTCAATAATTTCACTCTTTTCCAAGAGCATTGGGCAATATGGAGACAACTAACCTGCTAATATCTCATGAAGAAATTTTACTGCAATGTCTTAATACCCTAATAATGGATGGCTGCTTCTGACAAAGGAAAGCATTTATATCAACATGGTAACTAAAATTAACCACTCTCCTAGATGGTGAATGGTCACAAATAGTGTTATAACATTGCACTAGGCACTATGGGAATTCCAAAGAGGGAGAAAGAGATATTCTTTCCTTGATGCTGCTTGTCTTTGTGGTGGATGTTTCTACTGGGCATTTGGGCATTGTAACACTTGTCCCATTATTAGAATTGCTTTAATATGCAGAAATATATTATGGGAAGTTGCCTGTGTTAATATGGACACATTTCTCATCTAGAAAAGAGACCATGGATTATTTTCATAAACGAAACTCCCCTTCTTTTTCTATAATTTAGTAACCCAGAAGATGCTGGTGGTGCCTCAGTCATACCTCTAGACACTAATGACAGCTTTCTGCAAACACGTGGCTCTTACTAGTGCCTCAGTCATACCTCTAGACACTAATGACAGCTTTCTGCAAACACGTGGCTCTTACTACTTTCAGGCTTCTTCTCTGGAACATAACCCTTAGCCACTTATAAAGGGGACCCAGATCACTAAATAGGTGCCCCTTTTGGGGGATGGTTCTCAGGGGTGTGTTCTACACCACATCTCAGAGCTTCCCAGTTTACCACAGTGGAGAATCACTTGATAATATACTTTTTATTCACTTCCTTTTCTCTCCGGACTTACTACCCCTACCTCCTCTAGGTGTTTCTGGGCATCATCTGACAAATAATCTAATCTACTTGTACTGAAATCCTGGTCTTGAGGTCTGTTTTTTGTGGTAGTCCAAACCGAGGAAATAACCTTTTCTAATACAACCTCTTTGTTTAGGTTAAAAAAAATAAGCATTCTTCCAAATCAATTATTCAATTTGCTCAATATTCCCCTTGCTCAGTATTCAATGTGTCACTAATATTTGCACATTGAGCTCCACCTTAGTTGTTGTCTTCTACTTCTGCCTAAATTACTATAGTAGCATTCTAACCAGACTTTCTACCTCTAGGTTATATACTTTTTAATTTATTTTTTTGTTTATTTTGAGAGAGAGAGGGAGAGAGAGAGAGAGCGAGCAAGCGAGCATGTGCACAAATGGGGAAGGGGCAGAGAGAAAGGGAGAAAAAGAGAATCCCAAGCAAGCATGGCACTGTCAGTGTGGAGCCTGATGTGGGGCTAGAACTCATGAATCATGAGATTGTGACCTGAGCCGAAACCAAGAGTCTGAGTCACCCAGCTGCCCCTAGGTTGTGTACTTTTTAGATAATCTTATGAACTACTGCCAGACAAATTTTACTAGCCATCTGTTGGTTCCATGATTTTAGCATCTAAGAATCCTCAGAGGTGGCTGCTTAGGTGGCTCAGTTGGTTGAGCATTTGATCTTGATTTTGTCTCAGGTCATAATCCCAGGGTTGTGGGATAGAGCCCCATGTTGGACTCTGCTGAGCATGGAGACTACTTAAGATCGTCTCTCCATCTCTCTCTCTCTCTCTCTCTCTCTCTCTCTCTCTCTCTCTCTCTCTCTCTCTCTCTCTCCCCCTCCGCCCCTCTCCTCAACTCACACACTTTCTCAAAACAAAAACCTTCAGAAGCCCCTATGCTCACTATTGTATTGATATCATCTAGATTCATGGTTTTAAATATCTATGCTACTGGCTCCCAGTAATTATATTTCCATATTAAGCCTTTCTCTCAAATTCTGCTCTTTTGGATACCACTACCTATTTGACATCTGTACTTGTGTGCCTATTAGACATTTAATATTTAAAATGTCAAAGCAGAACCCCGATATCCCCCTACACACCTTCTCTGTCTGCAGCCTTCCCCATTTCCAATGATAGCAGCTACATTTTCCTAGTTGCTTAGACCTAAAACTTTAGAGACAGCTTCATTCATCTCCCTGCCTCCCTCACAATCTACCCCATCCACTAGGAAATCTTCATGTCCCTATCTTCAAAATATGTTCAAGAATCTAACTGCTTCTCACCCTCTGCACAGGTAAAATTCTGGCATGAGCCAGCATCCTATTTGACCAGGATTGCTAGGTCTCCTGGTTGTTTGCTCTGCTTCTTGCCCTGCCTTCATCCGTCTATTCCCCAATAGTGATGGCCGAGCTCTTTGAAAACTGCTGGGTCAGATCATGGCCCTCTCCTGCATAATGCCACACAGTGGGTGCCTGGCTCGCTCAGGGTAAAGCCAGCATCTTTGCTATCTCCTTTAAGGGCTGACGAGAAGGTTCTACATGTCACTGTTACCCTTGTCTTCGACTTTCCCCTCTCTCGCTCCTGTATAGTCACTCCATTAACGTAGTCATTCACTCAAGCAATATTTCTAAGCATTTGGTTCTGTGTCAGCCATGTTCTAGTCATTAGGGATCCATACATAACAAGATACAAAATGGTTCTTGTCTTTGTAAAGCTTAGGTTTAGTAGCTTTTAAAGTGTGGTCATTTTAAGGTCTGATTCCAATCAATAATACATCTCAGGTTGCTTTTGTAAGATGTTGTGTCTCAAATCCCCTACCTGTGCCCCAGACAGGAAAAAAGGAAAAGAAGAAAGCAAGGAAAAGACAAGACCTATAGCTAGATAGAAAAACTCTCCCCAGAAATGCCAGAATCTGTTGGGTCCTCTTTGGTCAAACTGACATTTGGCCACCCTAGCTGCAAGGGATCCTGGGAAATGCAAGTTTGGAGGAGGCTTTGTTGCTGCCAAGAAAAAATCAGGTGTTCCCGCCACCCCCGCCCTTTGGTCAGTTAAGAAGAAAGGGAGAATATATACTCTATAGATAAATACCAGTTTCTACCATGGCCGGTGTAAAATTACCTGTGGTTTCCACTGACTCTTGGTCCTTCCCACGTCTGAGCATTTTAATCAGAAAAGCATTACTGCACTCACTTGTTTTTATATTAGAATAAGGGCTATTTATTACCATCAGCTCAGGAAATGACCCAGTGTGGCCTTGTAAGACAGAATTAATTTGTAGTGACTCCAGCTGAAAGTTGGCTGCCTTTTAACTTAATAACTTGAGAACTGTCAGTATCCTTTGAAGTTAATGATAGTCGTAAAGTGCAAATAAAAATTTTCCGAAAGGAAATCAAACTCACTAAGACTAGTAAATGAATGCTCTGTCACTACAACTATTACTGTGTGTGAGGGGGGTGGGGTGTTGGGGAGTGGGACGGAGTTTAGAATTTCACTCTCATTTTGTCTTGTTTTGTTTTGGCTTTTGGATTGCAGAATACCTCACAAGTTTCCCCCTCGGAAATGAAATGCGAAGCATTTCTGGTTGTCAGGTCGAATATTTGCAGCAAAGAGATCTGGTGTGAGCATTTGTGTTGGAAATACTTAAAATGTGAGCGTTCACCTCTGGTGTAAACGTATTTGTGCAGCAGGACCTCAGGAGGTAAACGGACGCACAGTGACTTCAGTCTTTCCGCCAGAGGAGGCGATTTTCTGAATAGGTATATGGATCCCCATTTGAATTAGCTTTTATTTTCTCTAAAGAGTAAAGTAACGGGCTGAACCAAGCATAAAAGATGTGTCAGCATAGAAATAGCAGCGAACTATTTGTCCAAGTTCTGTGAAGCAGCCGACGGGTCATTTCAAGGAAGCACCAGGCAACATACCCTCTACGTGTGGAGTGCAGCCATGCCTAATTTCAGCCCCCGGTTGTTAGCATCATAGAAGAGCTCCTCGTAAAGCTGGGGAAACTCTCTCCCGTTAGGAGCATCCTGGTCTTTCGTTTCAATGATGCCACGCAAAGTTTGTTTCAGCAGGAAGCAGCACTTTTGATTTTTTTTTTCATGTTGCTCATCTGTGGGTTTATTTCTACTTAATTTGCTGATCCGAAGAGATGCCAAATTGACATCCCCGGGGACTGCAGTTTCCTGTTGGTTCCTGCACAAGCGAAGGCAGCATGGAGGAGCTCTGTGCTGGGTTTCTCCGTGATTTTAGGTTTCCAGAGGCAGAAATGTAAAACCCGCCTGGAACCTCGGTTGATAGCCTCTGCCCTCCACGGACCCCCAAAGACACAACAATCAAGTTAACTTCATTAAGGTTGGGTTAGGAGCAATGAAAGGGTTCTTTCTCATTAGGCTTTTCTTGATTATAACCTTTTCAGAACTCCAATGTTCTCTATAATTCAATGGTTTAAAAAATTACCGGCTTATAAGAGATCAGGTGCTTAGCAAAAATTCTTCTCTTGGAGATTCTGTTCACGAAGGCCTGGGTGATGCACGGGGTTTTGTGTTTTATAATGAAAATCTCAGGTTGTTCTTATCACCAGCAAGTTGAAGACAATCTTCACCTGGAGAAATGGGAAGCACGAAGGATCTTAGACTAAAAGTACTAAGTTCGGTATTCCCTTTTCTCGTTTCTTCATTATGGAGTGTTTATTCTCGTTTCTCGTTTCTTCATTATGGAGTGTTTATTACTGGGATGCATTCATAAAACATTTAGTACACCCATAACAACATGGGTGCTGCAGCAGACCACTTCTCTCTCCATAAAGTGGAAGTGATAGCTTTAAAAGCAATAAAAAGCAAACAAACAAACAAAAACCAGGCACACCTGGTTGGCTCAGTTCATTAAGCGTCTGACTCTTGATTTTGGTCAGGTCATGATCTCATGGTTTGTGAACTCAAGCCCCCTATCAAGCTCTGCACTGACAGCCTGGAGCCTGCTTGGTGTTCTCTCTCTTTCGCCCTCTCTCTCTCTCTCTCTCTCTCTCTCTCTCTCTCTCCCTCCCCCCTCCCTCCCTCTCTCTCTATCTCTTTCTCTGCCCCTTCTTCCTCTCAAAAATAAATTTAAAAAACTTAAAACAATAAGGAAACATATAAAAACACTTCTCTAACATCGTCACATTTATGTACTTAGTTTAAATAACCATAAGCAGGGGCACCTGGGGGGCTTAGTCAGTTGAACGTCTGACTTTGTCTCAGGTCATGATCTCACAGTTTGTGGGTACAAGCCCACATTGGGCTCTGTGGTGACAGCTCAGAGCCTGGAGCCTGCTTTGGATTCTGTGTCTCCTGCTCTCTCTGATCCTCCCACTCTCAAACTCTGTGTGTCTCTCTCTCTCAAAAATAAACATTTAAAAAAATTAAAAATAAATAAATAACTATAAGTATTTAAAGACCCCTAAGAAGCCACATAAGGCAAGTTAGGGGCCATCTTCTTTGTGCTTTGCCACTAGCAAAAATAAATAAACAAATAAAAATAAAACAGAACTATCCATCTTTTATTGAATGTTCATATCATTCATAGGAATTGTGGGTTGTAGAAGGATACCTTTTCTAAGAGAACTAGGTTTATTTTAGTAGGACATGGAGGTAGAGGGTCATGTCGATATCCTAAGCCATTTGGCATGTTCTTAGAAAGCACAAGAAGATAACATAGCCACCCTCAACTCCCAGCAGACAAATGGTATCAGAGTCTAAGCATAATTTTAACATGACTGCAAACAACATGGCTTTGAGTTTCATGGTAGTAATTTTCTGCCTGTTGTAACTGTTTTGGAAAACTTGCCAAGACAAGATCAGGGAACCTATGATGCTTCTAGAATAAGACTCTGTATTAAAAATCAATCCAACAGTACACGATGAGTCTATCTTATAGTAGGTGATAGATATATATTTAAAAGTCATTATCTACCAAAGCCGTAACTCATAGCTTTTGATACTCTGATATTATCCTGAGAATTTCACTTAATCTCCCTGGATCATGTGGCTTACAAGATTTTCTTTTGCGGCTGCAAAATTACCTGATAGTTTATCTGTCGTCATCTTCTGGTACCCAGCACATCTCAGAAGCTGTTGATGGGTGTCTCATAGTCACTGTTAGAGTATAATTTCCAATTCTTGCCTCATCCTGGATCAACTAAAAGTAGCATCAATCCTTAAATATTCAATTGCCTTTCAAGTGAATGATTTGTAAGCATTTGAAGTCTGCAAAGATCTGCACGGAAAAGAAGCAGGCCAATATCATCTATAGTTTCTCTTACTCTAAAATTTCTTCCTAAACATTTCTTGACCTTAAAAAAAAAGGTAGGAAATGGTTAAAAATGTACTACTGGTTAGACATTACCAAATTAGCTTATGCTGAGCCAAATTAATATAGACTGTTTGGTTGGTTGTTCCTCATGTTCCAAATGGATCCAAAGTTTGTTGTTTACCAGATTTTGCTTCACACTTAGAAATTTTCTTAATATATACCAAGGTAAAAAAATCACATTTTTTTAATTTGAGAAATTTAAAAACACTTTCAGCTTCCTTTGCTAAGAAATATGAATCACAGCAACCCCTACCCTAAGAGCTAAGTTTCCCTCATTGTCTTTTATTTTGAAGCCTCACAGATTTCCTTCCAAGTTAATTACTCCAATTGATTCATAAAGTAAAGAGGCAAAAATGCCACTGTAGGCAACAGTCCAACCACGGGAAAGAGGACTGAGTGGCATTGGGGCATGCATAGATGGTCTACCTCAGCAGAATTTCTAAGGGATTTCACTTATCTGGGCATGAAAGGCTACAGAATTCAATATTATTTATCTACTTTGGTAAAAAGTTGGAAGTGACCTTCATATGTAAGAGAAAGGAAGTGGTCAGGAAAGAGCTTTTGGAGACATTTCTGTAGCAAAAAGTACAGATTCCTAGATTTTATCCCAGACCTATCCAATAAAAATATCCCTGGGGAAGTTCCTGGAAATTTTATATTTTTTATAAATACCCCTGGTGATGCTTATCATTCTGCAAACTTTGGAAACATCTCACTATAACATCAGTAATGTAGGATTTTATTTAACTCTTGGAGCCTGCTTCTGAAGAATTGCTAGAAAGGAACTATTCACCATAAAATACTTAATGACACAAAAACAGAATATAACACTATATAGACAGTGTGATCAGAAAGCATCACAGAGGAAATAAAAGTATTATAAAAGCTGGTCTCTGGTGTCGTCTTTTCGTTTAGGAACCGGATGCAAGAGAGAAGGCCTAGCATCTGCTTGAGAGGAGGCCAGCATGAGACAAAGCAAAATCCAAGAGACTGCAGGAAGATGGCAGGAAGTTTTAGTTCCCAGGTATCCCTTCGGGCAAGGACAGGTCTGTTTAGAAGGAAGAGGAAGGAAGACTGAGCAAGAGATTAAGGCTGTAGGGATAAGTGATTAACTATTCGGTGAGGTAGTGATTATTTATTCAGAGGGTGAGGGTAACCAGGACACGTAGGCCAGGGATGTCCGCTATTAAAAGTTAAACTCTTTGCTGTACAGTGCAGCCCTGAACCGCCACGTCATCCCCTCCCATGCACCGACCTTCAGTGCGCATGCTCGAGAGCGCCCCACCCTTCAGTGCGCGTGCTCGAGAGAACTCAAGAGAAAAGGCACTAGTACATTCCAGGGACGTGCTGGTGTGAGCCGAAGGAAGAGAACATTGGCAAATACATGGCAAATTTGTGGCCATCTCAGTTATGTCCCCAAATACAAGAGTGACATCCGAAATCTAGAGGAACTGGGTAGTCCCATACAGGTGACATTTTGGCAGCACAGCGTGTGTGAGAAAGAGTAAAGAATGAATGGCAGGACGTAGAGGGTTAGCGCTGTATTCGAGATTAAACGTGATTCATGTCTTGTTCTGCTACATTCCTTCATTAAGCATATATTACCTATAGAACAAAGGGAAAACAATGATTAAACTTTGGGAAAATAAAGATAATTTTCAGGTGTTTTTCAACAAAAAAGTTCTCAATTTGATAGAAATTAAACCAATGCTAATAATTAAAAACCTTACAGTACCAAGAGCTATGGTATTCTAGTTAACATTTTAGAAAGTCCTTAATTGGTCAGTCATAGATACAACCAAATCCCTAGGTTCGACACAAAATAACTTACACTGAAGGATTGGATCATGTATAGACTCTGTGGGTTCAAAGTTGGGAGAAACATTTTAATGACTTTATATTCATCTATACAATTCCTTTTGCTATCAATCATAGAGTGACTCACGGCTTCTTTTCCTTCTTTGAAAGCCAACATTTTCCCTATTTAAAAAATAATACTTATGAAGCAGTATTGTATTTAGCCCAAAACATGCAGTTTCTGCTGTCAGATAAAGTGAATTTGAAGGCCACTTCTACCTCTTACTACTGTGGTGAATATTCTCTCTTTGCAGCATGTTTATCCATCTGTAAATGGGGATAATGATGCTTTCTATTCTGTAGGCTTTGTGAGGATTACACAAGTTAATGCATGTAAAGGGCTTAGCATAATCTGTAACCAATTTTTCAAACTACATTAACTATGATTAGTATTTGTTCATAACAGACACTTCTGGAAAAAGAAAAAAGCATTCAGAAGAAAATAAATATCATATCAATGCTTACATCAAAGGCTAGAAGTACGAGCATTTTGGTAACATTTCATCTCTTTTTGTTTAAACAAACAAAAAAAAAATACCAAAAAAGCTCCTCTTGTATGTATTACATTATAATCAAATTATTAAACTTTATATAAACTAAATAATTTCTGTTATTAAATGTGTTTCCAAAACATCATTTCCAGTGATCACATGCTTTTCCATTTATAAGGAAACATCATACGTCATTTAAATGCTTATTTATTTATTTTTGAGAGAGAGAGGGAGAGAGAGAGAGAATGAGCCAGGGGAGGGCCAAAGAGAGAGGGAGAGAGAATTCCAAACAGATTCCACACTCTGTGCGGAGAACTGACATGGGCCTGGATCCATAACTACCTGAGCCAGAATCAAGATTCAGATGCTTAACCAGCTGAGCCACCCAGGCCCCTGCTTTTCTAATGTTTATTTATTTTTAAGAGAGAGAGGGAGGGAGGGAGGGAGGAATGATACCATATCATTCCAAATCATTCATATTTTTGGAAACCTTCACTGCCTATGCTTATAACTGAGTGTGCATATTTATAATTATTCCCTTAGAATCAATTTTTAGAATAGGAATTGCTGAGCCAAATGGTATCTTTTTGTTATTATGTATTACTAAAGTCCTTCCAGAAAGTTTGTGCCAATCATCGCTTCTAATAGTAAATGAAATATACTCTGTAAACAATAGATACAGTCTCTTTTTTTTTTTTTTTGGCCAAGAATAACAACAATGATGTTTAATGTTTTGGCTTATATTTGGAGATTTTAAAATGGCTATTTTTTCTTGTATATTACATAAGTATTCGAATGTGTTAAAGATTTTTATTTTACTTCTTAAACTGTCACATTCACTGAGGTGACACTGTGCCCCTATGCAGGCAGACACGTTGCACCTAAATTTGATGGTATCCAAGTAGGATGATGGCCACTGAAATTTGCGTGGTTCCTCTGGGGGCCTGGAAGATGCATATGAAACTTTAGAAGACCGGAGATCCCTACTGGAGCTGTCCTTTTTCCAAGTAAAATGGACTCAGAAAAAAACAAGGAGGTTGACAGGCTTCACGCAGAGGGAACTGATATTTCTTGAGCATATTTCAAAGAGCTAAGGAACTCCAGTTTCCCTTATTAAAAACCCCAAGTTGAAGTGCTATCGTGTGTTGAATACTCAAACATGGAAGGCTCGCTCCCTTTTACATCTGTGTTTCTCAACCTTCAGTCTTTTTTTTACATTTGCAATTTTTGCCTTAGCTACATGCTATTTTTCCTTGAATGGAGCTCCTACGTTTGTTTTCTAAAGTTTTGGTTCAAAGGAAACTTTCCATCGTAGATGGAACATCACTAATATTTGCCACATGTAAATGTAAAAAAAATATAGGATTTTAGGTGTTCCACCCGAAATCATCCCATCCCATCCCCCCTCCTCCCATCTCCGGCCAGGGCAGAGTATCACATGTTGGGAAGAAGCATCATTCACAGCCTTTCTTGCCTAACAGAGAAAACACAGTCACTCGGGACAGCAGGACAAGACTGTGGGAACGCTGTGAGAACCTGGCACTTCTGTGCTTTCTTCTGTTAGTGTCTTCCTTCTCGTTCTCTTCTGTCTGGTTCCCAGGAGTAAATGGGGAGACAACCATTACAGTATAAAGAGTGGGTGTGCCTGTCAAGTAAGGCAAGAGAGAAGATTCAGAGATTCAACTACTGCTCAGCGATGGGGCTCAACATACCTCATTTAACTTCATTTGAACAGGAAAGGGCTGGAGACTCAGAGCATTAAAACAGAGCCACAGACGTTCCCTACCTGGGTGATCCAAGGCTGCTTTCCCATCAGTAGATCCCAAAGGTGGTTGGATGAGTCTGGTGATACCCATTTACCAACACACATTAAGCCTGTCTGGCCAGGCTTCGTCTGGTAGCATTTTCTTAACTAAATATAATGACAATTATATTAGTAAACTCTGAAGTCCATCAAACATTTCTCATGTTTTATTATTGAGAAAAAATAGGCACTTTGGTTCTTTGATCATTTAAAAAAAACAACCACCCCGCACTGTGTCAGCCTTTGTTTGTTATTGTGGGACATGACAGTTATCTGAAGAGAACCAGCCAGATTTAATCTGACAGCCACAGTCAGGGAAGAGTGCTACCAATCTAATTATCCAGTAATCTAGTCAGAATGAGAGTAATTCTAGGCCTTTCTCAGGCAGCTAATCACATTTCCTGTGCATTAGTAGCCACACACGGGGAGCTTTTAGGAACAAGGTTTTTGGTCTGCCTGGGTTTGGGGAACTTCGTAGTGATGTGATTTCTTTGTTGACTTCCCCCAAAGTGGGTTCCTTGGGGTTTTTTCCTCCCCCCTTTCTTCCTCCATTTCTTTTCATTACTAAGATGGTCTGAGTGCAGCTTCAAGTTCTAAGTTTGACAACCTTGTGAATTTCCTTTCTGAATGTAGCAGCAGAAGGCGGTGGGGGGGGGGGGGGGGGGGGGGGGGGGGGGGGGGGGGGGGGGGCGGCAGGTGAGTTCCTGGATTCGTTTGCTTATTTTCTCAAGCAGGAATAAATTAAAGAAGGCTATACAGTCGGTGGGGTGGGGGACATGAAAAATGTATTTTTCTACAAGGAAAGCACTGTCTTTCGCGAACTATTTTGTGTGTCATTTCTCTATTGTGGTAGATGTTTTACAAAGAGGTTTTCTAGAGAAAAGGCAAAAGATAAAAGACAATTGGCTGATATTCAGTCTGTCGGTGACACTGAATGTCACGCTCTAGGCAATATTGACCATGCAACCTTTTCATAATCACGATTTTAATAGGGAATATAAAGATTGAAAAAAATAGGAGAAAAAAAAGATACCTCTAGCAAACAAGAGAGCATGTGCCTACATCTTAATTAATACCCTGCCATATTCTTTCTCTGAAAACCTCCACTTAGGGTAATTTCGTATTATTTCTATAAATCAAAATGTTTTTTAAGTGCATTGGTTTCTGGCAGGCCAAAATGGAGGTGTCTCTGATAAATCACTATACTTCTACCAGGTCTCTTTTCTTCTAGTCTTATGTTTTCCTCATTCCTCCAACTTTGCATAATCGCTGCTTGGTCATTTGGAATCCAAATATTCGAATCTAACAGAGGGGAGCTCTAGTCACCAAGTAGGTTTATCACATATTAACGTCTCCCAAAGCTTTCCATGATGAACAGGCTTCCCAACTAGCAATCATAGCACATTAAGTGGAATGCCATAAAAAAAAAAAAAAAAAGAAAAGAAACGTGAGCGCTATGTTAAATTGCTGTGTTGCATCCCGAACAGGTTTCAACCACAGTTTGCACTCTCTCAACTGAAATTTTCTGTGGACTTGTATATATTTTTACTCCTGTGATGGTGGGAGTTACACACTCATTGGGGCTACCTCGTCTGGGTGTGGCTCTCTGCACACACAGAGGCTACTGCTGAGTCACTGGTCTGTTTGGGTCCAGAGTCCGAAGTATGTGAGCCTGGGGGCTGGTGTGTCTGGGGTGGGCCATGCAGACTGATTTCAGAGTCACTGTTGTGCCTTGAATTATGTCGTCCCCTCATGCGTTCTAGGCTCAGGTTCCACAAAAGCTACTGATATGAGTTTATCCGAGGAGTTCAATAAGACTATAAATAAACCCTAGTTTTGGACCACTGTTTGCTGTATGGTCCTTGGACTCTCAAGGACGGATGAAAGCCGAGTTTGATCTGAAAGTAGTCCCTGCTGGCATCTATATCCATGCTTCCCTGAGTTCAAATGTGTACTTCAATCCACGTGAAGTGTATCCGCTAGATCGCAATTGAAATGTTTACCAAATAGAAATTATATTTAAATGTGTCCATAGGACATCACCTTATTCAACAACTGTCATCGGAGAATGTGAGGGCGTTTATGGGAAATGAATGCCATGGTGGTTAATCCCAACAGAAATGTTGCTTAAGCACAGCTCCCTTCTTACAGAATCAAGATGAGGGGGGAAATAATAGAGCGATGTCTTGTGATGATTCCAGCATCTCTCAGTAGATAATTGGCAGAAATAAAAAGGAAATCAGTTGTTACAGTTCTCAAGGCTATTTCTCAATACAAGGTAGAATAATTCAGGAATGCAGGAGATGCACAAAGGAGGCTGAATATTAAGAGCTTAACTGAACAGCGAAACCTCTAGGTATTTGCAAATGTGGCACTCTTTTCTCTGCTTTAAACTCTAGATCTTGAGTTACGCAAGGGATTGTGACCTGCAAATCAGTATACATTGTTGATTCTTCTTTTCAAATTAATACCTGCTGAATGAGTTGAGCTTTGTAAAAGTTCAGCTCTGTGTCTTATTCATTCTTTGCCAGGGTGTCTGATACTGTCCAAGGAATGTCCCAGAACAAAAGGGTCTTTATATAAAGAGCAATAATAAATTCCATTATTGCCATATATGAATGATCAAGTTAGTTTCTGTACAGAGAGTGCTATCGACTTTGAACTTTGGTTAAATCACAATGAGACAAGGATTCCAAGTTTTGACCCAGTGTAGGGGATCTTCCATTTTAGGGTACCATGTTAATACTATTTATTTCCTCACCTTTGATTTGGTTTCTCTTTTTAAAAAGTCAAATTAGCATGAAATGTTTTAGTTTGGAGACGGTCTTCAGGCTTGTGATCGTTTTTCTTTCTTACACAATTAAAAATGTCTAAGGGAGTATTTGGTATTTTGCAACATGGATGGCATACTTTTCCTCTTGGCATCGTTCAATGTCTTTGATAATACTAAGAAAATTGGCAGTTTGGATGAGTTATGACTGGCCATTATCCAAACCTTCCTCTAATCCTAATGTAGTCTTTTAAATGTAGATTGTCTGTTTACATGATCCTTTGTCATGGCCTAACATGTGGACATTCTTGCAAAGCCCTACATGATCTCTGACCTACTTATGCCGTCTTATTGGCCTGCGTTGGAATTTATAAAAGTATATGGTGTTTCCTTAAATTAGTGCTGCCCAATAGAGTAACCATTTGCCACATGTACCTGTTTAAAAATTTTTTAACGTTTTATTTATTTTTGAGAGAGAGAGAGAGAGAGAGAGAGAGAGAGACAGTGCGAGCAGGGAAGGGTCAGAGAGAGAGGGAGACACAGAATCCGAAGATGGGCTCCAGGCTCTGAGCTGTCAGCACAGAGCTCGATGCAGGACTTGAACCCACGAACCATGAGATCATGACCTGAGCTGAAGCCGGATGCTCCACCGACTGAGCCATCCAGGCGCCCCAACACGTGTACCTATTTAAACTGAAATTTAAATTAACTAATTCATAAAATTAAAAATTCAGTATCTTAGTCGCACAAAGCACATTATAAGTGCTCAATAGTACATGTAAGTAGTGGCTTCCCGATTGGAGTGCAGGTGTTTCTATCATTGCAGAAGGTACTGGTGGGTAGTGCTTCCCTGAATACTTGATAAACTTGCAAAGCAGAGTATCTACATTGACTCCAAGGCAGAGAGCAATCATGGCCATAGAGTCCCAGGCTCAGTACCAGCGACAGCAAAGCCAATGAAAGTGGCTGAGACTCTTGTAATTACACCTCATCATGAGTTCTTATTGCAATTAAATGAAATCATTGAAATGTTTGTATTGAATTCTTTAAAAGGAACAGGACCCACAGCCACTTGACAGTTCTTTTGGTTTCACAGCTCTTAACACGTCACCGAATGACTCTTACAAATATGTCCACTTCTAACTACTGGTTAAAGCTTCTTAGTAATTATTCTGTTTTCCTTTCATATGAAACCACGTCTATACCATACCAGCCAAGAGCTAATTTCTCCTACTCATTTCCCCTTCCTGATTAGAGCTTTCTCTTCCCTTCTTTCCTCTTCCTTTTCTTTCCTTTCCTTTCTCTTCCCCTGTTCCTACAGATCTGTCTGAATGCTATTGAGAGAGAAGAAAGGGAGGAGACTTAAATATGTCTTTTAATCTAGATATTCTGTTTTTGGAATCTCCCACTTGGTTAGGATTAAGGAAGACACTTTGGGCCAAGGCAGCTACCTTTCACACTTCTCTTCCTCCTTCTCAGTGTATGTACGTACATGTGTAGGATGTGCGGGAGGGGGAGCAAATATCAGGTTCTAAAGCATCCTTCCTCTCTTTTCTATCATGTTCTGGAACCTGAATGTCCATGAGTCTGCGGTGGCCCTTGCCAGGAAGTGTCCTAGCTCTCTGCGTTCCCTTTGAAAGCTGGGACTCGTCCAACTCCAAAGGAACACTTGTCTAAGGGTCAGAGTTTTCCTATGAGATAATCACAAGGACAAAGACTGAGTGTTTCATTCTCAGGTTCCTAAGTGGGTGGCTGGGCAGAACTTCAGAGTAATCGAGTGTGTTGGAATAATTTGGTGTGAAAAGAAGTGCACAAAACTCACTAGTGTCTTTAAAAGTGTAGAATTTTCAAGAACTCGGGGTGATTACATGTATATTTGACTCCTCTCCAGCTGTGTATTCAGAGAAGGAGGCGGCCTGTTTCAAAAACATGCCTCAAAAACACCTGAAACTTAAGATTTGTTAATTTCATAGCACTCTGATGCGGGTAAATAATTTTTAAATCAGAATAATTGCCATAACTTTTTAACTGGCTACCCATTTCTCTTAAAATATGTTTTTAAATTTCTTAAATCCTCACATCTCTTATGAATGTCTTGCTGCTTATGCTTCCTGTCTTGTCTGCTACCTCCCTCCACAAACACAGTACGTGTTAGCAATATTTAACCCACCACACTTCCCAGAGCGAGGCGTGCATGTGCTTTCTCTGTAACCAGAATGCACTCCTGCCCATCAACTATTTTGAGAACTTGGACTCATCCTTCACCTCTGCCCACTTGCTCCATTTGCAGTGAAGGTCTGCCACCCCCATATTAGCTATCTGCCACTACACGGCAAGTCCCCCCAAACCTTAGTAGCTTAAAATAATCCAGTCTTGTTCAGGCTGGAATCCAGGAGTGGCTCAGGTTGTTGAAGCTTTTAAAACATCTTACAAGAAAGCAGTTCTTAGCAGTCTTAGCTTTTCCCTAAACATCTCAAAGTGTCTGTTTTGTTTTGTTTCTTCTTTACTTGTAAGAAAGCTTACTCCTAGTCACTTCAATACATTAACGTGCTTGTAAGAGTCTCAGAGAAACCCACAAGACTTCCACATTACTCTTAGGTCATTCTCTTATTTTTCAGTTGCATATGAGCTAACTCATGTCAATGAAACACCCAACACAGGAAAGCTGTCTCTTTCTTCCCAACTTTAGGAAAATCCCATAGGAACCAATGCAACATCACTTTGTTTTGAGATACAGAAGGCGCCCTTGGGTCTTTTGGTCTAACTTACATGATGACATTCTTCTCATCCCCAGCTTTAGAACTAATTGTGATTTTAAGTAAACATAACTGGTTTGGTCCAAGGCTCTCAGGATCTACTAGTTCGTTACTCAATCACTCCTTCCTTTCTTATGAACACTACATGCTGCCATGTTTTTTCTTTACGTTTAATTAAATTAATTATTTTATTTACTTTTTGACATTCTATTCACATGGCAATAAATGTAAAGGCATGTCCCTTTCTCACTCCTGACTATCATTAAGACTATCTCCCTCTCAGGGTGCCTGGGTGGCTCAGTTTGGCTGGGGTCAACCTCTTGGTTCATGGTTTCAAACCCCAAGTTGGACTCTGTGCTGACAGCTCAGAGCCTGGAGCCTGCTTTGAATTCTGTGTCTCCCTCACTCTCTGTCCCTCCCCCGCTAGCACTCTGTCTTTCTCTCTCTCTTTCTCCCTCTCTCTCAAAAGTAAATAAACCTTAAAAAAATAAAAATAAAAAGACCCTATCCCCCCTGAAGTGCAGGGTATCTTGCCATGTGGCTTCTCCCATTCAGAGTTGCTCAAATGTCATGTGAATTTTCATTACATTTCTGTGTCATCTGATTGTAACAAGGGATTTTTTTTTAACTCCTACAAGCACATTCATTACATTAGTTTGGCTAACTAGGCAAGGTAAGTGAGTAGAGTAAATGTAAGATTTGTGGCCTGTGAAGATGTGTATTACTTGGGTTCTGACAAGTTGTGAGGGAAAGAAATGCTGTAGTGAGTGACAGGTGTTCATTATAAGCATATGTGGGAACTGAGGAAGCGTAATACACCTGCTTGGCAGCTGGAGTCATTCTAGGTCTCAGAGGTTCCCATTCTGAAGTGGTTTTTGTAAAAATTTTTGTGGGTTTTTTGTTTTTGTTTTTGTTTGCTTCTGAATCAGAAGCTAGTCATTTTTAAAAATTTACTTGCAATTAATTAACTTTTATAAATTCAAGTGTAATTAACATCCCAGTCTGAAACGTTAATGAAACTGGAGGGGTGGAAAGGCATGTTGTCCTTCATGATACAGGGATAAGTCCACACACCATATTTTCTTCCACTGAGAAGGGATTCTTTTTTTGTTTTTAATTTTTTTTACTGTTTTTTTTTTAAATTTATTTTAGAGAGAGAGAGAGAGAGAAAGAGAGACAGCATGAACAGGGGAGGGTCAGAGAGAGAGGGAGACACAGAATCTGAAGCAGGCTCCAGGATCTGAGCTAGCTGTCAGCACAGAGCCCGACACGGGGCTTGACCCACAAACCTTGAGATCATGACCTGAGCCAAAGCCGGACGCTTAACCGACTGAGCCACCCAATCGCCCCCCAAGAAGCGATTCTTGACTACCGTTTTGTATGTATTCATTTATTCCTAAAAGATAAATTTCTGAGCATGTTCAGTCAATATCCAATGTGGAAATCTTCTGCATGGCCTCTCACCAAACCCATGAGTTTGTCTGTGGATGCCACAGACTCTGCCTTGAACTCTAGCACAGACTACTGTGGCCAAGGTGGTGCAGTCGCATGGCAAAAGACCAGCACTCCTATCCAGAAAGGCGGATTTCCCTTGGCCACTCTCCTCAGAATGGATTGTGGTCGGCAAGACAGGCACATAGCATTTCAGAAGTTACTCAGAAGAGCGGTTTACATGTATTAAGTTAGCCTCCTTACATGCATGTTATTTGATTTTATTTTGAAGACATGATCTGAAAGATAAAAGAAAGGAACTGTGTTCTCATTTTGCAAACACCCAGAAAAGTTAGTGTATTTGAACGTTTTCTACAAGAAGTCTCATCAATACTTGCAACCCAAGTACATCAGCCACACTTTTTCTACTTGAAATGAGAGTCCCTTTATGGCAGACACAGTGTCAATTATATGTAGCGTTTGATAAGGTATTTGCCCAGTGGATGAATGAATCGACTTAGACAAGGCAATTTAATTACTGGGTAAGATCCTGCTTAAGTCTTAAAACGTAGCATGAAAGTTGTCTTTTTTTTCTTTCTAGAAGTGTCCATTTTATTAAAGCTACTATATTCTTGGGAGATTTTCTAATCCTTCCATAAATCTAGTGGTTTTAACTGCGTTTCAGAAACTTATTAAACATCTTGTTGTGTTTAGGAATGATAGTTTATTCACCAGGGTATAGCACAATTTATTTTACAGAACCAGAAACCTTGATATGGTTACACTAGGATAATGCCCAACTACCTTAGTTGTTGATTTCTTTTGACATTGCCTTTTTAAAAAATCAAATCAATTTATTACAGTATCAAGCCAATAGGCTTTCTAGCTCTCATATGAAAGGCTATAAAACTCACTTAATAACAAGTACTCTGGTACAAAAGCAAATGCTTTCCCTGCTGAAGAGACTACTGATTTGAGGGTACAAAAATTAGAATAGGACTCTTGCATAGGCCTCCTACTGGCTTGAGAAGACTGATACATAGAAGACACAATGGATGTGCTACTTACATATTATGAGTGTCTAATTTTCATGATTAAAAAATTGGAGAAAACTCAAAATATACTCAACACATTTTTAAAAAATGTTTATTTATTTTGACAGAGAGAGACAGAGCATGAGTGGGGGAAGGGTAGAGAGAGAGGGAGACACAGAATCTGAACCAGGCTCCAGTCTCTGAGCAGTCTGCTTAGAGCCTGATGCGGGGCTTGAACCCGTGAGCGAGATCATGAGCTGAGCTGAAGTCAGATGCCCAACCGACTGAGCCACCCAGGCGCCCCTCAACATATTTTCAAAAGAAAATAGTTTGCTTTATCATGGGATGGGAACTAGTGGTGTTGAAGGTGATTGTTACTCTTTAAACAAGGTGAAAAGGTAGATTTTGGCACAACTAAAGAAAGCTTTCCTAAATCACATGTCATGATGAATATAAAGTTGAAGTTTTGCCTATAGTTTCTATGTGAAAAATCAGAAATTAAGCAAAACATTCACTTGATTTGTATTAGCCTTCAAAATTAATAAAGCATACACACACAAATGCACATAAACAAACATTTATACAAATTTTTATGGAAAGTTGGGTAGTTTTTGAGCACTGTTCATCCTAAAATAGTAATCTTCTAAATAATCCTAAGGAAGGACTTTTTCACCCAGTACTGCAGTAATATAAACCCTATTGACTACTTAGCTTCTCCTTTTTAAAGCAAAGAGCTGAATTATTATAGGAATGGCAGGTGGAGCTGTTGGTAGCTCAGTAAAATCTCACTAAACTCAAGCCTAGTTGCAAGTTACCATGCCTCATTTCATGATTTTGAATACATTCTAGAAATAAGCACTATAATTTCATTTAGAGTACTTACTTATTTCAGAGTTTTCAAAAGTAAATAATTTTTTGTCTACTTTTTAAGTCAACTTAAAAATTCACTCCAGCATACTCTTGCCCAAACCTGCACAAGTAAGAAACTATATTCTCTTCTAGTTTGGATCGTCGCTGGCCACAAAATTCTGGAGACAGTAGAAAATCCCCCCTTTTTATGATGTCAGTGGCCAGATGATCCCAAATCTTTGATCCCAAACAATTGCCAAGTATACCAATTGCAACGTGTTTCCAAATTCCAACATCTTTCTAAAACATTAGAAACACATAAAGGTGAATGCTGTCATAATTTCTTCAGCTGCAATGCCATCTTATCTGGCTTTTATAAATACAAATTCCTATGTCAGTAAAAAGTTCTACCAAACCTTTAAATTTTCCACAACCTCATATCCTTGTAGGGAATTGGGAGAGGGAACAAAGAGAAAGACAAAACCCTATATAAATGGCAATTATTTAAGGTATCACCAGGGCGCTCATCAAAATATATGGGATTCAGATAAACAGAGGATTAGAGAAGAAAATCAACAAAAATTAAATTTCTGTGCCTACTTTAGCCACTTAATATTTAGTAACAAATCGATGGTTTTAGATTCCCCTACTAGTGACCTTGCACTTGTGTGCCTGACCTGTATCTGAGGAGGAACTCACTAAGCGGCTGTGGCAGATTTTATCACTCATATATGTAGAATAAGAAACTAAATAATAATTTCCCAGAGAAAGTTCTTTTGGCATGCGTCCAGATCAACTCATGAAAAAAGAAAGGTGGTTCATGGTGTTTGAATAGGCAAAATATTGGGAATTTTATTTCTTAAATATTTATCAGGTCTGTTTTAAGACAGAAGACCTCTAAATTTCAGAGATTCCCAGGGAAACTCTAACAAACCACATTTCTCTTGCGACTTTGTGAACTCCAAGGAAACGCAGACTTCATAGTATTAATTTTCTGCTCCTAGAGGCTAACCTCTACATTTCAAAGCCTGTCTTATTGTCTTTGGACATAGCATGCATGAAAGTTAGAAGAGAGAATTTGTAGAAGCAAGGAAATGGATAGGAGCAGGATTATGTAGGTGGACATGGGGACCAGAAATAAACTTCTAAGTTCAAATTCCATATGAAGGACTAGAGTAAGAAGATAAAAATATTTAAAGATATTGGCTGGAAAAGATTTATTATTTGGAAAAAGAAAAAGAAAGGTGCTCATAAGTAATAGCTTTTACTTGTTAAAGTTTGCTTAGAAATCTTTGTGATAGTGGCATTACGGCAAAGCTGTAGATCCATACAAACCTAGTGTTTAGGGCCAGATGTGTTGCTTATCACCTACTTTCTGAGTGGCATTTCCTCCTCTGAAAAATTGGGATAAATACATGTACACTGCATAGTTCTTTTGAGTTATTTATAATATTGAATAGTAATTTTTAAAATCATATATATGTGTATATATATATTATATATATATGTGTGTGTATATATATATATATATATATATATATAGAAAGAGAGAGAGAGAGAGAACATGTAACAGAGGGAGAAAGAGAGAAAGAATCTTAAGCAAGCTCCATGCTCAGCACGAAGCCCAATGCAGGGCTCTATCCCAGGATGCCCGGATCATGAGCTGAGCTGAAATCGAGTCAGACACTCAACTGATTGAGGCACCCAGGGACCCCTTGAATAGAAAATTTTAATGTAAAACCTGGAAAATATTGTTACAACTACTATGACATTTCTCTTTTATCCTTGTTATCACCATCATCATTGGAGATGCACGATTCTGTTTAAAATCCAAAGAATGATATAAAGCTGAAGGCAACCACCTCTGAACTGTGTTTACCTCCATCAGAGATGGGTAGTTTCAGGACAAATATCATTTCCTTATAGTTAAAGGATTCTAAGCCATGGGCCAGGATGAGGATGTATATTTATGGGTTTCTAGATGGTAAGAGTCGTTGTACACAAACCTTAATTAACATAATTGTCTCTCGCAGGAATAACACTTTCATTGTGGCATCAGCCCACCTCAGCTGCAGGTATATTTTTTCACTATTAAGACCTACAGCTACTCCTTAAACCACCAATGGCAAACACCATAGATTATCTCATAATCATCCCGTCTACTGGATGGTGAAAGGTTCTACGTTTCATGACTTTGTCCCCAGGAAAGTTTCTTGACCATCATACCATGCTTGGGAGCATCTAATGTTTTCCACAGAAGAGCAGTTGTTCAGTCCTCAACCCAAAGGTCGGCTTTGTCAAACCACATTTTTAAGGTCTTCATAAAACTTGTTGTAATTAACTCAGTCTGTACGTATTTACCCTTTTGAGCTCAAGAATTCATAAGGTTGTGTTGCCTTCCCTCCTTTCTGAGTGGCCTTCCTCCCCGCATTGCATCCCTGCAAGACTGGAGATCGGCAGTGGGCCAATTTGCAGGTGCCACAAAGCTGGTAACTCTGCGTCACCCTTCTTTTTAACAGCTGCCATTATAGACACAATATTGAAAAGAAAGGACAAGAATGATGGACCGAAAAGACATTGTGTATAATCCCAATTCTGATTCTTTTAAACCCATATTTTAGTGATAAAACTAGGATGTAGCAAGGAAGGAATTTGGTGGTGGAAGAATTTAGATTTCTAACTTTTCAGTGACACATAGGAAATATAGAGCCACAGGCTCCATACCTTCAGGGTCACCAGCGATTATTGGTAACAAGGTTGTCATGTGGACACTGTAGCAGATTAGAGAGTGTGCCCTCGAGGATAGAGAAACACCACTACTAGGTAAAGCTGAAGGTGTTTTGAGATGTGGGAACATGGGCTATGAATGACCACGTCTGATTTTCCAGGAGAAGTTGAAATACGCAGATTGGTGTGTGTGTGTGTGTGTGTGTGTGTGTGTGTGTGTGTGCGTGTGTGTGTGTGAGACAGGTAAACATTAGTAAATATTTTTTAAGGTAGTCCTAGCCAAACCCAGCCCCACAGACCATCTTGCCTCGGAAGACTAGGGTGCTGCCTCTCGATCCACAGACTTCTCTTCATGTGGCCATTCAACCGTAGCCCTTTTGTTTTATTCCATAGCCTTTTCCTCACTTGCCTTCTTCCTCAGTGTCTTCATCTGTGAAATAGGGATAAGAGCATTTGTTATTCTGCCTCCAAGAGATCAAGGATCATGGTGCTCGTGAAGATTAATGAGGTCATTTGGTTAAGTGCTTCTTGCTGGGTGGAAGAATGATAGCTGATGAATACTAATAGGACTTGAGTCATGTGGGCTTTCACGGAAAGAGAGTGGGACCATTTAGCTCCCAGGCCGCAGGGAGTTATGAAGAGGGAACCAGGGAGGGAGAAGTCGAAAGGATTTCTTCATGACTGTCTCCTGCGGTGAACTGTGAGGGGGCGTTGGGAATGCTGAGAGTTTGTCTGCATGATACTATGGACTGTGTGCGACGGAATCTGAAAGAGAGCAAACCCCTTACTGTGCAAGTTTGTGAATTTTTATCTGTCGGGGAAGGGTGAGCAGGTGTGGACGGGAAATAACATGTTAGCTGAAGGCTCTGGCTCCCAACCCATTTTTATCCTCTAATCAAATTGTCTTGTTACCACTGGGCTCTCACAGCCCTAGGATGACAGGGCAGGCTGACTACTGAAACATATCCAACATATTATTATATTAAACCAATAGCAGTGCATTTCTTTCTCAGATACTCTTGGTTGGTGAGTGGCATTTCACGGAATAATTCAGAAAACCAGGCCTCTTCCATGCTATGGCTCCCGCCCCCTCTGGACCTCCCCCATTAGCTGGTAAATGGGCTAAGAATGCAGAAAATGACATGCAGAAGAGCATGATGAGCCAAGTCTGGAAGGAACACATGCCACTCTGGCTTCCATTCCCTTGGCGAGACCACAGTCACACTGCCGCACGACAGAGGCTGGGAAATGGAGTCAAGTCTGCCCCACGAAGAGAAAGTCATTTTGATCAGCCAGCAGTCACTGCCAAGCCCGACATGTTTCACACGCTTGTCCTTTAATCTTATCATCTGCTATCTATATGGCTGATTTCTTGAACACAAAACACTGAAGATAATGTTATTCCCTTTCATTCTCTTGCATCTTTGAAGCTAGCACGTTAGCTTCTTGGTTTTCTGGTAAACATTTTGTACGCTATCTTGAAGGTTTTGTTTTGTTTTGTCTTTCTGTTCCTTCCATATACTAAACACGTCATTCTCCATGTTACTGCTTTGAAGGAAGATTTTTTTTTTCTCCATTGAGTGTTGAGACTATTTAAGTTTGAGTATCTTTGTTGTCAGTAAGAATTGACAGTAACTTCCTTAGCTATGGCTTCTATGGCAGAAATGTTTGATTCCTGAGTAGAAATCCAAAAATATGTTTATTGTTATTTTTTTTAATTCTGAAACTGTCATGGGGGAGGCAGGGTTCTCTTTGGAGTGATGTAAAAATAAAATGATTAAGTATTGTGAAATTATACAGTGACTTTGATTAGTGTAGGCAATCAATACTAATCAATGCACACAAAACAATACAAATGATCTTCCTCTTTTAGCACAACATTTTGTAAGGTGTGACTGTTAGTGGTTGAGAAATGATAATGGAAAAGATGCACGCCTCTCCGCCCAAGCCAGTGCTTGTCATGGGGCTTGGCAATCTATGAAAAGCACAGGCTTAATTAACCTTTGACAGAGCTTCTGTTCAAAAATCTATGACAATGGAGAGCATCAAGATACTAAAATGTAAATAAGTGACAAGAAATACCCTTAATAATTATCTATCTATATGCAATAGAGGTAATGGCTAAGAGTTCTATAGACAGACTGCCCAGACTTGAATCCTGGGCGCACCAAATCCTGTCTGTGCTTCTCAGCAAGTAAATCCGGAACCTCCATTTCCTCTTCTGTAAAAAGGAGACAATAACAGAAATAGAACTCATGATGTTATGAGGATCAATAAGATGATACTTGTGAAGAGTTATAACAATTCATGGCAACTCCAAAGCGCTTGCTAAACCACAGAGAAGACAAGCATCTTCTTACAGAGAAAAATGGTTTAAAACAATGCTTAATATGCTATGATCATAGCAGTCTTCTGAATACCACGTTAGCAGGGAGATTCTGGTACTTTGTGTCCATCACGGAGCTTGAGAATGTGTATTCTTAAAGTTTCTAGGTTATATTGATTTTGCTGATCCATGGAACACATTTTGAATATAAAGGAGCTACGCTTTAGAGTTCTATCTTTATCTAAGTCTTGGATTATCAGTTGTTTATCTGTAAATATGGCCATTTGATTCATAGCAAGTGATGAGAAATAGTTCCTCATGATGGAAAATACCTGACAAGCTTCCATTGACCCGGATGTGTTAAGAACAAAAGAACTGATCAAAATTTTCATTCATGTCACATTTTGGGTCCTGTGCTGTTCTTTGTGTCCTAGGCTGGTGTGCCTAGAATTCAAATCTGGGTTGTCTGTTCATAGAGCTCTTCGCCACTACACTCTACTGCCTATGGATAGAAAATTATTACAGAATATTTTTTGTCCCTTATTTACATTGTACTATCTTGAAACTTTCCATTTGCATGAATTTTTGAATAGGACCTTTGTCAAAAGTTAACTAAGTCTATGAATTGGTGTGGGCCAGGAATGTGGTCTTTACGGCCAATGATATAAGGTTGATATGCTTCAGTATTAATGAGACTTTTTGATATTCTTACTTATTTGCTGTTTTTGTTTTTTGTTTTGCTTTCTTGTTTTTAACATGATGTCTTTGAGCTGCTGTCTGCCATGATTGTTCTGCCATTATTATTTCTTTACTATGCTGAAGAAAAAAGTAGAAATTTAAATGGAAGATAGTAATTGGATTTTAAGTTGTCTAGCCTTTTTTTGGTTTATGTTTCTGGTAAAGATTGTTGCATCTCTTTTTCAGAGCAGTGTCTTGGGATTCCTTCCAGATTACTTAATTTAGGTCACTACTGTTTCTATTAATACCATCCGTATTTTCACCTGAATTGTTCACTTAGCAACGTATTATCCTCTTAATGTATGTAACTGTGAAGAACTCTCTATTATTCAGAGTTTGAGTCCTTTAATTTTTGTTGATCATTTTCTATATATTCTATATATTCTTCTCCTCCTTTAAAGTAAACCTAGGTTTATTTTAGTGGAGTTTTAAGGCTGAGTGAAGATTTTGGTTACGGCTGCCAGTGGCCTACTGGGCTTTGAAGACACAGGATTGGTTTGCATCTTTCCCTTTGTTCTCCTTGCATTTGTCCTGATAAATGTCCATAATGAATGGTACAGTGCTTATGACCCAGGGATGTGGTTGAGGGAGCTCTCACACTTTAGGACCCCAGAACGCCCCCCTTAACAAAATCTCAGCCCCTACTTATCACAATGTCCCATAGCTGCTGTGTGCCCTCAATGCACATATTACTGGAGAAAAAAATGCGGGTGATAAATATGATCATAATGTCATATATTTATATATATGCCTATATAAATTTATGGAGTAATGACACTTTTATTTATTTATTTATTTTGAGAGAGAGAGAGAGAGAAATACTAGCAGGGGAGAAGTACAGAGGGAGATAGAGAGAGAGAGACAGAGAGTGAGAATCTTAAGCAGGCTCCATATTTAGCCTGGAACCTGACCTGGGGCTCAGTCCCACAGCCCTGGCATGATCTGAGCTGAAATCAAGTATCAAATGCTCAACCAACAGAGCCACCCAGGTGCCTGGGTGCCTTGGGGCACCCAGTGCCCCAAGAATGACACTTTTAGAATTGAAGGAGCCTTTTTATCCAATTTGCCATCTTCTAGTATATTCAACAGGAGTGTCAATTTATATTACTTATTTCTAAGCACTGTAAAGAAGGGAATGTGAAAATTAACTGACAATAAATACAAAGTGTATTTATTCTAGAAAAACAGACAATGTCTTATATGTTAACCAGCCCATTTCAAATGTATACAGTGGGGGCGCCTGGGTGGCTCAGTCGATTAAGCCTCCGACTTCGGCTCAGGTCAGATCTCACGTTCGTGGGTTTGAGCCCCGCGTCAGGCTCTGTGCTGACAGCTCAGAGCCTGGAGCCTGCTTCCAGTTCTGTGTCTCCTTCTCTCTCTGCCCCTCCTCCTCTATGCTCTGTCTCTCTCTGTATCAAAAATAAATAAAAAACATTAAAAAAATTTAAAAAACCCAAATGTATACAGTAGAGGAAACCCAGATTCTTGTGGTAGAAACCTGACAATGAAAAGCAAGCAAGCATTCCTAAAGTGACCAAAAGTTAATGATGGAGCCAAGTGTCAATGAAAACTTCACACACACAAAATTCCAGCACTGGGGGAAATGAGGATCAGAAGCGGATGCTTCACACCCCAAGGTGCCCAGGCTATACTGATTGTTTGATGGTTCTGCCTATCTCCAAACAATTGTTGTCTTTGAATTCTACCCTTGTGATTCTTCTCACTTCTTTAACTGTCCCTCTAGAGGTTTTGTCCCCATGGGAACCTAGGAATAAAAGATAAAGAAATAAAAGAGAGTGATCCACCAATGGGTTGATCATAGAAAGCTTGTGCTGCTAGGGTACATCTTTAAATTTTATTTATTAATATAAATGATATAAACATCCAAGAATATCTTTAGCTGCAAATATAAATCTGAGCTGGTTTTAATATATGTCTGGGATTTTTGTTGGTATAAGTTTGTTATCTACCAAGATGGAAGACAGCGAGGTCCTTGGAGGCAGAGGTTTCTGCCTGATGGATAGTATTTTGGAAACAAAAGCTATGCCTCATTTTCTTTAAGAGCCTTGGTCATACAATCCCTCTCGTAGAGTAGGTACTCAAAAAAATGTGTATTGAATTAGTGTTGTCTCTCTACACTTTCTCCCTGTGACTTATAATGTAATAAACAAACAAAAAAGAATTCAAGTTTTAAATCACCCCCATGAACATTTCAAGAGAGAGAGATTTAATTCTATCGCAGCCTATGAAATGTGCAAATGGCCAATAACTCCTATAATTCCTTAGTAGCCAATGTTAACATATCTAACCATTGTAAGTAGTAGTAGTAATAGTAGTAGTAATATTATCAGTAAAACCATTTGGGAGGACATGAAGAAGGAATAATTTTTTTTATAGTTTTGGTTATTAGCATGAAGACCAATTTGTGGCCTTTAATGAAGTTTTTTCTCTGATTCTCCTAAAATTTGATAACATTCTGCCAAAAGGGACAAAAAAACCACTTTCAGGGAGCCTGGAATAATACAACAGCCTTGAGGAGTCAGTTAATGAGATAAAGATTGGGTAGTTACCAGGACAGTTTTTGGAGATAAAAGAACTCCAATAGCTTCGGGACATCTGTGTTATGGAACAACTCCTGTGATTAGGCTGACCACACCATGGCATCATTGGAAAACTCCTCAAAATCTGTTACGATCCGTGATACTCATAGGTTATTTCTTTTTTTAAAACAATTGTATTTCAGATAAAGAGATTGATAAAGTTTCAGTTAGCTCATGTGTTCCTTGGAAGCAAGTCTTTGTTGGTTTATGGCCATGTTCCCAGTGCCAAGTTCTTCAGTACCTGGAGGTACTGCTCCTAGAGGAGCAGGAGCTCAATACATGTTTTGGATGAATGAATGGATTAACTACTCAACTGGATAATTTCTATGATTCAATTTCCAAATATTTATGAAAATTTTAAACTAAAATCTGTGAAAAGTTTTCTACTAAATACTGCAATTGGATTGATCTATAAGTAAGCATAAGCCCCTTTGAAAATGGTGAAATTGTCTAGTACTCACTCTAATCATGAATTTCACTACTTTTAAGACAGGAAGAGGATGATATCTCTTATTTACATCTAGAAATATGGTATTTAAGGGAATTGGATGCCTACTATCTTTGTTCATCAAGATTACTCTTAGCCTGTTTATACTTACATGACTTGTCATGTTTTTCAAAGTTATGACTGTGATTCTTTTTAAATATGTTAGGTCAGTCCAGTGAAACTGGGATGATAAAGCATTATTTGGAGACACAGAGTCAAGTCCAGAAAAATCTCACTTAACCAAACATCAACTTGATAGTAGACTCAGATGGGAAGAAAATAGTTTGTTTCTCTGGAGCCAACGTTATTAGAAGATACTTAAATACCTTGAATAGTAAGCCTGTTACTTAAAGCGCAGTTGTACATGTGGACTGAAGCATTGTTTAGAACACTTTTAGGTTAATGTTATTTCTGAACACCAAGTAGGAAAGAGTTCATACAGGCCACTTTACAATCATTGTGGATTTCTGCACAATGCATGAATCCATTGGGAAAAGAAAAAAGGAAAAAGGAAAAGAAGGTGCTTATTTGAGCTGGCCAGAGGGGGAAAAAAGACAGTATTTAAAGCCCACCTGTGAGTAGGAAGGGTAGAAGTCATGGTGAAGAATAATGCTTTGTGAAAGTAACTGGTCTCTAGGTAATACTAGCTAAAGAAGTGCATACAGTAACTGGTGAAGACTCTAGTAACCAGAATAAGATATTTCTAGTTTCTTAGAAGGCAGCTCTTACCATATTTCTGATAAGATAATATCAGAAGCTAAATGTTTAGCTATTCTGTGTGTGAAAGGCTGGGTGGATCAAATCTTTTCTTTCCTATTTTTATTGATATTTTATTAATCCAGTGCCACTGAAGAACCAATAAATTCACATCACCCCAGAAGGCAGTAAAACCCATTATATATCAATGACTGTGTCATGAATGAATTGTCATTTTTTTCTTTGTAAGACATTAATATATTTTGAAAGTAAAATCGTTTGCATATTTTAGCCTCAGTTTTAATGATTCTAACATTTTACACCAAAGAAATACTTCAAGAATTTTGGATTCTTTTTCTCCTCTCCTCTCCAATTTCTGTCCCGCCCAATTAAAATAGCCAGTTTTTCAGGAGTGATATCCTGAACATAAACATTCTGATAATAACCTCTTTTTTGCAAACACAACTGATGGTCATATAAACAGTTGATTTAAATAAGCAAGCACTAAGTTCCCTGTTTCTTTTTGTGATTTTATAACTCACTCATAACCCATTTCATTTTGAGAACAACATGTTGGCCACCAGTTAAAAACAGTTTGATCTTTTTCATTTCAAATGTTTTAAATGCTCAAAAAAGAAAAAAAATGTATTAATTATTCACTCATGTCTGGTACTGTGGTAGGGATTCTATATGAAAGTTTCCAACTGTGCGGTACAGATAAAGTTCCTAATCTTAATTAAATACCAGTGCCATTATCTGGAAGTACCAGTTCATATCTAATGTTTAATAAGATTCCCTCCAATGGCTCCAGATCTCCCTCAGAGGAGGAGCCAGACTTTGGAATAATTGACAAGGCCTTAGAGTATTTGTTGCTGATCTATAGTTAACCCTCTCCTCATCTCTCCTGCCCTTTCCCCTACGTACGCTGTTACATTCATCTGGGTTC
Organism: Suricata suricatta; assembly: GCF_006229205.1. Taxonomy (NCBI): domain Eukaryota; kingdom Metazoa; phylum Chordata; class Mammalia; order Carnivora; family Herpestidae; genus Suricata; species Suricata suricatta. Next base: position 142,054,584 of record NC_043704.1, read on the forward strand.
TCTGCTGTTGGGGAGCTCCGCCGGCGTACTCGGGTATCAGAGCCCAAGCACAAGGCATTTCCTCTTCCTGGACCAGTGAGTCTCCCAAATTTTCTTTTGCTTCTTTATCTCTGTAAAGCGTTTGTTCAAATGTCACCTTCTCAAAAGGAATTTCCTGAAAACCCAATTGAAAATTATATCACCCCTATTTCAGTACCTCCTATCCTCACCTTGTCACTGTTATAATGTTAGATCTCCATGTTACTTTTCCTCATAGGGCTTACAATATATTAAGTAATTCACTTTTTTAATTGTTTATTTCTACCCGCTAGAATGAAACTTCACTGAGGGAAGGGACCTTTATGATTGTCACTGCTGTAAGCCCAGGGCATAGAACCCCCCCCAGCAAATGGTGGGCTTTCAGTATGTGTTTGATGAATGAATAAATGCATATTTACTGCATGTTGTATTTTCACAGGTCTCTTGAACGTTTTCACTATGTCAGTAGAAATGTGTGTTTGGGGGTTCTAGAATCTGGCATGGCAAATAGGGTGCAGAGGAGAAGGTGACTCCTTTTTATACTTGAAGAGGAAAGGCACACAATTGAGAATGATTATGTAAAGCTAATGCTATCATTTAATCATTCTCCCTATTAGTTGAATATTAATATAATTGAACATATGTCATTTGCTTCCCTGACATTATAACTTTTTTTTACTAATCTCTATATGAACATACCAAGAGAACATTTTTCTTTGAAGTTGCTTACTTTGTATAGAAATAGTTTTAATATTTAGCATCATTGTACAAATAGGAATTAGACCATCATAAATATTAATTATTAGCCCTCAAAACATTCTTTAGCTTTGCAGTTCAATCATTTACCTAAGCCCTACTGATCTGTTCAATTTAATGATCTACTAAGATCAGGGATTATCCTGCTAGCACTGAACAGGGCAAATAAGAATGATAAAAAGTTTTACAGCCCTATCTTGTACTCAGTAAGTCGTTGTTGAAATTATCTGGATGTGTAAATTAATATTTAACCAAATCGTTTTTCTGCTCAAAAAAACCTGGCTAATAATATGCTTATTCCCTCCCTCCTAAAGAAACTGGAAAGATAACAGATGGAAAACATTGGCAATGAATGAATGAGGTCTGGCTTTATGTATGTGATGAAATACAGTTTTGAAAAATAAAGCTCTCTATCTGCTATCAGACTGACACTGACCTAGGTTGGAAAATACCTATTTTTCTTTGGTAAAAATCTATCACTTGGTCATATTTAATTTGCAGAGACTTTATAATCTATCCCATAGGTTTTGAACACAGGGTCCCTAGACCAACAGCATCAGTAATTTTTGTGAACTTGTTTGAAATATAAATGCTAAGACCCCATCTCACACTTCTGAATTAAGGTGCTTCTGATGCACGTAATTAAGAAATGATGGTTGAAGCACCTGGGTGACTCAGTTCCTTAAGCATCTGACCCTTGATTTCAGCTCACATCGTGATCTTACAGTTGTGAGATCTTGCCCAGGTTGGGCTCTGCCCTGGATGTGGAGTCTCCTTGGGATTCTCTCTCTCCCTATCCCTCTGCCCCTCCCCTGATTGTGTGTGTGCATGATCTCTCTCTCTCTCTCTCTCTCTCTCTCTCTCTCTCTCAAAAAGAAAAAAAAATTGATCCTATTCCAGTAAATAGGCATAGAGCCAACAATATTTCATATAATACACTATGTGTTGTTGGGAGGCGGACAAAGATGTGAAATACACATTTTCTGTCATAGAAGAAATTATGCTGAAGATACTAACTGGCCAGACTCTGAAGGCAAGCTTTGTGCAGTGACACTCAACTAGCACACACTAACATCAGTTATGGACCTCTGCAGTGTTGACATGGTCTTTCTCTGGTCTTTGGTTTTGTTTTTATCTGCATAATTCTATATACTCATATTTGTCCATTTAAATTTGTAAGATCAAAGGTAAAATAAAAATATAAATTAAATATAAAAGCCTTAGCAATCCCCTAAGAATAGCAAATCATATTCATGAAAAATTGTAACACAAAACAAAAGAAGTGTTCTTTTTAAATCACATTTATATAAATTTGGACTTAGGAAATAGGACAAGGAGGTGACCCATCAGAATAAGGGTAGCGGATGCCCCACAAGACATTTCCTTTATTGTTTTGGAGCTATGCAATTAACTACTTATTCTGTCTTTGATGTCATTCTCATTATAAACCATAATGTTTGATATCGTATCAGTCAGAATGTAGACAGGAAAAAAAAAAAAAAAAACGCTCCAGGTATTTCTGACCAGGGATCTTTAATACAAGAACTGTTTATAAAAAAAGAAAAAAAAAAGGTTAAAAAAAAAAGTTAAAAGGACCTGAGGAATAAAGGAAGGAAGTTGAAGTAACCGAGTAACAAATTGCTGTTACCCCTCTGACTGGCCAAATAAAACTGAGGAGGTAGAGCTAGCAGCTCACAGGGATGCACTTACCTCTAGCACTGCTGTAAGTTGAACTGCCACCAGTCCCACTGTGAGAGCAGTCAGATGCACCTGCTGGCCCAGGCTGGCACTGCCATTTCAGGCAATAGTGCTGGAGCTAGCAGCTGAATGGGAGCTGCTGAAGTTGCTGAAACCTGTAGCTGGCCACTGATGCCGGTGACACTCACAGAAGCCACGAGACATAAAGCACTTTTGCTTCTTCGTATATTTCAGGCTCCCACTAGTTCTTGGCATTGGCAGACCTACCCAGGAGTCAGCCAGAAAATCCAGGAACTGTCATTTTCAGGGTCCCAGCATCTGGGAAGAGGATGAATACATGGCAAAACTGAAAGGAAGGGAGCAGATGACCTACGCAGGCATGAGGACCCATCTTAAAACAATCAGTGAGAAGTCAGAATGTCAGAGCTGAAGTGATCCTTGGCATTCTACCTGTGATTTTTTCTTTTTCAAATATTCTTCAGCTATGGAACTGAAGTTTTGAAAGGAATTAAGTTTGTTATAAAGTAAAGGCAAAGCATGGCAGGAAGTGATGTTGGAAGATTAAATCCCTACTTCTGTTGGGTACAGTTGGGATACCGTTGGGCCTCGTCTACTTCCCCTCTGCTAGGCTAGTCACTCCCCGCTACTTGCTGCGAGTGTGGTTGCTACTGGCTCACACCTACTCTGATCTCCTGACAATTTCCCCGGGCTGCAAAGAGTTGTCTCACATACTCTGGAGGAGCCTGCTGCAGTGATCAGTTGATATGGAAGTATGAAAGGCCATCCCCATTGTCTCAAAGCGATGGTGAGGAATATGCTGCAGAACCCTCCATAGAAGAGGCCAAGGCTGGACTTTGCCTGAGACCACATCTTTGCTCAGTGCTTCCTGATTTCCTCTCATGCGTCCCTTTCCTTGCATCCCCCCTTGGTAAGCCGTATGTACATGGATCTCTCCTGCGTCTGGGGACAGAACCTAAGACACCACCGTTGTCTTTTTCATGCCTTATCATTGAGCCTCTCATGAGTTGCCTCATTGTACTGTTGACAAAATCGGGTCCCAAAAAGCCATCTAAGTGCCTTGTTCAAGATCATATTGCTTGTTGGGAATAAACCTCGTGTTCTGACCCGAGAGTCACTCTAGTGACTGACCCTAGTAGTCACTGTTAGTAAGCTCAGCAAAATAAAGGAAACTCCCGACCCCTTTTACTGTCTTTGTAATTTCCCTTAAGACCTACTAAACTGGGAGTCCAGAGCATCCAGAAGATAAAAATTTACAGTTTGAGAACAGAAATCTCACTGGAGTATTAGGTTAATGACTCCCAGACCAGTATGAAGACTCTATGGGTGATTTGTTAAGCCTTGACATGATTCTAGATTCTTCCCTCATTTTGGTTTTCTTCCTCCTTTTTTTATTTTCTTCCCATACTCAGTGCTCATGTTTTTGTTTTTGTTTTTTATTTTTGAAACCACCTATGCCCAAGGAAAAAGTCCTGACTTCTTACTGGAGCTGATAGAACTCATCCATATCCACCCCGCACTGTTTAATGTTCACTCCACTGGCAAGTGCCCTCTTCTAGAATCATGCTTAGCTATCTTTCTGAAGACATTCGGCATTGATGTGCTTTGCCAAGCTTCACACTACTGTGTTTTATATAAGACTGTTTAGCCTGCCATTTGACAGAGTATTTTTGGTTTTGTTTTGTTGTTGTTGTTGTTTTTGCCAGTTTCTGATCTCTTTAATATAGAATGACCGTGAAGTCACACTTTGTAATTGTTGATTGGTCTCTGGTGCTGATGGAAAATTTTCATACACAGGAAATAATATTTAATATATTTCCAACTGCATCAGAGGCAGAAAAGACCTTATTGTGGGGTAAATTGTGTCCCCTTGAAATTCATATGTTAAAACCTAAGTTTCCCAGCCCCCCAGATGGTGACCTTCTTCAAGAATAGAGTTGTATCAGATGTAATTAGGTTAAGATGAGGTCATACCAGAATAGGACAGACCCCCTAATCCAGTATGAATGGTATCTTTATAAAAAAGGGGAGTTTGGAGACAACCATGCACACAAGGAAAACACCATGTGAAAATAAAGGAAAATAAAGGTGTTTTGTTTTTTTTTTTCCTCTTCTGGGGTCATTCATTGTCTAGTGGCATTCAGAATGGTTCAACACTTGGTGCACCGGGATGGCTCAGTCAGTTAAGTTACTGACTTCAGCTCAAGTCATGATCTCACAATTCATGAGTTCCAGCCCCACATAGGGCTCTGTGCTGACCACTCAGAGCCTAGAACCTGCCTCAGATTCTGTGTCTCCATCTCTACCTCTCCCTTGCTTGTGCGCTGCCTCTCTGTCTCTCAAAAATAAAATAATCATTAAAAGAATGTTTTGGAATGGTCCAGCACTTGATATACGGCTATCCTACAATGTGTCTGCTGACAAAACTAGATTATCCTGAATGCTTAGTAATAGAATTGTTTACCTTTATACCAAAAATGTTGGGAACACAGCAAAATCCATATGTGGCATGTGCCCAGGCCAACTTCAAGGAGTCTGTGCCATGAGACCTACAGTTCTTCTGAGGTTATATAAAATGAAAAAGAAAAAAACCCACCTGTAAACAGGGCCTTTGGTGTTTCCATGTGTGTCTGTGACAGGATCAAGTGTGCATTCTGCACTGAGGAACATAAAATTGTTGTGACCATGTTGATGATGCAAGCACAGAGCCAGAAAGCTAAATTTAAAAATGGAAGCTTCTTTGAGTAATAAAAATAAAATAAAAGTCAAAAGAAAACACAGACAGACACTGGGGTGATAAGCAAAGGCACACCACAGATGGCCAGCAAACCACCAGATGTAGGGAGGGTGAGGGGACAGAGTCCCATTGACAGCTCCCAGAAAGAGCCAGCCCTCTGACACCTTGATCTTACACTTGTAGCCTCCATAACAGAGAGACGATAAATTTCTGTTGTTTAAGTCAGACAGTGAGTGGCACTAATTATGATAGCCCTGGAAATCAGGCCTGGATCCATGTCTACTCTTGACAGTGTTATAAATGGAACTCGTTTTATTGTGTACTATTTAGTAAAGTTCCCCTCAAGGATGCTGCTTTTCAATAGAACATCTCAATTGTATGTATCTGGTTTTTAAAGGCCTACTTTGTTTCATTTGTTTTGTGTTATGATGCATTTTGTTGTTTGGGTTGTTACTCTTGTGTGTTGTGATTACGTGGAAGGTGTTGAGTGCTCTTCTACAGGTTACTTTTAAAAATTAAATAATATAGATACATGTATAATTTAGACAGTTATTAAAAATTTAAAAAGTAGCAAACATACTTCCCCCCACTACCTCTCAACTCCAGTTTCCAAATTCAATCATATTTATTATTGTTTTTACATCCAACTTCATAATATTTACATTTTATTATAAAACCATCATAATCCAAATCATTCAGCTTTAGTTCTGCATTCAAATGAAATCACTATTCATTGTCAGTAGTTTTATATAATGGCTATGCAGTTTTGAATTCAGTTCACATTTTTATTTATATCACAGTCTTCTGAACTCCGTAGACCTCGTTTATAGAGAAACCATCATATACATTATGTCTAATGTCGGTACATGTTTCAGAATCTCTATTTTCTTTTTACATCTCTACAAGATAAATTTTTAAGACATTTTCCCCGTCAATTGTCATTGCACTTGTGTTAGTGTTGCTGAATTGAACTGATTTTCTACCTGATGGCTAAATTTCTTTTATGACTCAAAATTTCTTTTCCTATTCTTGACATCCAATTGCTATCACTTCTTTTGCATTTTTTCCATTTTGATTTATGTTGATGAATGTTATTGTTACTATTACTATTATTGTTATTATTTTAGAAATGTGGAGTTAAACCTTTAAGTGTTTGTGTTTGAGGTGGATTTCCTGAAACTCGTCCACCATATCTGTAGCTTGTTTTCAGGAATATGTATTCTACTTCTCATTCCAAATGTCTCTGCATTTGGCAGATATACATCAACATCTGTTGTCTGGAGTTGTAGTGTTTTCTCAGTTTTATTATAGATACACTCGGCTTCCCAGATTTTTTTATCTTTATTTTATTGGATTTTCTAGAAAACATGCCCTTTTTCTACAGGCAATATAGGACACTTCTTTGAATACTAGATACAACGAAGGATAATTTGATGAGTTGTTGCACTTTTGAGGTTAGTGTGGTATAATAAGAAAAACCCCACAGTGGGGCTTGGGCCAAATATGATTGACCACTCTGTCACATCATGTTTTGTTTGTTTGTTTGTTTGTTTGTTTTCTGCCCTAGCATCTTTGCCGTAGACATCTTTGCCACAGGCATTTTGACCTTGTAACTAATTGGTTGTAAGGCAATTTTGTCATAAAGATAAATAATGAAAAATAAAAGAGGGACATTAAAAAGGACATAATGAAACATTAAAAAAATTAATGAAATTGCCATAAGGCAATTTTGCGTCAAAGATAAAATAATGAAAAATAAAAGAGGGACATTAAAAAGGACATAATGAAACATTAAAAAATAATCAAATTAATTATTAATCCCTTCTTTCATTAAGAGAGGTATCAGTTTTCCAAATACTGGGATGTGTACTAGTAACTGAGCCTCGTGCCACATTGTGAAAGCCTTCCACGCTACTGTGCTTGGCATATAGTCACATATGCATTGATGGACATCCCAAAGATCTATCGAAACTGTGGAAGAAATGCTAATTCTGTAATGCCTTTGTAACTGAGATTTGGTCTCATTATGACATTCGGTCTCATGGTAATATGATTGTGTCATTGTTATGCTATTATTGAATACAACATAGTGTTCAGTCTGTCTTTGCACTCTCTATTTCACACTTCCAGTAAGTTTTATTACAATATTTTTATTGTGTTGATATGCATACTTGTTATCCTCTATTTTAACATTGCTACACCTGCCTGTCACTGCACAGACCATCATGAGGGCTAACTAAGATTTATATAATATAAAATTGGGAATTTTGTCAATGGAGAAATGAAACCAAACTGACAACCAGTAGCTTCAAGACCTTCACTCTGTCAAAGGTGCTCGATTTGTCAATGGAGAAATGAAACCAAACTACCAACCAGTTACTTTATCTTTTATGGCAAAATTATCTTCTGACCGATTAGTTACATGACAGAAATGTCTGTGGCAAAAATATTTGCAGCAAAGGTGTCCATTGCAAGGACAGATATGGCAAAACTACCCAATCACAAACCAACTCTGTGCCCCAGATAGAATGCCAAAAGTCTGAATCTCAATTTCTTTACACAGTGGTCACAAGAATGAAATAAATAACCTATTCAAAGCTAAAAGTATGTTACATGTGAACCATAAATAGCTAGCTACTATCATCTTATTTATTTAAAAGCATCAATAGAGCTAAAATAAGTAAGATTAATCTACACAGGACCCCAGCAGCAATCCTTCCCTTATGCTCAGCTCTGGTCAGGCCAGAGTTAAGAGTTTCCTGCCCCCTCCCCCATTCTTCAACCCCTGTCAACACATGATTCATTGCAGCTTTTGCTGATAGAAAATATTCTATTGGATTGGGGATGGTGGGAGAGTGGGAAAGACAAGGGAAAGACAAATACTTCGCATAGGAACTTTCAAGTACTTACATGCACTCAATTTCGAGAGAATTTAAAGGAGATTTATAATATCATTAGGGGTTAGGAAGCAGACCTTACACCAAACACTATGGAAGCTGATAGGATTTTGCTTGGAGAAGAAAAGTCAGAGGGGAGATTTAGTACTCTACTACTTGTGATACAGATGAGATTAATAACCTGCTGAGACTCTTTGTCTCCAGTGATTATAGGGCAAAGAAAATTGGCTTTAGTTGTATCAGTAATAATCTCCAGACAGTGAAAGGAGAGTTGGACTTCCTTGTAGGGAGGGGCCATCCACTTGTGATATCAGGAGACTGGGAAAGTCTACTTGTTCTACTACTCCGTCAATACTTCCCATTATCTCAGGGATTGATGCCATGATTTCCATGATTAAAATGTTACTGTTTTGATTAAGAAACAAAGTATTCTGTCATCCATGAGGTAATACAACAATGAAAAGAGAATGAGTTATCTGATAGTTTCCTAAAAAAACAATTTGATTGACATTGGGTAGAGTGCTACAGGATATGGGGTTCTTCCAGGAGCAAGAAGTTAACATTACCTCAGCAGGGAAAGAGAACAGTATGTGCAGTCTGGGGGACCACCTATCTCTCCATTTCACTGAAATTCAGCTCTCAGTAGGAGCTGTAAACTACTGACTGATTATTACTTCATCTGATCAAGTCACATTTCTGGATATCTCGAAAAGATGGACAAATGGTTTATGGATATCTTATGTTATTTCCTGAACTTTACAACAACCATTTAGTTGTGCTTGCACATATCAAAAATGTTGGACAAGTGTTGCTCCAAATGGTCCCAGCACCACCTGACAGGTTGTTAGACATGCGAATTTGGAGGGAGGCGGGGGATACGGCAGAGTAGGGTCCCTAAACTCACCTCATCCCAGGCCCCCTGGATACAACAAGACAACACCCACATCAATGTAAATAACTCAGAAAAGGACCCGAAGACTAGCAGAACAACCTACACCACTAAAGGTAGAGAAGAGGACACATTGAAGAGGGTAGGAAGGATGGAGATGCAGTGGGGAGCTAAACAGTCCCTGGGAGGGAGGGAGCCACAGAGCAGAGAAGGGCAAGAAACAGGCAGTCACACCAGGGCATGGACACAAGGAAGGTAGATCCTCATAACACTTGGCTTTGAAAACTAGATGGGCCAAATTTCATGACTTCTTTTATCCAGTGGGACTTAAAGCCTGGAACTTTATTTTATTTTACTTCATTTTATTTTATTTTACTTCATTTTATTTATTTTATTTTATTTTTAAGTGTATTTGTTTTGAGAGAGAAGAAGAGAGAGAGAGGGAATGAACAAGTGGGAGGGCAAAGAGAGAGGGAGAGAGAATCCCAAGGAGGCTCCCCACTGTCAGCACAGAGCCTGATGTGGGGCTGGATCCCATGACCTGAGTTGAAATCAAGAGTTGGACTCTTAACTGACTGAGCCATCCAGGGTCCCCAAAGCCTGGAATTTTAAATGGTAGCAGGGCTTGGTTCTGAGAGAACCTGGAGGGCAAGAGGAACCTGGGTCCCTTCCCTTCAAGAGATAGCACAACATATAGCCCATGGAGATAAAGTGCAGGAAGTTGCAGTTTGAAAAATGCCTGAAACATAGGACAGGAAGAGTAGTTCACTCATCTCAGAGCTTGTCGCTGAGGGACAACTTTCACTGGGAGACTCCTCCAGGAACCAAAGAGCTAGCAGGCTCCATATTCCTCCCTACCCCCAGCATAAACACACTGACACCTGCCAGGACTAGCACAGCGCTGGCACTCCCTGTCTAACTTGCTCACACCAAGCCCCACACTTCCCCACCATGCTTTGGTAGACCCGCCCATTCCAATCATGTTTGCCTCAATTTCTGCACTGTGGGCTGACTCCCTAGAAGACCTGTAAATCTTTCCTACATCCCATTTCCCAACCCATGCGTTTTGTGGGGATTTGGTCCTAATGGCAGCAGTGGAGGTGGGCCTCCTCCCACAGAAAAGGACACACCTTGTTAAAATTGTATAGCCTACCCACCTATGCTTTGCAGATCCATACCCACTGCCGCAGGCCCAGAGATGTTTGCAATTTTCACTTCCAGGCAGTGCATACCTTGTTAAACTTGTTTACCTCATCCCTACCGGCATGGGCCCAGTGGTTGCAACATGTCCCTTTTCACCTGTGTGCAGACCTTCCCAGGCACTGTACACCACATCCCTTCCAATATGCTCTTGGCCAAAGTCCATTCAAACCAAGGCCACAAGCTTGTCTGTGTGCAAGCAGCTCTGAGGGGGCCACCACCACTCCAAAGTGACCTCTGTCCTATCCTAGGATGAGTGGAAGATAACCACACACACCAGTCAGACTCTGGCCCCAGCAGTGGAGTCAGGCAGTTAGTCAGATTGCACTTACCTGCTCCCCCTTCCCTCCTCACCAGTGAAAGATTCTCAGGGGACAACACAGGGAAAGCACCCTGCAGTTTAGTGCTACTTCATCTCTGGCAAACACTAGGTCTGACTCAACTCAAGCTCAAGGCAGCCTCAGGGTGGTCCACTAACATGACAGAGAACAAAAACTCCCCACAACAAGCAAAGAAAGAGAGCTATTTAAGACAAAATGACTGAAGGAAAACGTAGCCAACCCATAACAGCAAGATGTGTGCAATGCACACAGGAGACACCCCTGCAACATTAGGTTTTGGTGAACAGGGGACACTGCACTGCACTACAGGTAGGACTTCTTCATAAGGTCATTACTTTCAAGAGCAGGAGACATAGCTAACTTTCCTAACATATAGAAACAGACACAGAGTTAGGCAAAATGAAGAGACAAAGGAATATATCCCAAATGAAAGAACAGGCCAAAACCACGGGAAGAGACTTAAGCAAAGCAGAGATTAAGTAATATACGTGATAAAGAATTTAAAGTAATGATCATAAAGATACTAAACTTGAGAAAAGAGTGGAGGACATCAACGAGATGATTAACAAAGAGATAAAAAAGAATCAAAGATGAAGAACACAATAAATGAAATGAAAAACACACTAGTTGGGATAAATAGGCAATAGGAAGCAGAATGAATTAGTGACCTAGAGAAGAGAGTAAAAATGGAAACTAATCAAGCTGAGCAGATGAGAGGGGGGGATAAAAACATTTGCAAAATGAGAATGGACCTAGAGAACTCAGTGACTCCATCAAACATAATAACATTCACATTATAGGGATCTCAGAAGAAGAGAAAGAAAAGGGGTAGAAATTTATATGAAGAAATAACAGCTGAAAACTTTTCTAATCTGGGGAAGAAAACAGATATGCAGATGCAGGAGGCACAGAGATTCCCCCCAATAAATTCAATCTAAGGAGGTCCACACCAAGACCCATAGCAATTAAAATGGCAAAAATAGTGACAAAGAAAGAATTTTAAAAACAGCAAGAGTAAAGAAGAAAGTTACATACAAGGGAAACCCCATAAGGTTATCAGTGGATTTTTCAGCAGAAACTTTGCAGGTCAGAAGGTTGAAAGGAAGAAAGAAATCTGCAACAAACAATACTCTTCAGCAAGGCTATCATTCAGAATAGAAGGAGAGATAGAGTTTCCTCAGACAAACAAGAATCAAAGCAGTTTATGACTGCAAAACCACACCTCTAAGGAATGTTAAAGGGGACTTTGAGTGGAAAGGAAAGACCATAAGAGTAAGAAAGGTAGGATGCACAAAAGCCCTGAAAATAAGCATATCTGTAAAAACTCAGTCAAAGGGACTTACACACACACACACACACACACACACACACGCATGCACACATACACAAAATGATGAAAATATGATACCATATACCCAAAATGTGAGGGGCAGTGGAGGAAAGAATGAGTTCAAATTTAAGAGACCATTAACTTAATATAGCCTGCACTAGACAGAAGATATTATATACAAATCTAATAGTAACCACAAATCAAAAATCAGTAATAGATATGCAAAAAATAAAGAGAAAAAAATCCAAATATATCACTTAAGAAAGCGAGCCAACTGAGAGAAGAGAGTAAAAGAAGAAGGACCAGAAAAGAACTGCAAAAACAACCACAAAACAAGTAACAAAATGGCAATAAATGCATACCAATCAACAATTACTTCAACTGTAAATAAACTAAGTGTTCCCATCAAAAGACATAGTGTGACCAAAAGGATTAAAAAAACAAGACCCATCTTGTGCTGCCTATAAAAGGCTCATTTCAGACCAAAAGAAAACTGCAGACTGAAAGTAAGGGGATGGAGAGGCATTTACCATGCAAACAGATGTGAAAAGAAAGTCTATATTGGACAAAATGGACTTTAAACAAAGATCATAACAAGAGACAAGGAAGGACACTACATTATGGTAAAGAGGACAATCCAATAAGAAACTATACCAACAGCAAATATTTTGTACCCAACATAGAACACTCAAATACATAAAACCATTAATAAGAGACATAAAAGAAGTAATCATTCAAGTAATACTCGGGGACTTTAAGACCCCACTGACATTGATGGACAGACTGATTTTCAGGAATGAACAATTGAATCAGTAATCAAAAACCTCCAACCAAACAAAAGTCCAGGACCAGATGGCTTCACAGGTGAATTCTACCAAACACTTCCAAAAGATAGAAGAGGAAAGAAAACGTCCAAATATGAAGGTGGCATTACCTAGGGACCAAAACCAGATAAAGACACGACGTAGAGAACTACAGGCCAATACGTCTGATGAACATAGATGTGAAAATACTTGATGGAATATTAGCAAGACAAATTCAAAAATCCACTAAAAAATCTCACTATGATCAAGTGGAATTTATGCCTGGGATGCTAGGGTGCTTCTGTATTCACAAATCCATCAGTGTGATACATCCCATCAATTAGAGAAAGGATAAAAGCCATATGATCATTTCAGTAGATGCAGAAAAACATTTGACAAAATACAGCATCCATTCATGATATAAACCTTCAACAAGTAGGTTTAAACTGAACATACTTCAACATACTAAAGAACTTATTCAAAAAGAAAAACAAACTCACAGCTGACATCATACTCAATGGAGAAAAACTGAGAGCTTTTCCCCTAAGGTCAGGAATAAGACAAGGATCCCCACTCCCACCATTTTTATTCAAAATAGTAGTGGAAGTCTTAGCCATAGTAGTCAGACAACAAAAAAGAGTAAAAAGCATCCAAATTGGTAAGGAAGAAATAAAACTTTTACTATTTTCGGATAACATGATTCTATTTGTAGAAAACCCTAAAGACTCCACCAAAACACTGTTAGAACTGATAAATTAATTCAGTAAGGTCATAAGATTCAAAATTAATGTATAGAAATATAGGGGCGCCTGAGTGGCTCAGTCGGTTAAGCATATGAATTCAGCTCAGGAATGATCTCACAGTCCATGGGTTCGAGCCCCATGTCGGGCTCTGTGCTGACAGCTCAGAGCCTGGAGCCTACTTCAGATTCTGTGTCTCCCTCTCTCTCTGCCCCTCTCCCTCCCCCTCTCACTCTGTCTCTCCCTCTCTCAAAATAAAATAATAAAGACATTTAAAAAATTTAAAATAATGTGTAGATATCTATTGTCAATGAAACAGCAGAAAGAAAAATTAAGAAAACAATCCCATTTACGTTGCATCAAAATAATAAAATACCTAGTAATAATCTTAACCAAAGAGGTGAAAAGACCTGTACTCTGAAAACTATAAGACATTGATGAAAGTAATTGAAGATAACACAAAGAAATGGAAAGATATTCCATGCTCATGGATTGGAAGAACAAATATCGTTAAAATATCTGTACTATCCAAAGTGATCTACATATTTAATGCAATCTCCATGAAAATACCAATAGCATTTTTCACAGAGCTAGAACAAATAATCTTCCAAAAAAGACTCCAAAAAAGACTCTGTATTACCAAAGAAATCCTGAAAAAGAAAAACAGAACTAGAGATATCACAATTCCAATCCTCAGATTTTATTGCCAGTCTGTAGTAGTCCAAACAGTATGGTACTGGCACAAGAACAGACACAAGATCAACAGAACAGAATAGAAAGTCAAGAAATAAACCAACATGATGGTCAATAAATCTTTGACAAAGGAACCAAGAACATGTAATGGAAATCAGTCCCTTTAACAAGTGATGTTGGGAAAATGGACAGCTTTATGCAAAAGAATGAAACTGTACCCCCTTCTTATACCATACACAAAAATAAACTCAAAGTGAATGAAGACTCTAACTATACCATAAAAGTCCTAGAGGAGGGAACGACAGTAATTTCTCTGACATCAGCCCTGACAGTATCTTTCTAAACTGTTTCCTGAGGTGAGGGAAACAAAAGCAAAAACGAACTATTGGGACTACATCAAAATAAAAAGCTTCTGCACACCAAAGGAAAGAACCAGCAAAACTAAAAGACAGCCTACTTGAATGAGAGAACATATTTGCAGATGACATATTCAATAAAGGGTTAATATCCAAAATATGTAAAGAACGGATGTAATCTACCACTGAGAAAAACAAATGCTCAGGTATAAAATGGGCAGAAGATATGACAGACATTTCTCCAAAGAAGACAGCCAGATGGCCAATAGACCCATGGAAAGATACTCAACATCACTTTTCATCAGGGAACTGCAAATCACAACTATGATGAGATATTGCCTAACACCAGTCAGAATGCCTAAAATAAAAAACTCAGGAGACAATAAACGTTGGTGTGGATGTGGTGAAAAAGGATCTTTCAGCGTTTCCACTGTTGGTGGAAATGCAAACTGGTTTGGCCACTGTGGAAAGCACTATGCAGCTTCCTCAAAAAGTTAGAAATAGACCTACCCTATGATCCAGCGATCACTCTACTGTGTATTACAAAAGAATACGAAAGAATTCAAAGGGAGATTTGCACCCTGCTTTTATTGCAACACTGCTTACAATAGCCAAGTTATGGAAGTATCCCAAGTGTTTATCCATCAATGAATGGATAAAGAAGATGTGGTATGTATATACAGTGGAATATTACTCAGCCATTAAAAAAGAATGAAATCCCATCTTTTGCAATAACATGGATGGAGCTAGAGGGTGTTATGCTAAGCAGAGTTCATCAGTCAAAGGCAAATACCATATGATTTCACTCATTTGTAGAATTTAAGAAACCAAACAAAGAAAAGAGAGAGAGAGAAACCTAGAAACAGATTCTTAACTATAGGGAACAAACAGATGGTCATCAGAGGGAAGGTGGGTGGGGGATGGGCAAAATAGGTGAAATAGATGAAGAGTATACTTTTCTTGATGAGCACTGAGTAATATATGGAATTATTGAATCACTACATTGTATACCTGAAACTAATATAATACTGTATGTTAACTACACCTTAGTTAAAGAAGAAAAGAAAAGAAATGCAAATTAATGGGTACCAGCCAAACCAGCTCTGGGGAGTGGAGTCCCAGGATCCTGCACTTTCACAAGCCCTCTGGACCGTTTTTGTGCATAATGAGGTTTGAGAGCCACTGATTTTGATTAGTCTTTACTGGTTAAGAATATGCAGGAGATTCTTACGCTTACTCTCTGCCTCTTAGCAACTTGTGCTCGTGTGCAAACAACTTAAAAACAGTATAAAATGTTTGCATCTTCAGTTTTTCTATTTGCCAGCTAACCTCTTCATAGTATTTATTAGAGTCCATTTTGCCATACAATAGATTTGCCAAGATCATGATTAAGAAGCTTATTCACATGTATTTAAAATGTTGAAATGGAAACAATCTGGAGATGTCATTGCCAAAATTTAATCAAGGATTTAATTTATAGCTCAGACTAGCCAAATGGATTTTCCCATTTTTCAGTTCACTGTTTGTACAAGGAAATTAAAAAGTATGGAATCACAAGCAGAGCAGCGAACCCTCGATGTGTATTATAGTGTGCTCACTGCTTCTCGTTTGCCGTCTTATATCATCCTGATCTTTGGGACTTCTAGGTCCCAAAGCCAGATCAGAGCAAGTCGGTGGGGAGGGGGGAAGAAAGATTGCAGTATATATATTTTTGGTTGTGTTATAAATTATTGCTAGGGCATGTCAGCTCTTAATTGCTATGAGAATTAATAGAGCAGGTTGAGTATTCTGTTCTTAATTCTGTTTGTTAAAAAATGCCCTTGTTTCAACATACCATGTCCAGCTGCACTCAGACCACTAAACTGGGAAGAAGTGTAATTGAGATTTCATTGCCTCCTCCGTCCTACCAGTGATAATAGGTTTCCACTGAGCTCCTGCACTCATTTTACAAAAGCCCAAGGTTTGAATACTTTGCGCCCCACAATATCCATCATTTCGACTCTGAAATCCCCAGTGAGACCTGACAGAGCAGTGGTTTGTCAACACGGTTTGCCAAGTCAGCACGGACGTCTGTGTGCTCTGAGGGGGAAAAAAATGAGCAAATAAGGTTGGTGATGTTCTAAGCAAGGTGGGCAAGAGTGTGTGTCATTTTTAATTTGTTTTTTAGTGTTATTATTTATTTTTGAGAGAGAGACGGAGTGTGAGCAGAGGAGGGGCAGAGAGAGAGGGAGACACAGAATGCAAAGCCCGGGCTCCAGGCTCTGAGCTGTCAGCACAGAGCCCGACGCGGGGCTCAAACTCAGGAATGGTGAGATCATGACCTGAGCTGAAATTGGTCACCTAATCAAATGAGCCACCCAGGCGCCCCCAAGTGTGTTTTTATACATACATTTGAATGATGCCTTGCCTAACAAAAGTGCTATGTTGAGGTACCCGGTGAGGACCACTTCTCCGGTCCTGGTGTGCTGAGGGTAGTGAAGTCTGAGGAAAATCGTAGGTCTTTTTCTCTCCTGGCTAGAGTTGCACAGGTGCCTCCCAATGTTTCTTTGTGAAGAAGAAAATCAAGACATTTCAGTAACAAGTCATTTCACTTAACTGAACTATTTCTTACTTTCAGTCAAAAAGAAACAGGAGAAAGGACAACTAGGCCTCAAGCATTTCACAACACGATCAGGAATATATTGTAGTTTTCCCCAACACCTAATCAGGAAATTTTTCACACACGGAGAAAATAGAATGGAGTTTTTAGTGAATTTACTATCTAGATTCTACAATTAATCTTTTACTATACTTGCTTTATTAATACTCCTTTCTCTATCTACTCATTAGTTCAGCTTTTTTTTTTATCAATAAGACATTAATTGCAGGTATCAGTGTTTCACTTCTAAATACTCAGCACGCATATCATTAACTGAAGTTCAATGTTGTTTTTTTCTTTTTCCTTTTGGGATGAAACTTCCATACAATGAAATATACAAATCTTAAGTATACCATTCCATGAGCTTGGCCAGATGTATTCACCTGTATAACCCAGATCCCTATCCAAATAGAGAGCATTGCCGTCACACTGAAATTAATTAATGTACATATGTCTGAATGAATGATACTAGACCTGATACTTAACTTAATAGTCTGGTCCCTTAGGTTCCACATGGTAACTGTGGGGGCAGCCATGTTTATCTTCTTTCTACCCTCTTACTTAATGAAAATGACATGCTACTCAGTCTAATTGCCGTCTCACATACCCTGCATTTAGCTCATGATTTCTTTAAATTTTCTAATGCTTCATCACAGTTAGTAGAAGAATACAAGGAAACATGGGAGGGGAAGTTCACCAGCTTCCCTCAAGACCACCTCCAATAAAAGTAAATAGATTTGTGCTGATTGATCCATAACTTCTGCCATGCTTACTGACCTTAAGGAAGAATGGCCAGATGCAAGAAGGCAATTAGGTACTATTTTTTTAAACTAGCTCTGGTTCATTGATGATGGCTGATAATTGCTGGGAGCGCCGTGTCAGGAAGGACCCTGAGGCCACGGCTACGCTGAGTGGGAAGGTACCACAATTGCTTAGTGATGTCTGTGACCGTGACCGGTAGAAGCTGGAGCCGGAAAGTAACCTCAGGCACATCGTCATCCCTTTTATGTACTAGATTTGAGTGAGCCCCTGAACTAGTCCTTGTAGTTACTCAAACGCACTTCTAGATTGAACCAGACAACTGAAAAGGACGGAAAGACACTGAGTGCCACTCCAAAATGCTTCTGCCCTATTTATATCCGTATCTTGTTAAAATAATTCATGTTCCCTTGCAACAGTTCTTCTCACAAAAGGGATGTCTAAATGGGGCTTAAAAATTCCAGGTGGAGGGAAAAGCGAGTCGAAGAGACAGAGGAAAAAAGAGGGAGAGGAAGAGATAAAAAATGATGTATTCTATCATTCTAAGAATGAAAATGTGTCACTTTTTGCCTTCAGGCTGATACACTCCAGCAAAGTGTAAAAGACTAAGTCGTTAAATATTTGAATCACTGCTGCTGTGGGATAATAACACCCAGTTCAACTTTACTGCTTTCCTCTAAGAAGCAAAGCGATACTGGGTCAGTCAAGATTATTCTTAGCATGTGGGGGCTGAATGGTGGGGTGAAGAATCAAGCTTCGCTTTCATCTCTTTACTAGCCGGCTTTATTTATAACACTTCAGCAGATGTCAAGACGATTTGTTTTGTTCCTCGTAGCCTCTGTGTGATCTGTCTCTTCACTGCAGTGTTCCCCAAGTGTGAGTTGCTTGGCTCAGGATCATTTTCAAAGACTCAATTTTCAAAGCAAATACACACACACAAGTCAGTAGTATTTTCGAAAACAAAGGTTATCACATTTTTCCAAGGGGGATATAGGAGAGAAAGGAGGATGCTGAGAATAGAGTGTGAGTTTATTTCACATGGCAGGTCTCATAAAGATTGCGTCCGTAAATATGCTGCCAAACTGAACAGCCACAGCGGGGAAGAAATGGTGGGGGAGGACCTGGATGAGAGCAAAGCTAAAGGAACAACTTCAGGGAAGTGTGAAGTTTAAGTGCGCATGCCTGGAGGGTATGTTTTCTTACTAAATCTCACATTAACTCCTGCCCAGAAATACACAGGGGTAGTCACACACATACCCCACTTCCTTGACCAGAGAAGATTTTTATTTCATCAGGATTACTGAGGAATGTTGCTGCTGATAAGGCTACAGAAAATATTTCTGGGAGTGCATTTTCAGAACTTGGGAACAGAGACAGTCTGTCTGAACCCAGCTCAACTTTTCTTTCTTATCACTTTTTAAAAGCATGTTATCTTGAAGAGCCAAATTAACATTTCATGATATGGCTTCTCAGCAGCTGATACTTGGGCATCCCAGGCCTAGACAGGAATGACTAAGCAGTTTTATAGAATGACTGTCACCAGAGCTGCTGGCTTGACACTTCGGCTGTCAACCCTGTTTCGAGGCTGTTTGTTCCTGTCTAGATTTATGCAGCTCGCAGAGAAGAGAGCTACCTGTTCCAGGGAAGGTGGGAATTGTGTCGTAAACAAAAGGAGACACAAACTATGTTCATATAAGAAGCCAATTAGTCACATGATGTGTTAAAAGTATGGTGCCTTCTCTATTTTGAATATTGCATTACACAGAATTTTCTCAGTGAATTCAAATATACACCTATTGACATCCTGGACAGCAATTTTTATAGTATGAGGCTGTGCGGGGTGGTCAGTCCATCAATTAAGACTCAAAAATAAAATAATTTCCATACTCATTCCTAGAAGATGAATCCTGATATTTAAATTTCACCTGATGATACATTTCTCTGTTGTTCTTGACACTGAAGAATTTCTAATGCCATATTAAAATGAACTTTAATGATTTGGAATAGGTGAGGTTTTCAGATCTATAAACTGAAGTATATACATGCATTTCTCTAAGTAGCTATATGACAAGCAGTTGTACTATGCAGGTATAGTGTTTATCGACTCAGTAAAACTAACTAACTGTGGTTGGTAAAAGACCACTTCTAGTGGATTTATTTTATTATGTATAGAATTATATCTGAAGAGTTAGAGAAAGACTGTTTTCCATGGAATGAGTTGTTTTGTTCGTTTTTTGCGTGCTAGATAAAGGCAATCTTCAGCACAAGTTTTCCTCCTAAGGGCTGGGATATTATATTTCACATATGATTGCATCCTTCTATTTCCTTTATCATAGAATACCACCAATTTTTTAAATATCACATATTATTCCAAATTCAAATGTCATTATCCTGCATTCTTCTGACATCAGAGAAGATTTTTAAAAATTTTAAAAATTTAAATAGGTACAGCTATGGACCAAAATTCAAGTAGTTAAAATTTAAAGTTTATTTTTACACACACACACACACACACACACACACACACACACACATGCACGCACTGTAAGGTGAGTAAGCTGGTCTTGTGTCCTTCAAGGGGTAACACTTCCTTATTTTCTTTCTGTCTGTGTTTTTGGTAAACCCAAACAGAATTCTCTTAGGTTTATTGTGTGTATTTTATTTTCTTATATTTCAATTTTCCTTTTATTGTGTTTGTGTGTGTCTATGTAACTTTTTTTTATATTTCGATGGTCACTACAAATTCCGGTAAACATTTTTTATGGCAGGGTAAAAACAAGAGTTCTTTGTTCTTTGTTTTTCCATTCAATAAGATACTCAGTTCACTGCTTCACCTCTATTCCAAGTCGGTCTTTTTGTTTGTTTGTTTTGCCCCATGGGAATCCATTCAAGCAAAAACTACCCCTTTTTGGTTTTTGTTTGTTTGTTTGTCTCTGTTTTCATTTGATTCTTTAAAAGGAAACTAAAGCATTCATTGCAACTATTCTTTAGCCACTACTTGGCACAGAAAGGTAGCTGGTGGTTGTCACCCTCCCTTAGCTCTGGAGATGGACAAACAAGCAGATATATCAAGGGGTATATACATATATTGAGAGAGAAATCATTTGCACAAACAATAGGCACGAACCACAGAACTTGATGTTGGGCCAGGAGGCACGATGGCCAGGAAATATTTGTTTGTTTAAGGAACTTTCTTTAAAGGCTTATAAGCATCATTTCAGGAGTTGCATAGATCTTAGCTACACCTTCATTGTGACAGGAACGCCAACGACCTTTCCCAGAAGCCTCCTGTGGGTGCTCCCTGTCGCGGTTACCCCGCCTCACCCTCACCATCTGCGTCACCACCACTGCCATCATCACCCCGCTTCTGCAGCTGGACGAATCAATAAGACTTCTAATGTGGGTTTCTCTCTGACGTACTTTACCAGCATTCCTTCCGAAGGGACTTAGGGGGTCCACGTTGGAATGGTCCCTGTCCAGGGCTTCATTTGGAGGCGGAAGGAAGCACTCTACCAGGTCAAGCACACATTGGACCTGGGACAGGCAGCAATGAAAAATGAATGCAAATGGGCAAATAGAATATATTCAGGAAGATTCCATCCCAAGCCTTTCTCTGGCTACTTAGGCAGACAGGGGAGACTTTTTCTCTGAGCTCTCACTTACTCCATCTTAACTATATCTCTATTACTTTAAAGAGCACATTTTACTCTAATTGTTTGTGTGCCTCTGAACGAAGAAAAGGGACACCTCCTGGAGTCCCTCTATATCAAGAACTGTTGCATTCCTTTAAAAATTTTTTTTTAAATGTTTTATTTATTTTTGAGACATAGACCAAACATGAGAGAGGGAGGGGCAGAGAGACAGGGAGACACAGAATCTGAAGCAGGCTCCAGGCTCTGAGCTGTCAGCACAGAGCCCCACGGGGGGCTCGAACTCATGGACAGTGAAATCATGACCTGAGCCGAAGTCGGACGCTTAACCGACTGAGCCACCCAGGAGCCCTATGAACTGTTGCATTCCATCTTTGCAAGTTCAGGGAGTCTGTGAAGAGGCTGGTATATCCATATCTGGATAGAATATCATGAGCAGTTCTAATATTTTGAATAAAAATCAATTTACAAGGAAGGATAGAAACTAAATGTAAGAACCAATGAATGATTGTTACAGGTGAACATATGCATTCCTTTTATTTTCCACAGATATAAACTCCAAAATAATAGGGAGTAATGTTAAACAACTGAATTTTTAAATGTTTATTGTTTTGTTTTCCCTTCAATTTCCATATGCAACAATATTTTGAGGTTTGGGGAAAATAAATTCATTCTTGCGTTGAAGGACTAGAGGTCTGCTATCCTTGGGAGGGGCCATTATCTTTCTTCCTCTAACATAAAATGGCAGGCATTGGTAGGTATCTACACTATCATTGGTTTTGTTTTGCATTCAGAGTAGTTCCAGGAAATAATGAGGTCATGCATTTTGAAAGTGCAGCATATTTTGTGAATTTTCATTATGCATGGTTTCTTTTTGAGTTAGATTTTTTTTTCCCTTTCCTTTTCAGGTCTCACTTACACCCTTATGCAGAATCTTGTAAATTGTGTCAATTGAGAACACAGTTACAGATAGTAGAAGTGATTTTAAAAGGCACCAAACATAAAGGGACTTTTCTAAGTCCCCGAAACAGCTAGCTTTCTGTTTAATCTGGTCCCTTCAGAATCTATCTTGTGACCCGGATATTTAAAGCCATATGATCATCTGCAAATAATCAAAAGGCTAGAAGCTTCAAAGAGTTCAGTCATAGGTAGCGTGTATTATGTTATTTAGTTAGTTTTGACAAAGTCATCTAGGCATTTGAACGTTGTTATCTGCAGGATTTCTTTTTCCTCTAATATAAAGACATTTAGCTCGGAACTCTAAAGCAAAGAATGCCGTTTCATTTTTGACATGAGGTGTCTCAATGTCATCCCCATTTTACTTCATTATACAGGCACTGAGCCAATTATTTTTGTTATATAAATGATAAATAACAACTGATAATTAGACACAAAGTCTTTGGAGTTATGCTATGTTGGCACACATGGGAAAATGTTTCTTCTTTTTAGATATAAAACATTAATTGTAAAAAGCTGTGATTTGAGGAAAAATATTTGAGGCCATCCAACTGTACATTCTGAGTCTATAGGTTGCTGGGAAAATACCAATATATTAATAATTGTAATTTGCTAAAACTAAGTTGTAAAAGATAATCAAAGGATATGCTGCCTATTTAATTGTGGTGACAGCTAGCTTTGAACAGATTATTAGCCCCATGGAATGAAGTCAAGTATGTGGAATGTAGAGAAATGTAAACACATATTTGAATGTGTCCAGGGGTGTGTGGATGGCTCAGTTGGTTGAGTGTCTGAATCTCTATTCTGGCTCAGGTCATGATCTCATGATGATGAGATGGAGCCACTAGTCGGCCGCCATACTGAGTGTGGAGCCTGTTAAGATTCTTTCTCTCTCTTGCTCTGCTCCTCTCCTGTTTGCCTCTCTCTCTCTCTCTCTCTCTTTCAAATTAAAAAACAAAAATAAAAGAATATCTCCAGATTAAGGTATTTTCTTGCCAGAAGAGATAATAGTCACATTATTATCTGATAGTACTTGAGGAAACTTCATGGAGTAGATAGAATAATTACTATCAGGTTTATGGAACATTCAAAAGGATTTTGTTTTCACTTAGATCCACACTAACTACATGGTGCTTTTCTGTGAGCAAGGGTCATCTTTCTGTTTGACAAAATGATTCTTCAGCTTTCTCCCACCTCCTATTATACATAGGCAGGACCACATTCTCAATTAAAGGATAGTCTTCCAATGATTTCAGGTGCATTAGTTTCATTTCTCCATTTTCTTGAGGATAAAGTGGTCATTTGCTTCTTCAGTGGTTCCCTAAAATTCTTATTGCAAGGTAAGGGCATAATTGATGCATTATTATTGATAAGAGGTCTTTCATCAGTTTAGAAGAGGACAAACAAGGGAATACTTTCCTGTCCACAAATTAGAATGCTTTTAAAGGCTACATACATTTTCATCTACATATTTCTGGAAAAATATGGTTCCCCACATTTTAAATTTAACTTTTTTTAGTTTGATATATTAAAGATGTTCTATGTTGATTAATGGAGATGGTCAATCAGGAACAGAAAGTCACAGGATATTTCCTGATGGAGATTTACAGAGATATTTGCTGATATTTCAGAGAACCATGAAATTGTGAAGCAGAGAGATCATGATTCAGCCATTGTGTGGGACAGTCTCATAGCTCTGTTATCTATGAACTCTGTACCAAAGTTCACAGAGATAATCTTTTTTTTTTAAATTATGCTGGTTTCCTGCCTCTCTTAGAGTTTGTGAATTTGGTCAAAGTAATGTTTGTGTGTGTGTGTTTTTTTAAAGGGTGAATTGCTTTATGAACTTAAACTTACTTTTAGAATGCCCATTCTTCTTGCCTTCAAATAAATCAAAATGCCTAAATTTTAAGAGGCTCTACATCTTACCCCTGTCATTGCTTCTATGTTCTCCAGGCCTGTAGAGAAGGATTTGGATGGAAATGATTTAGGATTCTTTTTTCTTTAAAATGTTTTTAAAATACACAAATTAACTTATGAGAAAATGTAGCCTGAAGCTTAATTCTTGACCTGTACATTTTGAATATTTAAAATCGGGCTGATAAGAAAAAAGTAAATATTCTCAAAGGGTTAATTTTACTCATATCACAAGAGTTGATGGTTTGTAGGCTTTATAATATTTCATTAGGGGAATTTCACCAGGGAAGCCAAGTGAAATATATACATATTTTATCCTAAGCTGACAAAGTGGAGCCCTCAATAGCGTTTGTTTATATGTACTGGTTAACTGGAATGTTCACCTTGTGGGGAAGCAGTAGGCAAATGATTTTATTTTCTGGGTTATTAGACCAAGAAAGAGGCAGAAAATAACTTTTATTACAGAGCAATCTTTGTCTTTGCAGCCTCATTTTATATCATGATGAGAATCTCTTGAAAGGGAGGTGTTATAAAATGAGTGCGTCTTTGAAAACCTAGCTACTGGCTCCCCACCTGGGAGTCAGGCACAATGCTTAAGACACTGATATGTCGGTGCACTTTGAGAGTATGAATTCTATTCTTCATGTCTCTTATGACACATTGAATGATATAAATATTTGTAAGGTATTGATAGAGATAATTGAGAGAAAGTAAAATGCCATATATATGTTTTGTTTTGTGTCAGTTTTACTTTCATAACTGAGTCAAATAGTCCTTCAGCTTCTAGGCATCAATTGATTTGTGTGTGTGTGCTATCGTTGAAATTGGTTGTATATTCAAGGATTTTAGATTTAAATTTCTAAAGTTTTTTTTTTAATGTTTTTTATTTATTTTTGAGAGACAGAGAGAGAGACAGTGTGAGCAGGGGAGGGTCAGAGAGAGAGGGAGACACAGAATCTGAAGCAGGCTCCAGGCTCTGAGCTAGTTGTCAGCACAGAGCCCTAATCAGGGCTCTAACCCAGGAACCGTGAGATCATGACCTGAGCCAAAGCCAAGTGCTTAACCGACTGAGCCACCCAGATGCCCCAGATTTAAAATTTTAAAATACTTATTTATTTTTCAGAAAAAGAAAGCAGAGCCTGAGTGGGGGAAGGGCAGAGAGAGAGAGAGAGGGAGACACAGAATCTGAACCAGGCTCCAGGCTGTGAGCTGTCAGTATAGAACCCGAAGTGGGGCTTGAACCCATGAACTGCGAGATCATGAACTGAACCAAAGTCAGATGCTTAACCCGACTGAGCCACCCAAGTGCCTCTGAAATTGGTTATATATTGTCATGCTCCGTTTTGACAATATTAAAGTGCTAAATGATCTCTATACTCACATCACCAAAAGAATGTTGATAGTAATTGCCACTCGTTAGCACTATCCTGAAGAGAAACTTGGAAAGCCCAGACCCCTCTCTCTTTCTAGTTGTGTACTTTCCATACCAGTATTTCCATGCTGTGCCACACACTCAATACCAGCTTGATATTTTTGTTTCTCTGAACGGTTTGACTTTTGTCCCTGGTTCTTATACTCCTACATTTACTTTTCTTCCCTTCTGCTACAGTTTTGGTAGTTGGACTAGTTTTGACACATGAACACTGAGTAGATAACAGTATTCTTTTAGGTATTTCCTATGTCAGTATAGCTCATTAAATGAAAAATCTCTTTTGTGTCTCAATCCAAAAGAATAGGAATTTTTTTTTGTAATTCCATAATTAGCATATACTTTTAAAGGTTTTTATATTCTCCACCTGCAACATTTAGCAAGGTTGACATATGTGTACAGGTTTAGGTACCAGAAAACGTAATCTACCCAAGGGAGTCCTATTATCTTGTGGTTTGAAAGGCAAGTTCAACTGTACAGAATTGCAGGCAGGAAGAGATATTACACAAATATGCCAATCATATATTGATATCACAGTCTTGTATTGACACTTCCATCAAAACACAGGAGAATCAAGCATTAATCTTGAAGGATAAGTTCCTGTACATATTTTGCAGAGCAGAAGTCTTCTCTTGTATTTATACAGAGTCATCTAGGCCACAAAAGCACCAAGAAGAAAATGGACCAAATGGTTGGGGCTTCATACCTCCTCCCAAAATACCTGCCCTTAATCTGAGGTATAACTTTCTTTCCCGATAAGATTGACCCAAAAGATGGCTCGAAAATGACCTCTCTGTCTGCTCTCCTGTTAAGAAATAATAGCGTGTGCTCCTGTTACCCCTCTTCTCATGACTTGTTTGTGGGTTTCTGGCAATACCAATCAACCGGTTCTTTATAGTAGCCAATCATTTGTTTAGTGGATTCTTCATTTCCACTCATCTAAGGAAGAAAAGTCAAGAAGTCCCACAGAAATACTCCAGAGGAAGGAACCAAAACCAAACAAGATGGCTTAATTCTTGACACTTGTGATTTATCGAGTCTCTTTTCATCTGTCATGTAAGAAGTATACGCACCAGGTTAAAATTTTATTCTTGGTCTGGTTTCTCTGCAGAGACTCGTACTCCTCCTTAGGGTTAAATCTAATGGAAATGACATTTGTTGAAAGCAAACGGCATGTATTTATCTGTAGGAACAGCCTTTCTCTTCAACATAAAACATGTGGATTTTCTCCAAGCAGTTTCTGTGGATGGTTGTCAGAAGCTGGTAGCAATCAAACAAATTTAAAACAACAACAACAACAACAACAACAAAAACCATTGTATGTATGTGGCCCTTCCTTATATTCTTTACAATGCTGCATGTCCCATTTTAAATTTATCTTGTATATCTAACCATCCAGCCCCACTTGCTAAGACTTAAAAGGCATAATTTTTGGCTTTCTGGTACTACTGGTCAGTATTCATTATCTGGAGCCTTGTTTGCAATGAAGTGTAACAGTAAGCATTTAAAGCTTTAATGAGTTGAATGTAAGTATGCTTGAGTGTCCTCGCTGGCTGACATGCAACATGGAAAGCAGAACAGGAGAAAGGCACCAGAATCACCTGAATATTTTCTTTTAACCTCCACACTAAGACAACTCATTTGGTAGCTCAGTCAGTAACTGACTATATTCCCCTGGTGTCAGTTCTTAGGTATTATTCAAAGTGATCCATAGCTTTTCTTCAGATGTCACCTCAGTGGCAAAACAGAAGGAAAGAAGATATGTGATAGTGTCATTTCTCTGATCCTCTAGATAGACTGCCCAAGAATATTAGTGCAAAGCACATGCAAATGCAAATAAACTATATTGGTTCTACATAGCAGTAAATGATATGCTGGTAACTCCAGGGTTTGAATGTTAAGGTGGGTATTTTATAAAAAAAGACAACGTGATATAACATTGACAATAATTATGCTCTCTCCTTTTTAGGATAAGTGATTAGTGTTCAGGTTCAGTACTTATATTTGCTTTATAAAAAGGGTATTGTGCTCATTTTCATTTCGACATGGAAGGATGCTTTACAAGATCACTTCATTCAATATAGTTTAAGTCACTGACTAGACATC
Organism: Suricata suricatta; assembly: GCF_006229205.1. NCBI lineage: Eukaryota > Metazoa > Chordata > Mammalia > Carnivora > Herpestidae > Suricata > Suricata suricatta. The sequence goes on from NC_043704.1 coordinate 142,082,516, forward strand.
ATGATTCACGTGTATGTTTCCATAAGCATGTACTGTAACTCATTCTGCATAATGACTAAAAACACTTCTGCAAAATCACCTTGAGACTAAAGTGATGTTCTGCTGAGATGCTTTCCCACATGAAAAATCAACATTATGGTATCCAATAAAGATACAAGGCCCTTCTCCCTCCCCCCCAATTTAGAATGAATTAAAGACATCTGCTCACCAGAAAACATTAAGAATGCATGTTTGTGATGTTAAATGCTAAATAAGGCAAATTTAGACTAATATATAGCTTGTAGGTTCACGATTATAATTTTCTCTGGATATTTAGAAAGCTGTTGTAACACACTGCCTGAGGAATAATGACATTTACTAATTGTGTGTATACATTACACATGTGAATACCTTGACGGGGATGTCTGTGTGTAGCTCTCTAGAAATGAGGACCAATGTTAGCTATTTGACATGAGATATTGGAATTATCAGAAGTGGTCTACAGTGAAAAGTCTAATCATATTGTGTTTCAAAAGCACATCCTTGAGTATTTAGATCAAAAAAGGATTTTCAGTCAATTCATTAACATTCCCCAAATGGTTGGGTCCCTGTTCTTTCATCTATGATCAGGTTGTATGTAAATACAGGTAAAGGGTACATTCAATTTTGGGGACACGAGTGCCTATAATGGAAAGGGAAATCTCTGGAATTTCTGAGAATAAAATTCTATAAAAACATTTTAGAGGGCTGACTTAGTTAATCTTATTTAAAAAGTTATTACTGTAAAACTAGTTAGAAGTACTCTGTTCTGCGGCACCTGGTGACTCACTTGGTTCCGTGTCTGTCTCTTGATTTCCAGTCAGGTCATGATCTCACAGTCCCTGGGTGTGAGCCCCATGTCCCACATCAGGCTCTGTGCTGACGGTGTGGAGCCTGCTTTGGATTGTCTCTTTTTCTCTCTGTCTGCCCCTACTCCACTTGCTATCTCTTTCTCTCTGTTTCTCTGCCTCTCATCAATCAATCAATCAATCAGTCAATAAATAAACAAAGAAAAAGAAGGATTGTCTTAGGTTAATTAGATTAGCGAAGGCTAAAATATAGTCTAGAAATCTTTAAATAAATTCAAGTGGCCACAGTACTTTCGCACTTGGGTTTTTAAATTCTAATGAATTCAGGTGGTTTCTGAATTTCTGTGTTATACAAGGTTTGTTCAAGGTTAGTATTCAGCTACGTTCTGAACTCATTCTCTATGGACGTTACCATCCTAGATCTTGTGGCTACAGAGGAAGAAGCATTAAAGCAAACAAAAAAAAAACACAATAGAAACAATTGTTCCTGCCCAGCCCACTCCCCTGAATTTAACAAGATAGCAAAGTGAAAAAGATGCATACAAAACTATGAAAAGGAAACAAGGCAGATGACTGTCTATCAGGTAACCAATGTTGGCCACAGAGTATATAGAGAAACTTTCCTGGTGTGATTATTCCTAATCCAAATATGTCATTGTTTCCCACTGCTGCGTCAGGCCTTTGGGGACCTTTCAGTGCCCACTGTGAGTCCCCCTGCCTTTTCACACGTCTTTTCATTTTGAGAGCAAGTTCGGCAGTGGTTTATGTTTGAGACAATGCCTGTGCTCAGAGAACACCAACGATTCCAGCTTCTTGTTTGAGAGTTCCTGTTACTACTACCAAAGTGGGGTTTGGGCATATTTGGATTGCCTGGCCTGTGTAGGAGGAATGAATCCCTTCTCTAGTTGTACAAAGCTGTACAATCAGAAAGAGTGAATAAGACAGGCTTGTAGAGGACAAGACATCATGGCTTCAGGTCTGAGCTACACAACCTTTACCTTATTAAAAAAAAAAAATACAAAGAAAAGGTTAGTCATTCCTACTTAATGTGGACACGGAGTGTCTGGGTGGCTCAGTGGGTTAAGCTTCCGAGTCTTGATATCCTTTCAGGTCATGATTTCAAGGTTCATGGGATTGAGCCCCGAGCTGGGCTCTGCACTGACAGTGTGGAGTCTGCTTGGGATTCTCTCTCTCTCCCTCTCTCTCTCTGCCCACCCCCCCGCCCCGCTTGTGCTCTTTCCCTCTTCTCTCTCTCTCTCTCTCAATAAATAAACAAATTTAACAAAAAGAGAATGTGAGCAATTGGCTGGACACAGAGTAGGCCTTTCATAAATGTAAGCTCTCCTCTAATGTCTTAGAAGGTGGTGTTTAATGTTTATTCAGGAGGGGACGTGTCACTCCCTGTAGAGAGCTTATGCGTTATTATTATTTTGACTCAAGATGTTAGCTCCTCTCTCCAAGAGTATTTATTCTGATGGATTCCCTGTCTTGCCGCCTTCTTTCTTCCCCAGTGCAGAATGTTAAGTGGACTCTCAGTCCTCAGGTGACAATTTCATGTGAAAAGTTAACAGTAATGAAGTACCACAGTCTTTCCAGGAAGTTATGAAACCACTAACTTTTACCGACAGATCATGAATTTTCTTCTTATTGTTTGGGAATTGTATGTAGGCAGCGCTGGAGAACAAACTCCGCTTTGTATATACTGCCAACTCTTGCTTAATTTAATTTCACAAATAGTCCCAAACATAGTTTTCCCCCAAAATAGAAACCAGTTCCCACAGCAAAAGTTTTACTAATTTTCAATTTGATTTTTATTTCTTTTCAATCCTCCTGTTGACCGAGCTGGTCAGACTGAGCAGCAAGATGGTGACGGAAGAAAAGAGAGCAGCCAGGGGTCTCTGGCTACTGTGTGCTTCCTAAACCAAGACCTCTCTCTAGGGTTTTGGTTTGCTTTCTTCCTACTTGCTTAGATGAAGATCCTCTAGGCACTGACATGTAAAATACTCTCTCTGTCCTCTGTTAAACGACGCCCTTAGGGTCTTGATGTACAACAATGATGGATGAAGACACTTGGTTATGGAAGTTTGCAGATATCCGGCTTGAGCAGTCTTGGCTTCTAAGCCTGGTTCTGGCTCTTACCAGCTGTGCTGCCTTGTGTGAGTCAGGCTCTCAGTTTTCTCGTCTTTAAAATAGGACTATGGTAGCACCTGTCTCATAGGTAAAATAAATGCACCCAGTCACCAGAAGAGAACATGGTAAGTGCTGCATGAAGGATCACTGCCATTATCATTGCAAGCTAATTAATTGAGATCATTTAAATTACTCAGCAATTAAGTTTCATTGGCGAAAGGCCCTTGAGAATAAATGCCACATACTATTTGAGGACTGGGAAGGAGAGATCTTTTGTTATATCAGCCACACTGCATCACAGGTGACTGCTGGCCTCTCTTTCCTGAACAAAGGCCCCAAAAATGTGGGAAGTTAGGTGTGTATATAAGATCACATCATTTAGGGGTGCCAGGGTGGCTTAGTTGGTTAAGCATCCAATTTCAGCTTGGGTCATGATCTCATGGTTGGTGGATTCAAGCCCTGTGTCAGGCTTTGTGCTGACACCTCGGAGCCTAGAGCCTGGTTTGGATTCTGCATCTGTCTCTCTTTTGCTGCTTCTCCCACGCTCACCCTCACTCTCTCACTCTCTCTCTCTCTCTCTCTCTCTCTCTCTCTCTCTCAAATAAACCTTAAAAAAATAAAAAAAAAAATCACATCATTTATAACACTTGAGGACTGATGATATTTACTGCATTGACTTGGGCATCCCAAGAAGCAGACACTGAGATAAAGATTCAAGAATCAGTAGTTTATTTGGTGTGTGAAGGAAACACCAGTAGTGGGATTGGGGGAGTGGGGGATTGACAAGGAAGAGCACCTCATGAAGCCAACTACCACTGTAGGTGACTGGAGCCCAGTCCCAGTAGGGCGACTCTACCAAGGAAGTCCTTACATAAGGAAACGCTGTTCCTGTGTGCCCTGCAGTGGAAAGGAAATGGGATACAAATGGGCATACAAGCACATGTTTTAAATACTTGTAGAGTAATATTAGTATGACTTTGGTGGAGGTTTTAATGAGAGTCTTCTTACATGGATAATCCTGACAATATAATGGGTTTATGTTGCAATTTGATGTAGAAACCTACATACTTTTGGTAAAGAAAAGCAATAACTCGCCGATGACATTTTAGACGTCTTCTAAACCATCAGTCCTTATTCATTTGCTTCTTAATGAGCACGCCGCATAGTTATCTGTATCAGTTTTACCCCACGTGCTTGTTGAGCTTTCTGCAACTTTGGGGGAACATGACCAGAACTTCACCCCAATTCCCTTTCTTTGCATTCTTTTATCTCTCCACCAGAGCTACTTTGCATATCAATATATTATCCATGAACTGCCAGGGCATGGTTTATTTTAACCTATTATTCTGCTTCACAAAGAATGAAACTTATTATACAAAAACTTAGATAACTACTCAGCTACCTGATCCGCATAGTAGCGCATTCACTTGCAGATTCTACCAGCTTTTGTCTCTTTCTCTTGCTGATAATTGTTACTCCTCTGACATGTTCCATGTACGCCTCGGTTTTAATAATGAAGGGGGAAAAGCAACACAGAAATCTTCATACCTGATGCTTCATTTTATGTGGGCTCCCTGAAGGGACAGCCTTGTGGCTGTGCCTAAATTCCTAGGAAATTAATGTTCCTTCTTCAGACTCCTGTTTTTCTATTTATAGCCACAGGGCTTCCGTTTTATAAGTGTATAGAAAGTTCTGAGTAATGCATAGAATTCTACATACACAGCAAATGCAACCTTGACAGAATGTAATCCCTGGTGAGAGAGGAAAATAGAGAATCAACAATCCGTTGCTTTTATTGGAATAATAAAATTGGAATGGTGTGCGTCTGAAAGTGCTGTAAACCAGATTTTTTTTTCATGTAAATTCTATAGCCAGGATATAATGGACACTGTCATGAATTTGGTAAGTAGAAAATTATATTATTTGGAGAAAACTTGACTTCTCCTGGATACTCTGTTTTTCATTGTTCACCCATTCAAATATACCTGTTTTTATGGATGGTTGGTTACGATGTGGGCTTAAATGAAACAATTTCATGTGAGCATGCAGACAATTTGTGTGTGTCTAACAACACATTAAAGAAAAATAAGTACAATCATTTTCTATTACCATCTCTCAAGTCTTCCCATTCAATTTTTTCAAAATATTAAAAATTTTAGAACTCCATGTGGACTCTGCTATATCTAATATTTATTAAGGAGGGGCCGTTGTATTCAATACATACAGCCTACTTTTAAATACTGTTTTGACAGTTTGAATGTAATTACACATTTTTGTTGCAAGAAAAAATTATAGAATTAACATTACCATATCAAAGAACACTATAAAACATCTATGTATCTTCAAATGCTACTACATTTGGCAGAGGGATAATAAGAATAGTGGTGTTGGACTTTCAAGATACACTATTTCATGGGATGGGGCCGGATATAATGTAACGAAATGACCTTGACATACCTGTAAATGAGCAAACCAATAGAACAACTCCATTGTTCACAAGAATGAATGCAACTCTTTGAATCTCCATTAGTCCCTGGTTCTGTAGCCATGCTATCTGTAGTCTGGTGACTTTGAGGAAAGATGAAGGCTTCAAAATTGTTTAAACCTGCCTTTCTTTCTCCCCCTCTCTCTCTTTCTTTCCATCCATTACCATAGTATGGATAATTCACATTTCTCCTAATTCTAGTATCTTCTAAGGCTTCAGAATCATGTCATTCTTCATGCAGCAACAAAGGAAAATATCTCACTTTCAACAAATTTGATATAAACCTGGCAATTTTTTTGCTTAAAAAATAGACCCTAGAGAAGGACCTAGGTGATAATTTAAGGACTAAGGTTTGGAACAGCATGGTCATTTGCTCTAAACTGTATTCCACGTGCACATTATCCCCATTTTAATGAGGCCTTTACATCTTCATTCAGAAGCAGTTTACGAAGGCAGGTGAATCATAGGACAAACTGGGATTTCATTTTGTTTTCATATCTTAGACGAGTGTATCATGTAACACAGAATCTCGTTGTTTAACTTTCTATTTTTTTATATTTATCTTGTAGGCAAAAAAACAAGGTCTGATTTTAATTGATTTAATTTGTATACTGATATTAATCTTTTAAAAATATATCTATTAGCCATTTTAAATTTGGGAGTTATATATCCACGTGCTTTGCTCAGTTTTCTATTGGTGTTTAGCTGTTTTCCCTATTTATTATAAAAATGTTAGACATTGCAAAGGTAGAGAGTGTAGTGTGATGAAGACCTTTGCTCCCATCACCGGATTAATATTTACTCATGGCCAGTCTTGTTTCACTTATAATTCCATTCTTTTTCCTTCCAGGTCATTTTGAAGTAAATTATAAATATATTATAACATCTGTAAATATTTCTGCATGCATTTTTAAAATATAAAAGCCCTCAGGGCACCGGGTGGCTCAGTCGGTTAAGTGGCTGACTCTTGGTTTCAGCTCAGGTCATGGTCTCATGGTTCATGAGATCGAGACCTGCATCAGGCTCTACACACTGTCAGCATGGCGCCTGCTTGGATATTCTCTCTTTTCTCTCTCTCGCTGTCTCTCTCAAAATAAATAAACATATTTTTTACAAAAGCCCTTAGAAAAATAGTCCCAATGCCAATGTTAAAACTTACTAGTCCATTACTATCATTAAATGTTCAGTGTTCATATTTCCTCTTAAAAGTGTCAAACAGTGTTTTGAATCAGGATGAAAATAGTGTCTGCACATGTGATTAGATGAAATATCTCTTAAATCTTGTTTCATGTAAAGGTCATCTCTTCATCTCTCCCCTCCCCCGCCCCCAACTCTGGTTTCCTTTTAAATATATACATAAGAAACCAAGTTCCTTGTCCTGATTTTGCTACAGTATGAATTTTGGGGTCATTTTATATGCTCCTAAGACCCTCTGAGTCTTGTGAAGTGATGTGTAAAGTTTGAGGTTTGGAAAGAGTCCTTTATAAGCAGTGTTACACACTTCCATGGAGAGGGATACACTGTGTGGTGTCTCAGTTTCTGTGTGTGTGATGCACCAACCTTTGATGATTATTGTCAAGATCCATTAGGAATGGCAAAATGGTGATACTCTAATGCTGTTATTTCTTTCTCATTTATTAGATAGGATAATTGTATCAAAAGAAACTGCCACTTTTCAAGGGTTCAGTGACCCTGGAACATAGCAGGATACATGTTTAATTCTCTCCTTTTGTAGTCAAACACAGTAATGTGCTTCCATAACACTTTGGAAAGGTGACCAGTAAATTCCTTTTTTGTTATATTTTGTTCTATCTTACATTGAAGATCATTATGAATTCATGGAAATAGATGTATTTGTGGTGTTTTAAGCCACTGAAGTTATATTTTTTTATTGGGACTTAAATTGTCTCTCTTGAGGAGGCCTCATACTGGCTTCCGAGTTACTGACTTCGTCTGCTCAGGCTACAATAACACATACCAGAGATGGGTGGCTTGCACAACAAATTGATTTCTCCCAGTTCTAGATGCTGGAAGCTCCGAGATCTGGATGCTGGCATGGTTGGCTTCTGGTAAGAGCCCTTTCTGGCTTGCAGAAGATCATCACGCTTGCTACGTTTTCACATGGAGAAAGAGAAAAGAAACGTATAAAGCTCTCTGTTGTTTCTTTTCCTGAGGACACTAATCTCATCACGAAGGCCCACCCTCAGAATCTCAGCTGAAACTATCTACCAAATTTCCCATCTCCAGCTTCCATCCCCCTGGGGATGAGAGCTCCAACTTAGGAATTTTGAGAGGAGATGGTTCAGGTCATAGAAGTCTTTTTGATACAATCCTGCTGTGCTTGGTTTCTTTGCTTCCATGTTGGGCAGATAGCCTGAATTTTTCCCAATTCAGCACGAGAGTCAGCTAATTGTTTCAAAGAGCTCTGTTTTGTTGGTTTCTGTTTTGTTTTGTTGTTTTGTTTTGTTTTGTTTTGTTCTTAGGTGGGAAGTGGTAATTAAGCTCCCAAATCTGGGCACTGAATGTGCTCATTGCTTTTGGTTTGGTCATTATTTTAATGGAGAGAAACAGGATATCCCCCTTCCCCCAAGATAAAATACATCGTGATTTCATAAATACAATTCCAATTCAAACTCAGGACCATTGTTTTGTGGTGTGTGTGTGTGAGTGTGTGTGTGTGTGTGTGTTTAACCTCACTGAGCTTCTGTCTGTATTCCTTTTCTAAAAATTTTGGCTTTTACCTTTTTTATTTTTTATGTTTATTTATTGTTTTTGAGAGAGAGAGAGAGAGAGAGAGTGCGAGTGGGAGAGTAGCAGGGAGAGAGGGAGACCCAGAACACAAAGCAGGCTGTCAGCTGTCAGCTCAGAGCCCAAAACGGGGTTTAACCCACCAGCCGAAAGATCACGACCTGAGCCATTGACTGAGCCACCCAAGTATCCCTAAGAATTTTGGCTTTTAAGGACCCTATCACCTTCTTCCTCATTTGTAAAATGAATCTTAGAGTAACAACAAACTCTTATTAGAATAACAACAAGATCTTACTACTGCAATAGGATACTGAAAGCTTAAAATATTCTTGTAGTTCTTTTTTTATTTCCCTTAAGGTATATATATCCCAGTTGAGATTTACAGCCAGATTAGTGTCTATTCAGATCACTTTGTATGGTTCTTCTCTGTGTGCTTAGGACACTAACTGTATCCTCTTTGGGTTTGTTTATTTTACTTTCTTTTTGTGTGACAACTTTAATTTTTATTATAATTAAGTAAAATAATAATATGGTTCCAAAGTAAAATTTATAAGACAGTATATTCAAATAAGTTTTTTGGTATCCCTTTCCTCTCTATCCCATTTCTTCCTTCTATACATAAGTATTTTAATTACAGCTTATCCTTTTTTAATGTAGGCAAAAATACATGTGTATTTACACTCTGTTCCCCTTTTTGTAAAAGACAAATAAGAGCGTAGTTTTCTCCACCTAGCTTTCTTCACATAACAATGTTATCCTGCCACCCCTTTTACAACAGCACATGTAGACATCCCCCATTTATTTTTGTCAGATGTGTAAATTTCCATTTTGTCAATATGTCACAGTTTAATAAATAAGTTCAAAACAGATGGACAATTGACTTATTTCCAGCTGTTTGTTATGAAAATACAGTTCCAAGGAAGAGCCTTTAGCATGCACAAAGAATTTTCCTGTAAGTGACTTTTGATTCCAATGCACTGTCAGTTCCTAATAGCTAAAATTCAGAATGTGCAAAGATGAAAATGAAAATAACCTATAAATAGCCCAGAGGTAGTCACTATTAACCTTGTCCTTCCAGTTTTTATTCTGTTTGTGTAAACCCACAACCCTAAAGGTAGAAATATTTTAAAGATGTATGTAGACTCCTGTAGCCTTCGTTCAGCTAACATTGTGGTTTAAGTATTTACCCCCCGTGTCAAGAGCATTCTCAATAAACGTCATCTTAATGCCTGCATAATATTGTCAGATTATAATTAACAACTTCTCGATACTGTATAGACATACTACACTTTCTGACACATATTGATCCACTGCCAATAAGGAAAGGTGTTGTGATTTGTAATGTAACAACACTCCATCTATGCCTATGCTATCCATGCATGAGACTCCTTCTGATTAGGATTCAGTGAATCCGGGGCAGCACCTGAGACTACATTGCTAACAAATGCCCAGGTGAGCCCTTGTTGTGGGCGACTGCATAGTACAGTCCTTCACAAAGAACATGTATAAAGGATGATCATGCCCACTATTTTATTTTACTTCCTGTGAGATTAAACAGGGGGGCTGGACTTAACATGAGTACTTAGACAAAATGAATCGACACCATAGTACTTATATTTGCTCAGCTTTCTAAGAGACCTTCTAAGATAGAAACTCAGCCTAAGCTATTTTAGGCAAATTCTGAATAAAGTCCCACTACTGAACTGTGTGGTCTCTGGTTATCCACTCTCCCCTCTGAGCCCTTTGATCCAAGGGACAGTTTTTTCTAATGTTTCGTATCTGCCCTTAGGTCTATTTTAGATAGGTTACAGTTAAACATCAAACTATAGAGGATCTTTGCTGTGATAAGCTAGGGAGCAATTTCTCCATGAAGACAGCAATGGTAAGGGCTTCTTTCTCATTCTACCCCATGTGCTGTTGAATCAACACCAAACTGTGACGTGTTTGAAGCTCTTCCAGTGAGGCAGGTCATATGAAAGACCTGATGAGGCTCCAGAATTTCCCTGGAATACATGCTGCCTACATCCCTTGCAGGGCCCACGTTCCCAATTTTTTTTTTTTTTTTTTTTGTTACACAGACACCTGGTTGGCTGGCTCAAAGAATATAGTGATGAATAGCAAATTATACCTGTTCCCAAGGGTCGTAGAGTTTAGGAGGTTAGACAGGGAAGATAATTATAATTATAGAACATTATGTATGGTAAATACTACAGTAAGTTACGAGTGGGCACAGAGGAGGGAATCATAATGCAATCTTTTAGGACTATATTCCAGGAAAAATGAAGACAAAGGTATAATTAGCCAAGGGAAAAAAGAGAGGGGGTTCTGGAAGGAGGGAATATTCTGCAGGAAAGTTTAAAGATTCAAAACAGAAAGAAGAAAAGTAAAAGGCAAATTGAGGAACTCTAAGCAATCTGAGCTGAGGATACAGGGGAGGCCATGAGTTGTGTGAGTGTGTGTGGGCTGGGAATAGGGACCATTGTGCTGTAGTGAAGACTGAAGAAGTTACAGGGATAAATAAAGGATAGAGCTTGAAGGGCCTCATTCACATACCTAAGCCTTTTGAAATTAATTCTTAAGGTGATGAAGAACAGCAAGTTTTAAGTTGGTGGCACCTGGGTGGCATAGTCAGTTAAGGATCTGACTTTGGGTCAGGTCATGATCTGACGGTTCTTGAGTTTGAGCCCCACATCAGGCTCTGTGCTGACAGCTCAGAGCCTGCATCCTGCTTCATACTGTGTGTCTCCTTCTCTCTCTGCATGCCCCCCCCCATCAAAAATAAACATTAAAATTTTTTTTAAAGTTTTAAGTTAAAAGTTTTAAGTAGGGAATGTCACCCGCTAACAAAAAGCAAACAAAAAACATAAAACCCCACTCACTGCACCTCAGCGAATGAATTGCTGTATAGGACACCTGAAGGTTGACAAGACTGATGAAGAGGCCTAGGGAGGTTCATATTGACCAATATTCAATGAGTAGGTCGGTGCTAGATTTAAGTCTTAAAATGACTCCTTTAGGTGTATGTGTTTAGTATGATTGTCCTCATTTATAGTTAACAGCACTAAGCCAAATGCATGGTTGAACTTCTGCCGTGTAGAACTTGGCAGTTGTAGAAACACAACCTGAACTCAGGGTGTTTGCTTCCAGGGTCCACTTCAGGCTGTACTGTCTTCCTCATGGAAAGCCACATTGCATCGAAATTTCTATATTGGGACACTGATACAATAAAAAGTTCTGCATATGCCAATACTTCCTTGGAACATATAGGCATATTTTAGTTTAGTTTAGTTTAGTTTAGTTTGTTTTATTATTTTATTTTATCTTACTATACATTGAAACAGAGGCAAAAAATTAAGTGACTATTTAAAGGTTACATAGACCTTTCAGAATAAGATTGGGCTTCTGGAGTCTTGACTCTCAGTCTTCTACATCTAACCTAATAAGGTGAGTCTTTACTGATTTTGTACTGATTGACTTGCTAGAAATGGAATGATGAAGCAGAACACTTTGCCATAACATGGCTCTACCACAAGTGTAAGCAAGCCACTTGTGTGAATAGTCTGTGCTCTACGGAAATATTAGCATACTTCCTACCCATAACACTTTCTGTGTTATATTCAGATGCACCTCTTAAATTGCATGCCTTAAGAAGGGTCTAGCATCTGATCTCTTGAAAATGTTTGCTATAGACAATGTTTTTTACACTTTCACCCGTCTTTGTGTTGAGTCCCTGCCCCCCCACCAAATTAAAAGAATAGGTACATATATTTATAAAATGGCGATAAGAATGCCTATTTTACAGGATTATTTTGAGAAAACACATGTAAAGTGGTTGGCACCTGGTCAGCATTTAACCAATTTTAGATCAGTAATTATTTTTTTCTTCCTGGACACCACAGTTGCATTATCATTATTTAGACGTTCTGAGATTTCTTTCCATATTGCTGTGTTGGTTACAAGCTTTCTGAATGAAACAATAAAAAATGTTAGATGTGAGTGGAGAATTTAGATTTTTGTCAGGATAAAAAAGAAAAAAGCTAACATTCCAGTCTCCTCTGTCTATACCCAAGAGTTAGCAGAGTTTACCCATAAAGATGAATTTTTGTTTTTATAGAAGAGGCCAACAAGACATTTATTAACTAAGACCATCACTTGGCAACATTAGATCATAATTCTAAATGTATAAAGTTAGCAAGACTCCTGTCATATGACCACTGGCTGCATTAAAAGGTGACCCCATGGTTTTCCAAGGGGACATGCTTCTTGGTGTCAATTCCCTTGCATTTGTTACTAGACAGTGGGTTTCAGCTAGAAAGGGTCTATTTGACTCATCAAATGAAGAAACAGTTTCTTCAGTCACATCTGCAAATGGCAATCCCATTACACTAAAGGGTAAGGAGTTGAAAGATTTCCTAGTGGTTGGATTCATGTGTATGTCATTTAAATCTAGTATTTTGCATGAAGCTTAAAAAGTAATTTTCATGCAAAAACAAGTATATGAGGTGAGTCCCCCCACTTTACCTTTGGATCAGGACACAGTCCTTAAAAGTGACCCATTATACAAATGATGTTCACATTAGTCTCCCATTTTGCTCTTGTAACCTGATGAATCACACTTTGTAGGAGCTCTTCTTTTTCTTTGGGGCCAGAGTCAGAGAAGTCCCTCAAGAGCATAAGACAGCCTTTAAGTATGGCACTTAAGCACAAAGAGTGAAACTGTATGAAATTGCACATGATAATTATTTAAAAATGGGATTTCTTTAATGTAAAAACTTACCAGAGTTTATTTTTTCTTGAGCCTTTACATCTTCTTCAGTTATTCCCTACATTGAATCAAACCTAAGCCAACATTGTTTCACGGAGAAATATAATCAAATCACAAGGTTATGGTGAGGATGGAGATTCAGGTATTAGTGTTACTATTCAGATTTGAGAATTAGGATGATTCGCACTACACACAGTTCGTGGAAGGAATTATGCTAATTTCAAGTTTGTTTACTGCCTGAAAACAAGAGAAGAAGGGGTACTGGCTGAGTTTTCCTTCATTCTTCAACAAAGCAGCAGGTGGACCAGCAAGAGTTCTACATTCCCTTCCATGACTGCCATTCACATCAGGCCGGTGCTAGCAATTGTCAGCCATTGAAGCTCCAAGGACATGATGTCACCTGCTGAAGCCTTCAAGTCCGTTGTGACAGAATAATTGGTCCCTGGTACAATGGAAGCATATGCTGTTGATTGCGAGAGTTCTGCCACTTGATGTCAGGAAGAGAAATCATAAACACAAATCCACAGTATGCCTAAAATTGTCATGAAAATCCCTCACACAGAAACTTTCCTGTCATGACATTTATAATTACTTGCTTTCTATACCATAACCCCAATGTTCTGGTTTTCGGCATTGATAACTTATGGTACCCCCACCTCTAGTAAAGTCCCTGAAAAGACTGAAGTGTCTATAATCCTGATTTGCTCTATTCTGGAAGAAGCGCTGTGAGATTGTCATGACATTAACCAAGAGTGACCCATAGTGAAGACTTCCAGGGCTGAGCAGGCTCAGTTGCCACGCCTCATGGTTTATCCCACAGGTGGCACTGGGGTGAAGGGGAGCTGTCTCCAAAAGACATCTCCGTGGATACCTCAGTGAAGCTTAGACTCGGGATTCGGCGAGGCTCACGCCGTATGAAAACCCATACCTCACGACACCACTCTCCCACAAGAAACTCCCAAGCAGAACAGACGGTGACATCTTGAAACACTTCCAGGTCTTCAGGGATGGAGCCATGAATGGAAGGGATGCTCACAAAGTCCATCACCGTCGTTTAAATGTTCTGTATCTATCAGAGAGATGCTTTAGCAACACCAATGTGGCTCATGTGTTTTTCCCTAAAAGCTTTGTGTATAAGACATTTTCATTATTGCTTTTCCACATTTTCCTAAGAATAGAAGAATGGTGTTCAGACAACTGAAATCACAGGGTTACGTAGGATCCATTTTTGTATATCAGATGGTTTGCCACTTATCTGTTCTTAAAATAACTCTGCGACCTCAGAGAGGGCACCATTGCATTCCCCGTAAGATGGCAAACAAATGATGAAAGGTATGTTGCATACTTTCAAACTCAGGTAGGGCATATTGTAGGAATTGTCTCTGCCTTTATATGGTTAAAACATCCAGGAGACACGAAGGAGTCGCTTAGAATTAATGTCTTTCGTGAAAGGTAGCTTTTTTCATATCTGGAAAATGCTGTTCTATATTAATGTTTCTGTCCCCAAATCACCATAAACTATAAAGTTTTACCACGGATACTTTAAACAAATTAAGGCAATGCCTGCAGTTTCTCTTTCAAAGATTATTACTGTGAGAAATGAAGTAAGTTGTGTGAAATAAGCCAGAGTTTATTATTGTGCCCAGGTAGGTTTTGCTGACTGGGTTAAGAAACATGTTCATCGTCATAGCTAAAACATTTAGATGGAATACCAGGGATTAATGATGGCAGTTCCATATTTTTTTAATGAAAGTTCTTTTTCTAATTTTAATGTTTTAATCAGGTCTTTCCTGGATCTATTTATTTAGAAATATGGTCCAGTGTTAAAATGACTTTTCGTAAGTATAACAGGGAGCCACTGATCACTATCTTCCACATAAAAACAAAAGAAACATCTAACAAAAAAAACCCCACTAAATCTGCATATTTGGGGGGGGAAGCTGACTTTTTTTCCTATTTTTCCCATATGAAAAAGCATCCCTTGCTTTCTCTTTGTCTATTCTTCACACCACAGAAGGCCAAACAAGACACAATCCACATTTATAGAAATCAAAGACACTTCTATTTTTTGGTCCCCTGCCATTTCCCTCTGCATTGGGACAATTTCTTACTTTGTTGCCAAACAAGGGGAGCAATGGAAAGGCTGTCAAGTGCCAGGAAGCCCATTTGAGAAACGACAGGTCAAGGTTTTTCATTTTAGAAAGCCTACAAAATACAGAACAGCTTATAGCCATACGCTCTGATGCTTCCAGTAGACACGCTTATTGTGGTGTGTGTTATTGTTAAGTTCCACTGAACATCAAGTGATTGGCCCAGCCTGCGACCGTGTCAAACGTTCCTACTGGCAGGCTTGATGCGGACTGACTGCTCCTTCCACTCACAGAGCATCATCCCTTTTACAGTAAAGGGAAGGACAGAGCCCCTCCTGACCAACAGCAATGTATGCTGCTTTTGTTTTTAATCCTTTAACACTAGACACTCTTAGGTGGTATTTTATACAAGGAGGTCAATTTCCAAAGAGGCCTTTCTTTAGAATTCAAGAGGCGATAGGATAAATTGAAGATGACCTTCAGTACTGATTATCTCTACTTTTCATTTAAATATCAAATGGAAAGTTTGGAAGCCTGCTGATGATGTTATTAAATAGTCACTGGCCTAAGTCCTGAGAAATAAAAGTAGTCACCACTTCGGAGGCATGGCTAGTTTGAATTCTAAACGTAGGCAAGAATATTAAGAATTTCCTCAAATTGTTGACTGCAACAGGTGTTCTGGTAGAGAAAAATAAAATAATAAGTAGCGTAATCCCTACCGTGTTGCAATTGGATTTTACGGGAAATGAATAATTTTCCTCGCTAATGTAGTAAAAGCTGTGCAAATTTAATTTCTTCTTCATTGTCATTATCTAGATTGGAGATTCCCACTGAGATGTCAAGAGAAGTCTCAGGGGATTGGGATGATTCTAGCAGTAGCCACTGCTCCATCAGTGCTGGGAGGGGATGAATACAAGCCACTCATCTCTGATGGGAAGCTGAGACTTAGAGGCAGGATCCCTATGCACATTTCTCCTAAATCTATCAGTAATCATCATAAGAGAGCTAACTAACCTCGGAAGTATTTAAAGATATGGTGACCCTGGACAGGCCACCCAAATGCCCCTTTAGTGAGGAACTTGTTGCGCAACATCAGCTCCTGATGGTGCGGAGGGCCACTTGGCCGAAGGTCATGCCTTGAAAGGCTGATCAGTATTGTGGTATTAATGCCTGCCCGTTGTGGCCCGAATCAGAACAACTAAGGGCTATTTTAGCTCGAGCTCTGTCTGCTCTGGCTTCCTTGCATTCCCTTTCCTAGGTAACAATCCCAGAGCCTTTCCTTAAGACCCAAGATGCTACCTGCACTCTGTCTCAGGGTCAGCTCCCCAACGGATGCTGGAAACAGCCAACATGCAGCTAGAGTTCTCTGCTGGATTCTTTGCAATTACAATGGCCAGGGACTGGTGTCCTATTTTGTGTTTGGTAAGTCTTGTTAGCAATGCAAGCAACTTCACAGCTAATATTAAAACGATAGAATGGTTAAGTGAAGGAGGTGAAGTAAGGGCCCCAAACTTGTGTCTTTATATCTGCAATCAAGTGTCAGCTCTTATAAGATGGGGGGAAATCAAAAGACTATATTCTGGTTAGGGAGAGGTATATTGGCTTTAGTGTTGTTGTTTTTGTTTTAATTTTGTACAGTTTTTCTTTTGTTTATATATTTATTTTGAGAGAGAGAGAGAGAGAGCAAAGAGAGAGAAAATCCCAAGCAGGCTCTGCCCTATCAGGGTGGGACCTGACAGGAGCTTCAAACTCATGAACAGTGGGATCATGACCTGAACTGAAATCTAGATTCAGATGCTTAACCGACTGAGCCACCCAAACACCCCATACTTTCTTCAGCTTTTGAGTTATGTGCATAGTCCTGTGAATTTTCGCCTTAAAAGAAAACTTTTACCCTTTTGATTTAAGATTTTAAAGAATTATTGCCTTCATTATCAGTACTCACTGATGCTACCAATTCAATTATCTGCAATGGAGGACAGTGGTGGCCAAGAAAAACTAAAACAATGAATTATCCAGAATCATTTATGGTTTTTCCTAAGTGCTTTTTTTCTCACATTTGAATATAAATGCCTTATATAATGCACATTTAAAAATATAACTTTTAAATAAACTGCCTGTGGCTAATTGAAAAGAAGACTATATTTACATTTGATTCTTTCTCTAAGAAAGTTATAATCATATATAATCATCAAGATAAAATAATACCTTGCATAAAAATCATATTTTTGGTATTTTATCAGTCACAAAGAAGACTAGAAGTCAGTTATCTGAATGTGGAGTCAATTGACTGCAGGAGAGTTAAAAGACACTTGAGGGGAAAAAGTGTTGCGATTTCTCGGATTGTGTTTATGATTTCCTTAGCAATTGCAAATAAAATGGAAGAAGATGGTCCATGTGAGAAACTGACATTACCTATTCCAACTTGTTTGTTACATGCATGAAAATTTTCAATGAAGCAATTTTGATTTTAAATGTTTACCCATCTGCTATTGGAAGTTTTATTTCTTCGCCTTTTCAGGCTTGTGAATTAAAAGGACACAGACGTTATGAATTTCCCTGGACTTTGCTTTTTTCTCATTGAAGGGAGATATTCATTAGGAACGCTGAATTTAAACATTCTTTTTCTGCCTTCTTCAGTAGTAAATAATGGTATCTTAGTGACAATAAGAGCTCATTTCATTGCATGTATCTTTTATCTTCCTTCCTTCCTTCCTTCCTTCTTTCTTTCTTTCTTTCTTTCTTTCTTTCTTTCTTTCTTTCTTTCTTTCTCTCTTTCTCTCTCTCTCTCTCTCTCTTTCTTTCTCTCTCTCTCTCTCTTTCTTTCTTTCTTTCTCTTTCTTTCTTCCTTTCCTTTCCTTTCCTTTCCTTTCCTTTCCTTTCCTTTCTTTCCTTTCCTTTCCTTTCCTTCTTTCCTTTCCTTTCCTTTCCTTTCCTTTCCTTTCCTTTCCTTTCCTTTCCTTTCCTTTCCTTTCCTTTTCTTTCCTTTCCTTTCCTTTCCTTTCCTTTCTTTCTTTCTAGCACATATGTGTGCCAGCAGGGGAGGGATAGAGAGAGGGAGAGAGGGAATCCCAAGCAGTCTCCACATGGTCAGTCAGGGCCATGAGATCATGACCTGAGCTGAAATCGAGAGCCAGCACTTAACCTAGCAGGTCACGTAGGCACCCCTGCATATATGTTCTGCCCGGGCACTATACGAGCCCTTAAATATATTTTCTCTTTGTTTCTCCAGAAGTCTTGTGAAGAAGTTCACATTAAACCTATGAGAAGCTAAGGTTGAGAAAGTCTAAGTAAGTCACCAAAGGTCACACAGTAGAAAGGAGTGTACATACAATTCACTGTGACTCTGACATCCATACTCTTTCCAAAATGCTGAGCAGTAGTGGGTGGCCTTGCTGTGTCCTCAAAAGGAATAAAATCAGCTTCAAGTGAAAATATAGTGTGTTAGCTCAGAGATGGAAAATCATCATCTGTCTCATTTCAGTGAATTCTTTTCATCCACACTGTGCACATCACTCTTTTTTTTTTTTTTTTATCCTCTGAAACTGAGTTTAAGGAGTTACTGGTCTCCTTGGAGACTTCTAAGAAGTATCGGACTCCCCCTTGCATACTTTTTATTACTTGGCACTGAATGTAATGATATGCCTTATGGGAATACTTGTATTTCTCTGTATTTCAGTATAAAGAATTGTTTATATAATAGCCATTATAATATATGCTAAGGGAAATTACTTCATTCATCAAAAAGTAGTTGAGAACCTACTAGATGTTAGACACTATGCCAGGCATTGAATATAAAATAGTAAAGAAAACAGACATTGTATCTATTTTCATGGTGTTTATTTTCTTGTGGGAAGAGAGGCAAGCAATATGAGTTCTAGGGAATGATTTATTATAATTTGCTCTAATGAATTTATCCATGAGCTGCTAACATCCTTAACCTGAGGACATTCTGAAATAAAAGGGATTTACTTCTTCTAAAGAAAACATTTGTCCTTATCTCTGCCTTGAAAATAATAAAATGTTATTTAAAAAACTGCATGGGTCAACATAAAGTGGTTTCTAAAAAAGCAGGATTCGGGGCATATATTTGCCTATTAACATGACCTAAAAGAACTTTCCATTGTTATAAATAGCAGTGATTATTATATTACTCTATATGGTTTTTAAAGTGTTCTAAAATATGCAAATGATTTTTTTTTCTTTTTTTTTTCGTTTCCAGTCCTTTTTTCCCCAAAATGCTGTGTTCGTATGTTTAACCCAATTGATACAGCTAAATACACAAAGATGTTAAGCCCTAAGCTTTTCCATGACCCATCCCAAATATTGGGTCATTCTTCTCAGCACATTACTTGGATAACAGCCAGTTCCACAAAGAACTAATCCTCATTTTAACCCTGTCCAAAGCTTAGTGTCATCTTCCTATTTATTGGAGCGGGATTAGATTCATGACCCCCACCTCTACCAATTTGACCTGTAATTTTGGCCGATTGTTGAACACATCACTTAGACTTTCCTGGAAATGATTTTCTCCGCATTTGTTGGCTCTCTGAGCAGTCCTGAATATATTTGGGAAGAGAGTTTTGATGTTTTGAGTCAGGATTTGGCCTGAATGTCAATAACTGGGTTGCGTTCCTGGTTTTGAAGGAGCCTGAAGCATGGCCCAAGAGGTCGCCTGATGAATACAGTCATGGAAACTGGACCTGGACGAAACCTTAGAGACCACCTACCCCAACCATTTCAAGCAGATGCAGAAATCCCAGAGCCAAAAGGGGTCAAATGACTAAACCAGGGTCTCAGAATGAGACAGTGGCAAAAGCCAGGCCAGATTTCAGTTCTCTCCTTCAAGGGTCACCCTCTTCCCATGGCTCCATACAAGGCTGTAAACTTTGGCGTGCCTGGTTCTTGGTCTAATAATAGGATGGATGACTGTAAACTTTGGAAAGGTTTAAAATGAGGATTAACTATTGTCTTTTGTGATTGTGTGGCTCAACCCTAGTAAGGAATGTAATAAGGCAAACTAACTAGAGGACATTTCTCACCCTGATTCTGAGTATGCTACACACTTACATGCCCACATGTCAAAGTAAATGCTAGCATTACTAGTAAGGGAGTCAAAAATGCCTGTATCTTTGGGTGGCTTGTGAATAAGGACACTAGATTCTTGCTGTTCCTTTTCTCCTCTGTATGTGCTGAACTATGATAGAATATTTTTCCCTTGCAGTAAAGCCTACAGCTTAGAGGATCAGAAACTTCCCCCTCAATTTGTTGTTTGTGGCTCATTATCTAGGAGAGGGCTATTTTCTGCTTTTACAAAGGGAGATTTAAAGTCATCCCTAACTTTTTTCTATGAGGATGTGATTTTGGCAACAGTGAAACTTATAACCTTCCTCCTGACAGATTGCTATTACAAATATCTATTAGATAATACTGAGTATTGAGCTTTTATTAAATATTGTGATTCAAGCAAATCCCTTTGTACTGCAGATTACATTTTTTTTGGTAAAATCTTTGGAAAAAAGTCTTTAGAAAAGTTATCAATTGCATGGCATTTCTTCTCCTTCTTTCCTTCATTGATGTTCGCATCCAGGCCTTGGTAGAGTCTTTTCACCCTCTCCTGGTTCTGAGTGTCTGCCTTCTGCCCCTATGTAAGTCTTATTAAAAACCTTAAGACATATTATAATAAGGTGCTTCACACTGAAGAGAAATATGAGGTATAATGTGCTATTCTCCTAGGCTCCCTGGTATATCAGTTCTAGAGTCAAAGAGGAGATTGATGGAAACTTACAGGCAGCGTCGTCCCTAGAGGACATTTCTCCCCCTGATTCTGAGTATGCTACACACTTACATGCCCACATCCTATGCTGTCTTCTCTCTAGAGGAGACTAATGCTGCAAAAGAGACATATGCCATCAGGAAAGTGAGAATATCATCATACTTGTGTCTTGTTTAGATTTCTGACATAGTAAAATTCTCTAGTCTCTGCCTTTCTACTTCACTTTCTCTTTAAATATACTAGAGGGGTGCCTTAGTGTCTAGCTCTTGATTTCAGCTCTGGTCATGGTCTCACAGTTCACAAGATGGAGCCCCACATTGGGCTCTGCACTGACTGACCATGGAGAGCCTTGTTGGGAGTCTCTCTCTCTCCCTCTCTCTCTCACTCTGCCTCCCTCCATGCTTGTGCTCTCTAAATAAATACGTACAAACATATATACATACATTCATATGAAATAAATACAAGAAAATGCTTCCTCCCTTAATGCTGACTCATGTACTGTATCCTGGCTTCTTCTAAGCATGCACACTGTCTTTAAACCAGTGAAGGTAGCTCCAAAACTTTGCCAAAAATCAATTATTCCTTCCAACAAATATTCATTGAGCACCTACTGTGTGCCAGGGTCTTTAATAGGAGCTGGGGCCATATGAATGAATAAAGAAAAAAAATACTACTGCATGAAGGTTGTGCTATCCTGGGAGAAGAAGATAACAAAATAAGAAAAATAGAGCAAGTCATATTGTTCTAAAGGAAAATAAGGCATGTAAAAGGAGGGAGTGAGGGGTGGCCTCTCTGAGGTGACCTTTTTACAAAGATCTGAAGGAGTTGAAGGAGAGAGCCATGCAATATTCTTGGAGAAAGATGATTCCAAGATGAAGAAACCTCACGTACAGAAGTCCTAATGCAGAAAACTTCCTGCAGTATTTGAGGAATATCAGAGAAGCCTGAATGGCTAAAGTAGAGTGAGCAAGAGACAGAAGAAATGGAGGCTAGGGCTTGTAGGTCATTTTACGGACATCTGCGTTTATTCTGAGAAGGAAACCTTTGAGATTTTGAGCAGGAAGTTATTATGACCAAAGGTACAGTTAAGCAAGGATTACTCAATCAGCAGATGTGCTGAGTTGAGGTGGAATTATATAGGTGGACAAAGGTGGGCGCAGGGAGACTAGTTAGGAGGTGATTGTAATAACTGGGCACAGAGAACCCTGTAGACTGGACCAGTGGGCAGCAGTAAAAGTAGGAAGATGCCATTGAATTCTGAATGATTTTGAAGGTAGAATTAATAGGAACCAGTGATGGAATGCAAACGATAAAAGAAGGAAGAGTCAAGGATGACTTCAAGTTTTGTGACCTGAGCCTCTGAAGAGTTACCATTATGAGGGGAGGAGGGCTGGGAAGGAGTAAGTTGGGGCAGGAGTGATTAGTATGTCTCAAGCATGTGAGACAGACAAGTGGAAAAGTTGAGTAGGCGGTTGGGTCTATGAGTCTAGAGATGCAAGGAAAGGACAGGAATGGATATATGACTTTTAGTTGGATTTTAAACTCATGACATTTGGTGAGATAACCTCATAGAGATCACACATAGGGAAGGGAACACAAGATATAGATGAGAATGGATAGTCAGCCCTCTTCTTCCTAGGAGCACAAAGAAGAAGTATATTTAGTAGGTTACTTATTTTTTTTTCCATTTAACATGTCAGGTAGGATTAGGTTGTAGAAAGTAAGTTTAGGCATTTCGGCATGCACATGCACGCACACAGGCACACAAGAACTCAGGTAATAGCTCTGAAGAAATGGGGGTGACCTTGAATGGGCTCTTTTTGAAACTTAGCCCATGATAAATATAGCAGAGGTTACAGCCTTGAAGCAAATCATTCTTCCTTGCGTAGGTTTGTTTATTTAGGTAGGTGCTCTGTATATTTTCTATGTTAGAAAGTACAAGGGGCTGTTGTGTTTTTTTCATCCAATAAATAATAGCGAATTGTTTTAATCTCCTTTTTTGGAATAATATTAAAAGCAGTAACTTCTTGAAGGTAATTCCATTCTTTCGTGTCCCTCATCCCCACCCACACTACATCTGCCTAATTAGTGGCTTTGTTTGAAATTCTGGTTTTCATGAACATTTTCCAGAAGGTGATTTCCCTGTCCTTTGTGAATTGTAAACTCCAGTCAAGCATTTATTTCTTAAATGCAACTGTATAAAATCCAGGGGCTGGGTGAGCTGCCCATATATGTCAAACACTGAGCTGGGCATTTTATTAATGTCCTCATGTGTTTAGCCCAGCAGCTCTGTGATATCGGTAGAATGAGTTTCATTTAGGGCTGAGGCAAATGACATTCAGAGAGACTGAGCAACTGGTCAAGTAGTAAAATGAGCATTTCTAACTCAACTCCTGTGATTTCTCTGTATGCCATATGGTGGTTCTTCACAGCTCTACCTTTCCACACTTCTCCAGAATTTCTACCCACAGAACGAACCATGTAGATCTTCCTAAAATTATATGTCCATCTGCTGTTGCTTTCCTGAAATCAGCGTGTATGCTCTTCCAATCATGTGACTAAGACATCTCAGTAGTGTGCCGCGTCACCACCATCCTCCCTTGAGGAAGTCTTTTGTGTGTCCGGTGTGCAACTTCCTCACTCATCATTGCCCACTGAGTGGCTGTTTCAGTCATTGGCCTTTGTTTTACAGACTTGCTAACTGAGAAGTGAAAAACCAGTCTCGAGGTCAGAGGTAAAACCATGAGCTCAGTTCTCTAATAACAAATCATTTCTTTTGCAGGTGTATTACCTGCTGGGGCATTGGAAGCATTCAATGAAGGAATTGTTCAGTTTACCGCATCAGATGCCTTATCATATTTGTGCATGTTTCTTCGATGTAGGCTCATTTGTCCTGCACAAATCCCACACAAGTCTGAATACCCTTTGATGCTTTTTCATCTTTTGTTCTGGCTTATGATTCCTATGAAGTAAAACAAATACTTACCTATATTGCATACATAAAAATAAGGGTCTTGAAATACAGTGTTTGAATTTCAATGACTGTAAGAACAGCAGGCTTGTGCATCCCCTAAATTCAGCAAAAAGTTTGCCAGAAATTAGAAAGATGGGTCACGCTGACATAGTACATGTGTGAGGAAATGAAACTTCTGAATACAGTTGGCAGGGGTATAAATTGGTACAAACGTGGGGGGTTACTGAAGACATATTAAATCTGTATTCCCTTTAATATAATTATTCTACCTCTGGAAACATATCCTCTAGACATACTCACACAGCTACCAGAATGAAGATATCTGGACAGAGATAACTGGGCCGACATATTTGCTCATTGTGTTGTTCTTGACCAGCAAAGGGCTCAGCCATGACTTTCTAAAAACAAACAAGAGAGAAATTCAGCTCTGAATTTATATTAAGTTGGTTACTTGGGTAATGTGACAAATCTTATCCTTTCTATATTAAAAAATTTGAAGCAATAGATAAGTAGGAAAGAAGGAAAAGGAAAGTGTATTCTTGGTGCCACCGCTCAGAGATAACCATTATTAGAAAGCTGATGTTTTCTTCTGGCTCTTTCCTGTGCAAATGTGTCATGCGCCAACATATTTTTTTTATTTGCTTTCTCCATATAACTTTATGACTGATATTTTCTTTTAGCAAAGCTTTCTATGAGAATCATTTTTAATAAATACAAGATCCTCCATTTTATGGAAATATCGTAAATTAAACTTTCCTATTTTGTAGGATATTTGAGGTTTTTTTCTAGTTTTACTTATAAGTACGACTCTCTCTGATGGTAGCAGGCCAAAAAAGTACATATGTGTTTCCTTTTCATTTTTTAATTTCTTTGTTCCATGAGTCCTAGTAATTCTGGTTTGCTGAAGTTTTGTTAATAAAATATGGATCAGTCTATTGTAATCTGTCTCATGGCAAGTCACGTTTATGGCTGGTGTAGTAAGTCAAGAAGTGATTACCAATATATATCAATATTATATATGTTATATATATCTCATCTATATAATGTATATACACTTATATCTCATACATATATATTCTTTCTTTTCATTTCAGCCACAGCATTTTATTTTAAGGGACATGTTTTTGGATATTTTAAGTTAGCACAAGTTATGTTAGTGGTGGTGATCTGGTATCCTTCTAGAGACCCAGGTCTTGTTTGAATCTTAACTCTGGTAGTTGTGTGATTTTTAGATTAGTCCTTTATCCATGCGTAGTGTCCATTTGTCCATCTGTAAAGTAGTGATGACAATAATATGCACTGTGAATGCTAAATATAAAGATTAGAAATAATGCAAGGTGCGGTGCTCAACACACAAGGGAGAGCTGAAAGTGTAGTCATCTTAGTATTACTTCTTGTGCCTTATTCACACTGTTCTTTTGATATTATTATAGTTGCGGTTTAGTTTTGTTTGTGCCATACACTTGTTCTTCACTTCCAGTCAATATTCTTTTCTGTTGTCGTGCCTTGCATGAAGCTTATGCATTCATTTCTGTCTTAATCATGCTCTCCCTCCTCCTTTGTCCTCTGCCCTCCTCCGTGCCCCACGCATTCTCAAATGTGGACTTTAAATTACTAGCATTAAAATGAAAATGATGACAAAATCATGAGATCCAGCTTTTGGGATCTATCTGGGTTGGTACCTTTTAAAGTAGAACTACTACATTGCTGAATTTTAAAAATCTTTTCATGTTTCTGGAGAAGGTAGCACCATTCTTGAGTGTGTATGGTAAAGAGACCATTGAGCTATTATATGACACAAAAATGTGGGGCTTGAACTCTTACAATTCTCTCCCTCACCCCGTGAACAATAATCTTGAGAACTGGTAATTCTAGTGCAGACTTCAAAAATGAAGGAGAGGCAGAAAAAGTGTTTCACTGCATGGAAAGTTGATAATAACCTGATTAGATCTCTTCATTATACCATCTTTTCAGGATCCTTGATTTTGAAATTTGCCATAGATACTTTGTATTTATCAGAGTAAAAAATTTATAAAAATTATGAAGAACCACTTTTTTTGAAGGAACCCATTGTCATTATCAGGCAGATTCTCTTGGAAAAGGAAAGCCACAGAGGGACAATCATAAATGACAGCTCTTAGTATATAATTTTACATGCGCTGGATTTTGTTACCCTGTCTTTGTACAGGCTCTTTCCTGATGTTTTCCATTTTTCCCTTTTTCTTGAGTTTATCAAAATAACATCCAATGTAAAATAATAGTAATTATAATGCTAAAGAAATGTCAATGTGAGCCCCTTGTAAATTTGCCCATAGAGACAAATATCATTTTTTAGATAAGTCTCCTCATCTTTCCCCATGCATAGACAGGCATTTGTCTGTCTACTTGTATCTGTCACATATCTGTGTTATGTACACATTTAAAAATATTTTTAAGTATATTTATTGTTTTGAGAGAGACAGAGACAGTATGGGTGGGGGAGGGACAGAGGAAGAGAGAGAGAGACAGAGAAAGAGACCAAGAATCCTAAGCAGAGTCCAGGCTGCCAATGCAGAGCCCAAGGCAGGGCTCAAACTCACGAAACCATGAGATCACGACCTGAGCCGAAAGGAAGAGTCTGATGCTCAACCGACTGAGCCACCCAGGTGCCCTTGTGTTATATACACTTTAAATATAGCATTAGTTTTCTTTCTCCTAAGCACACTCTGAGACAAGGATTTGATTGGCTTATTTGGAAAGTGACCCAGGAAAATAGAAGTAAAGGAATGGAGAAGATGAGACGGAGAGAGGAGAAAATTCCAGAAGGGAAGTTCTAATAAACAGATTGGAGTTCAGTGTTGCTAGAGAACTCTGAGGAACCATGTAGAATGCCCATCAGATGAGAAGGCTGAAGCTTTTAGTGTTCAATTTCTATACCCCATTGGTTGGAACTTGTCCCCTGGGTGTGAACTACCCTGCACCTTAGGACATGCCTGTGTGCAAATAAGCACCCTCTGCAACTTTGGAAAAGGCAGAGTGGAGAACCCCCCAGCACCTGCTGGTCATGGGACTGGCAGTGGTGCCTGTGGGCATCCAGCTGGATGTGTTGTGTCACAGGGGCCAGGGAGCTGTGCTGTGGAACACTACGAGCCCAGAGCATCACCTACCATCCTGCCCTGCATACCATTCTTCAACTAGCTTTGTAAAATAAAAAATCAGCAATGTACCCTGGATACATTTCCAAGTCAGCTCATGCACACGGTCCATTGTTATTTTCAATGACAGCTTTCCTCACTTAATATTAGAGTAGGCTAGATGATCCTTGGAGTGAGAACAGTGCCAGTAATTGTCCTCATTTTACCGTGTGAATCTAGAGGTTTGCTAGGTAATCCTCCCTAAATCCAAGAGTGATTTAACTTCTATAACAGTGCTTCTCAAACTCTTATGTACACATGAATCACCTGCAGATCTTGTTGAAATACAGATCTCATTCAGCAGGTCTGGGGTAGCGCCTCAGATTATCCGTTTCTAACCGCCAACTGTTGCTGACGCACAAGCCATGCTTTGACTGCAAGGTTCCACAACCAAATAATCTGAAGGGAACTTGTGCAAGGTGAAACTATTCCTTAAAAGAGTCTGGAAAATGTTCATAAAGATGGACATATTGAACCATCAGCTGGGAAAATCTAATTTCCAGCTACAGACTTGATTTGGGACCTTGGGTGAGTCTTCTCTGTCCTCTGAGAAAATCTTGGGCATGGTTATCATTCAGATGCCCTGGATTTTAAAGTAATATTTCAGGATCTGATGTGTGCATTCTTTTGCTTATAAGAAAAATATGTTTCCTGTCTTCTTAGTTCTATAAATGTATTTGGCCATGCTAGTCTATAAAATTGGATCTAGGAAATTGCAGGTTTCTTAAGTGTTTATATTTACACACCATCACTACTCTTGAAACTAAGTAGATATCTAAACTTAAAGTATCCAAGAGAGTTCTAGATTTCTGTCTTCAAATTTGGTTCTCCATGTCTTCTACCACAATAAATAGTAATTATGCGGATGAAGATGCAAATGTCAAAACACTGAGATAATCCTCGAATCTTCCTTTCTCAAATTTGTCATATCCCTTTGCACTCATAGGTCTAGCAGGAAAACAAGAGAGACCTAATGGAGAACCAGGGGGAGCGGAGGAGGGAGAGAGAGTTGGGGAGAGAGAGGGATGCAGAACTTGAGAGACTATTGAATGCTGAGAATGAACTGAGGGTTGGGGGGGAGGGGGGAGGGGGGAAGAGAGGTGGTGGTGATAGTGGAGGGCACTTGAGGGGAAGAGCACTGGGTGTTGTATGGAAAACAATTTGACAATAAAAAAAAATTTGTCATATCCCAGCCATGTGAAAGTATATAGAAAAACAGATTTTGTTTAAACCACTCTTCTTTACCATCATTTCCAACACTCCCCTGATCTATTGCAACAGCTTTCCAGCTAATGGGAACCCGACCCCATTTTTTAGTTCTCCATTCTCTTCCAGATTTATTTTTTCAGCAACTCAGGT
Organism: Suricata suricatta; assembly: GCF_006229205.1. Classification (NCBI taxonomy): domain Eukaryota; kingdom Metazoa; phylum Chordata; class Mammalia; order Carnivora; family Herpestidae; genus Suricata; species Suricata suricatta. The sequence continues at coordinate 142,110,843 of NC_043704.1, forward strand.
CATGTCTTTCTGCCCCCTTAACCTGTTCAGTGCTTTCCCAGTACACATAAGAACATGATCCCAGTTCCCAGCACGTGCGCCCAGCATGACCCACGATGCCCAAGTGATGGCGCCGGCATACCTTCCCAATGTCATTTCAAGTCTCTACCTCCTCACTGTGCCCTATCCACTGGCCCGCATTCTTGACCTTGTGCAGAGGAAGCTCTTTCCTGCCTGAGGAACTTGGCCTTTCCACTTGCCTGGAAAATGTTTTGAATTCTATGGATTTTGTAGTGTTTCTCTTTCAGTTAATTTGAAATTCATCAATCCTTTCTCCATGTAAATTTTATCATATTTAACCATTGTCAGCCTTAATCTGGCACTTTTTAAAAGGTTCACAAGAAAATGAAAATGGAAAAAAAAACATAAAAGGAAGCTGTGATTTCTGTTCTCTTGCACATTTTCTACCTGTCTTCTTTGATTTCTGATTTGTTGTATGCTAAATAAGGTAGTAGTCACAGAATAGCTAATAAATGAAATACCTTATGTGTAAATAGATGCATTTTGATTTAGTGCTTTCTTTAATAGAAGCTTCTAAAATTGATGCAGTTATGTGCCCCCTCAAGTGTTTAATTTTATTTTGTTGCTCATTTACCTGAGAAGGAAATATAGCCAGGTCACCAGTGAATGTGTATAGTAGCTTAAGACGAAGAGACGATACAGAGATTAACATCTATAGTAGTAATACCTACACAGTGTTCACGTAACCCTCACCGACACTCTGTGGTAGCAGGATTCTTCTTTTAAATGGTGAGGAGACAAAGGCTTAAGGAACTGAACTCACCAGTCCAGCATTACAGGGTGTGTGTATAAATGTATATATAAGCATCCCTGTAGCTAATATGCAAGTAATTACTTCTGGATCTGAAACCAGATTGGCCTCAGAAATCCCTGGTGGTTTTCCAGCGTATTGGCGTCTTTCTAAGCAGGGTACATGGAAGTGATTCTTAAGGCTTCATGAGTTCCCTCTGAGAATTTGCAAACTTGAGGATTTCCGTTCTATGACTATAAGTTTTAAAGGTTATGAAAGCATATTTGAGATCAATCTGGCCGACCGGTTGATGTCACTGCCTGTGTCTGTGTTTATGTCTAAATCACATGGTGCCAAGGAGGCCTACTGTCATCGTCTGGGGCGAAGGAGGAAAGAACCAGGCAGATGAAATCAGTAAATGATGCCTTCAAGCCACAGGAAAGCTGTTAGCCTGGCAAGCTAAGCCCAGATGAAGGTTTAATAGTAATTCAAACACAAAGAAGTGGTGGAAGAATTGGAACATTACATCGCAAAAAGAACGTAGCCCATGAATTTCAAAAATAGTTGACGCCGCAGCAGTCAAAAACATATTCACGTTGCAAGCAACGTCACCCGTGATGTTAAATTAATGTTTTAATTAAATTGTATTGGTTATGCAACTCTGCTTTTATGCAATTTTAGAGTGTATCTGGTTTAATAGTTGCACATGAGCTATAAACACAGGCGTTTTTACCTCATTAATTAAACATTTGCATATATTTGAGTCATCTTTAGTAAAAACAATCAGGTCAATGCTGGAAGTCTATTATGTATATTTATATAAAACATACAGTATATACTAATATGTTATATAGTGATAGATATCTAATAACAGTATATATGTGCATATATATATCGACACAAATGTGTGTTTATGTATACGTATGTTTTATATATATACATATGTTGTATATATACATTTATGCATATTCATACATATTATGTATATGTATACACACACATATGTATATATGTATACATTTTTTGTCTCTTTAGAGGAGTTGATACCAAGGTTCACAGCCTTGACCAGACAGATACTTTCCTTCACAAATAACTCTTGTTTTGTAAGGGGCTTTCCTGTATGTTGTGGGATACCAAGAGCAGCCCCTCACTATAGTTGAGACAAATAACAATGATTCCCGATATTGTCAAATGTATCCTAGGGGCAAAGTTGCCCTCAAATGCCTCATGAATCTTTGCATTATTCAAACTGAGTGACCACCGACTTACCCCGTATTGTGTGTGAAATTACAAGTTACTCTCAAAATCATTGGCTTCATGTGTATGAAGGAGGAAATAATCCTGATCGTGCGTATAGAGGCTACATAATGAAGAGAAATTCTTTCAGGGTCTTAGGGAGACATGGTGGGGTTGGAGAAAGATTATGTCTACATTTAAAGTGAATTTATCTCGCTCTCCTTTTATGAACTGTTGTTTCTAGATTCCTGGGATCTAGTTTGAATGTCCATCTTTATTCTCTCCGTTCAAATACCCAAGCAGAAATATCACTAAAACTGTTAGCAGAGACCATGAACTGAAAGTATATTAATGAGCCAAACCCCTGTCCAAGGTGTTGAGTATGGTAATCACATCGCATTAAGGGACACAGATGCTGAATTCCATGTTTTTTGTTCTTTCTGTCTCGAGGGAGTAAGTCAGAATGTGAGACAAAGAAGGTGTACTGCCTTATGTTTCTTTTATAAGGTGAAGTACTTAAGATGAATATTTATTTTGGGGGGATTTTAGCTATCAAGAATAATAGCTTGTTTATTTTATTTTTGCAGTTGTTTTAACTTCTATCTAGTTTCAAATAATTTCAAGCTTAGAAAAAGTTGCAGAAATAGTATAATGTCTCTTATCCAGATTTTTCACATATTAAACATCTCTCACATTTACTTTATCATTTTCTCCATAGATGCATACATATTATTCTCATTATTCTAAAATATTTGAGAGTAGTTACCAACATGATGCCCCACCATGCATACATACTTTAGCTGTCCTTCCTAATAACAAGGACATTCTCACACAGTAAAATGATCAAAATCAGGAAATTAACATTGGTACACTAAAAAGGTCTAATCCATAGATGTTAGTCAATTCTCACTAATGTCTTTTATAGTAAACACACATTTTATTTTTTTTATTTTTTTAATTTTTTAAAAAATGTTTTTATTTATTTTTTGATACAGAGAGAGACAGAGTATGAGAGGGGGAGGGGCAGAGAGAGAAGGAGACATAGAACCAGAAGCAGGCTCCAGGCTCTGAGCTAGCTGTCAGCACAGAGCCTGACGCGGGGCTCAAACCCACGAATGTGAGATCTGACCTGAGCCGAAGTTGGAGGCTTAACCAACTGAGCCACCCAGGCGCCCCTAAACACACATTTTAAAGGGGTGGGATCCGGGATCAATTGTTACATTCCCTTATTGTGTCTCTTTAGTGGCTTTAATGTAGAATAGCTGCTCAGTCTTCTTCATCCTAACATTTTGAAGACTGCAGGCCAATCATTGTATAGAATGTCCCTGAACTTGGGTCTGTCTGATGTATTCCAATGGGTAGAGTCAGGTTATGCATTGGTGGAAGGAATGTCACCGTGTTGTCATGTTCTTCTAGTGCATCATATGGGAGGCACATGGTGTTGACTTCTTCCATTTTGGTGATGCTCCTTTGATCATTGAAAGTAATGGCTACTAGGCATCTCCATGGAAAAGTTACTGTTTTCCTCTTGTAATTAATAAATAGTTGGTGGGGGGAGTCTTTGAGGTTAAGGAGAAATTCTTTGAGATTATGTACATTTCTTATTTCTCATCAAACTTCCACTCACATCTTCTGCCATACACTGGTCATTCTTACATCAGTCAATTATTATTACTATGGTTGTCAAGTGGTGATTTTGCCAGTTCCAACATTCCTTCTACATTTATTCGTTTCCATTCTGCTTAAAGGATCCCTCATTGGGGCACCTGGGTGGCTCAGTCAGTTAAGTGTCCGCCTTTGGCTCAGGTCATGATCTCATGGTTTGTGGGTTTGAGCCCTGCGTCAGGCTCTGTGTTGACAGCTCAGAGCCTGGAGCCTGCTTTCTATTCTGTATCTCCCTCTCTTTCTGGCCCTCTCCTGATCGCGCTGTCTCTGTCTGTCTCTCAAAAATAAATAAAAAAACATTAAAAAAAAAAGGACCCCTCATTTATTGACTTATTTGCTTATATAAACAGAGTCTTATCGATCCTTAGTTTATTTTATGAGTTAAATCATTACTAACGGTTTGTATATTTATGCTCAAATGCTTTGAATAGCTCTGATGAAGGTAAATGGTGGCTATAAGCTAGCTGCTCTTTTCTCTCCTCTTAATGTAGCAGGTTAGCGCATTTTGCAGTCCTATTCAGGTATTACGGTAATCCAGCAGGCGCTGCTGTCTTGAAGGCTGGGCACCAGTTCTGCCTCAGTGATTCATTGAAGAGGAGCTGAAGGAGCACAAGCCACTCTTTTCTAGGAAGCCGGGAGCGTTTCATTGTTCTTAACTGTGCTAAGAATGCCAGTGACTCTAAAGCTGGGGAAAAAAGACTCTTAATGAGTTTCAGTATTTTAATGTACTGCAGGTTCCCAATTGTGTGAATTTAAGAAGCTTAGCAATTTGGTATCTTCTGAATAATAGCATTTATTTTATACTCTAAATACTCCCAGGGAAGTCTGAATAACATTCCAGCTTCTTTGGTATAATAGCTTTGGTGGGCTAATTGACTTGAACAGTGGAATTGCTCCTTAAAAAAAAAAAAAGCCGTACGATTTTGATTAATGAGCCTAGTAATAAATCATTAATCTTTTTAGCTCATAAATGATAGGAACATTGTTCTGTGTACCCTCCCCCACCATGATATATTTCTAGATTCTCTTGCTAATACAGTAGCCACATTTTAAGGATCTCATCTTCAGTTGGACATGCCCACCTCCACATAATTTAATGTCTAGTAAGTTTGCAGAGGGATCGGTTCTAAGTAGTAGTAATTGTTCTGTTATAAATATGATTTACATTTAGTTAGTGATTGTCCTCTTGACATGTCCTAAATTTCTTTATTTTTTAATTTGATAGTAATTATGGAAAGAACAATGAGTTACTGAGTTTCCCCTATGTAGCTGGCACTGTACTAAATTTTAGTGTAATGTATCATTAAATCCTTGGGGTGGCTGTGTGGCTCAGTTGATTCAGTGTTTTACTGCTGATTTTGGCTCAGCTCATTATCTCATGATTCATGAGATCAGGCGCCTCGTTGGGCTCTATACTGATGCTGTGGAGACAGCTTGGAATTCATTCTCTCTCTCTCTTTTTGTCTCTCTCCCTCCCTCCCCCCATCCCTCCCTCTCTCTGCCCCTTCCTTGCTCATGCACTTTCTCTCTCTCTCTCTCTCATTCTCTCTCTAAAAGCAAATAAATAAAGAAAATTTAGTAAATCAATAAGTAAGGAAATATTTGATACTATTTTACCATAACATAGAAATTATATGGATCCTATGTAACAGCAAATAATTTCTATAATATGATAGTAATGGTAATCCCTTGTAGCAATGAATATTTTAGACTATGTGTGCCCCCTGCAACATGTGAGAATACTTATACTAAAAAAATTATTTGTCATTTATCAGAAACTCACGTTTAACGGGGTGTCCTTATTTTATCAGACTTCCCTAATTGCCTAGACACGGTGTTAGCCACATGAGCTCCGTTGCACAATTCTAAGAGTAACCACTTGTGTTGTGGTCTGGGGCCGTCAACTACCTAGAATACAAGGAGAACGGTTGTCCTTGAGTGGAACTCTACATCCCTGCATCTTCCCATCCCAGAGATACACTCGTGTACATATCACATGCTCATGGACTCAGCAAATCTAAGCTGCTACGTCCTAGGCAGAAGATACAAAATGGTTTGCACTGCTCCCTATTTAGATGTGATGTAACAGGGTAACATGGCAAACGGATAGCTGTATGCGTGCCATTTCCATACTTCTGGTCGCTTGAAAGTGGATCATAGTTGTTATCAACAGAGCAAGCGACAACTTTCTGTCCCAGAGTTTACAACAGGCTGATGAAATAGACATCCCTGGGGAGCCCCTCCAGAGAGGTGGATTGGACTCTGAGAAAATGTGGTGCAATCTGTTTACAATATTGAGTAGTTCTCTATAGTTTGGTTTTCTGTTCTCATTTATGACTGTCAGGACGCAGAGTACAAAACCATACATATTTGTGATACAGCAATATATTACAATACAACTATAGAGAGATCTCAATATTGTAATATGTTAATTTAGCATTTTCTCACAGGAGAAACCATCACGTCAGGGCTGATAACGGGCGGTACTGTGCTCGAGTTCATGAGGTGCATGTGGAGGGAGAAGTGAAGGAAAGCCAGGAGTCCAATCTGGCCACCTGTCCCAGGACCACAGGTAATTCACATTCAGCCATAAAGACTCAAGAGGCCCATTTAATCATTCACTGCTCATCTCAACTCGAGGCCACTCAGTTGATCTAGAAATAAAACCTTAAAGAACAGCACAAATGACCAGCGGTGCAGGTTGTCTTGAGCACCTGGTGTGGTCAAGTCAGGCCTCTGCCGAGCTCCTTTTCCAGAATTAAACCCTCCAGTTGAACTTGATGACATGAATGCCAGTTGCCAATGCTGTGCTTGCATTAAATCTGAAATACTTCAATGCTTCCTTTAAAACACGTGTTCCTTAGAGAGATCATTCTTATTGGTTCTTATTTTTAGGGAAGTTGTTGTTATTGGTGCCTTGGGAGGAAAAACTCATATGCATCATCCTCCTCCAACTCCATCACCATGGGAAACTAGGGGAAGGGAAATCACCCTTTCTCTTTTAGTTGGAGGGAGAACGGAATTCAGAAAACACAGGGCGATCCCCTTCACCACTTAGCAAACAGGACAGGGGACAGGTTTATTAGGCATCAAAGAGGGGCCTACTTCTTGGAAGTCCTTCTTTACTTTTTCCTTTGTTCTTTAATGCATTACCTCAGATATGGGATTCTGGAACACCTATCTTAGGGAAAGGTGGTGCCTCTTTCAGAGGCCATGGCTCTGTGGCAAAGGAATACAGAAGTCCTGGTGTGAAGGTCAGAGCTGACCGTGTGTCCTTATTTTTTCATAGCAATACAGATTTGACAAAATTAACCCATTGTATTAGAGTTCTTCAAAGAAAGGGAACCAATAGGAGAGATATATATTTATAACACTTACACATATTAGATATACGTATTTATCATATGGAATCTCCTCACATGATGATGGAGGCCAACAAGCCTCATGATCTACAGTCATCAGGCAGGAGGCCCCACGGGAGCTGATGGGTTCCAGTGCGAAAGCCACCAGGCTTGAGATCCAGGAAGAACCAATGTGTCATTTTCAGCCTGAAGGCAGGGTAAATAAATGGTCCTAGCTTGAAGGCCCTCAGGTGAGAGGAATGCTCTCCTCACTCAGGAGCTCAAGCCTTTTGTTCTGTTCAGGTCATCAACTTCATGGATGAGACCGGCCCACATTAGAAGGGCAGTCCGCGTCACTCAGTCAACAGATTCAGATGTTGAACTCGCCGAGAAAACATCCTCACAGATACATCCAGAATAATGTTTGACCAAACCATCTTTGGCCCAGTGAGGTTGGCATATGAAATACCCAGCAGACACATGTATGATACTGAAGCAATATGGCCAGGACTGTCAGCCTCCTCCAGGTCTTATCTAGAGGTGCCAAAACTTCAACAGCCATGTACCAAACACGCTGAGAAGATTCCTAGACAACTTTATACAATATTAGTGGTAAACCAGTTCCAAAACCTCTGATGCCTTTAGGCCAGTTGTTTACATGGGAAGCTCTGACTCCTTGCTTCTGTTTCAGGGTAGAGAACACAGTTATTATTATTATTAAATTTTAAATTGCTACAACACTTAAAATAGACTATTCCATTAAAAAATAATTTCTCCTTGTCTCCCCATTGATTTTCCTCTCTATAGGTGAGACTCATTGAATTGCAATATTTATGGGCAATCCTCAGCGTTGGTGTAGTCTAGTAGAAAGTGTACCAGATCAGGAGGCAAAAAGTATCACTTATGATGTTTATTTGCCTATTAAGCCATGTGACCTTGGTAACCTTTCCAAGATATCAAAACCAGTTTTCTCATTCGTAGAATGGAGGTAATAACTCTTGCCTTTCCTACCTCGTAGGCTTATTATTACAAAGGGCCACATGAAATAAAATGACCCTGAAGCACTTTGAATACTGTAAAACTCTGCTCTATGTAAGGTCATAAATCTGTACGGTTACTTTCAGTCTGTATGAACATCCTTCCCAATGTGTTTTCAAAGTATTATATTGTCACATGTTCGCTTAAAAATTATTTCAAACTTCCTAAGGGCATTTCTAGATGTTTTGTCACCCCTGTTTCAGAGAATTCATCTTGAAACATTTTTGTCTAATTGTTTAAAAATGAGTATAAATGGTAACACACAATTTTGTGATTAAAAATAGAACTTGACAGTATATAAAGTAAGCAAAAACTAATAACCATAGAGTAATATAAGATGATAGGGGAAAAAGGTAATACAGTCCCCTTACAATACTGTTACTTACAGTGTGCTCCACAGAATGGTAACGGTCACAATGAAATAAGTAACAGAAATTGAAATTAAGTACTTAAAACCTTATACAACAATTTCACACCAATATAAAATGTAATTCAAATGTAATTTTGGTTTATCACATGAAACAATAAAAAACTACAGCTTTATTCTGCATGTCTTTCAAACCTGATTTTATTTTCTGCTGATGTTATTTTTATTGTATTTTACAAATATTGGTCCATGACAGATTGAAAATAAAAATGGTCCTCACGCCAGGCAGCTTTATAAACATTGCTCAAAGGCTCTAATGCTAATAATTATTTCCTAAATATGTAAGTAGTTTCAGCAAGTCTGAGTGTTATAATCTTAAGTTTTGAAGTCTTGTTCCGCTAACTACCTTTTTCAGAATCATGTGTATATAGTAGCCAGAATGCATATCCAAAACATAGCCCTAGATACCATTGGTTTACTAGCTCCTTTGGAGCCTCCCAGATGTACTAAGAAATGGGTCCCAGGACTCAGAGGACGGGGAGGGATGGAAAGATAGAGCCAAGCCAGGTAGGTAAGTGCAGGTTTTGTGAGTAAAAGGAACTTACGTACTAGACTTCTCATCAGCAGCAATAAAATGATTAGATCTCTACCCACTTGCCAAATCTTAAAAGTTTATATAAAAGCCTTAACTGGATTCAGTGACACATACCATCCAGATGGTCTCACCATCACATCATTATCTCCAGGCTGTGTCCTTGGAGCCTCCTCTGGGAGTGGAGAAAGCAAGAGGAATCCACATTCCAAGGACGGGGTTGGGGGGTGAGGAGCCGCCAACTGCACAGGTGCAACTGATGGGTCAACCAGTGATAACATTTATTCTTCTCAGTGATTCTCCCCAACAGATGTAACCTTTGATCTAGGTAAGGGCCACCATTATTATCCTCCATTTGGATTCATTTCCTTAGCCACCTTGAAATGTTCCAAAACTCTGAAGCTGTCTTAAACTGCTAAAGAGCAAATGAGTGGCAATAAATCTTATTTGGCAATTTACGTATACAAAAAAATCCAAGAGAAGGAAGTCATTTCAGAAGAAAATAAATTATTTACATATTCTTCAGTGAAATGACAGGTCTCTGCTTTCATCCATAATGGAGAGGTTACTTTGCTGTTTCACATTCTCGTGACAAAAATAAATAATAAATCCTTACATGAAAAGGTGTAGAAATGGACCAAAAATAGGGAGTTACTTTTGGTGACCTTGTCAATTCAGTGTAATAGCATGTGTGAATTGTAGTCATACACTTTTACAAATGAGTCATTGCGGAGTATTCCTTCAGTGAGTGTGTACAATACTGACCAATGCTATGAACTTTTTGTTTTCTTTTTCAGTAGCCTTAACTCCGTAGCTAAAGCTAATTGATGAATAATCAAAAATGAATAAAACAGAGAATTCAGATATATTGATTATCATCTGTACTAATATTCCTTTGAATTACAACCCACTATTCATTGTTTCTTAAGAGAAAAGGCAGTGTCATGAACTGGTGAGAACATCGTGCAGCGTGAAAAGGATCTGGGTTCTATTTCTAGCCTGTTGCTATCGGGGTGGATGTGAGCAAGTGGTAACTACTCTAACTTTGTTTTTGTCCATTTATGAAATGATCGGATTGAATAATATGCCCCCTAAGGTCCATTCTGGAACTAAATGATCATGCAAATTTAAGTTAAAAAGTTTTCTTTAAAAAAAAAAAGTTTTCTTGAAGTTGTTTTAGATTGCAATTCTCACATGAGAATTTTTTCTGAAAAGTTAACAGTCAAGCGCTTCTTGGTTCATAGTGCCAAAGAAGCTTTTGAAAGTTGCCATCAATTTACATAAACCTGATACATAGATAACATTAAAAGTAAAAATATAAATGTGCATGTTACTCTAAAGTTCATTCTCTGCAGAAGTTAAATTCTATTGTCACATCAACAAATATATTCAAGATTCATACCGCATTTCGAAGGACAGAATTACTTAATAAATAACACTGCCCAACATTATATTCTTTCCGTGAATACAATTTAAAGAATAACACTATCCAATGCTATCAGGTCTCTGTGAATACAAATTAAGGAGTTAGCCTGGCTGTTTGAATTTGGATTCAGAAAATAGCTTACTGACCACTCCCTTATAAACTAAGCTCTGCATGTTTATCACACATCATTTTGAGAAGCTTCAAGGCATTCTACACTTGGAGAATTTGGAAATGAATTTGAATCAGGATAAACTAACGCATTCTTGCCTGGAGAAAATGGAAAGGGCTGTACAGTACCCTGGGGTAGCGGAATGGCTGGTTGTGGTTGTTTAGCCTGATCAACGACAAAGGGGTGCAGAATGCTGGGCAAATCCCAACCCGTTCGCAGGACTTTTGTGTGCTGCAGCCCCCTCTCTGAGAAATTCACGGTTAATGTCTGAACTCTCAATCTGTGAGACATGTATCTCTCATGGACCGTGAGTAGATCTAGGTGTGTGGGATCCAGAAATTCATCGTAAGAAAATTATTTCTTTCAGAATTCTGTCTCAATTTTGATTCTTCCCAGAACAAAAAGAATCCATCTGGTGCTAGTGTGCCTGTCGCACCTCTCTTAATTATGAATCTTGTTTGTAACGGAGAAAAAGTCAACCATGAGAGTCAATGCCTTTTGCAAACAAACAGCATCTAGCTATAATTTAATAACACTGGCTTGTTCCCTGTTCTGACAGGGAACCTATTTATGCCAAGTAATGCCAGATTTTTAGTTTGGTAGCAACATGAATTACTTTTTAAATGAACTTACTTAAGGTCAGAGGTATGTTGCTTTAAAAAAGGCTTTTCAGGGGTGCCTGGGTGGCTCAGTTGGTTAAGCCTCTGACTTTAGCTCAGGTCATGATCTCGTGGTTCCCAAAGTTCAAGCCCCACATCAGGCTCTGTGCTGACAGCTCAGAGCCTGGAACCTGCTTCCAATTCTGTGTCTGTGTCTCTGTCTCTATGTCCCCCTCTCCCACTCATGCTCTGTCTTTATCTCAAAAATAAATGTAAAAAAAAAAAAAACCAAAACCCTTTTTTTAAAGAAAGCTTTTCACTCCATATCTCAGGTGATATGCAGGGAAACTCTGGACCAGTGAGAATCACACTGAGCTGGAAGATAGGAAACTGTTGCTGATTCTAATTCCAACCCTGTCACTAATTATCAGATTGTCCTTGGGCAAGATGATGAATCTTCATGGCTCCCTTTCTTCATTATCCAATGAGTCTAATGATATTTGCCAAGCTACCTTTGGAGTGATAATATAAAGATTAAAATTAAATGATGAGGAGTAAAATAGTTTAAATGTTGTATGTGCATAAGATTCTTTATTAAAGTATCTGACACATGGCTTTTTTTTTCTTTTTTTCTTTCTACCACCCCAGCAAAACAAACAAATCAACCAACCAACCAACCAAACAAACAAATACCCCATGACCATTTAGGAAAGGATAACAGCTAATATCATCTCTGTTTCTCTCTAGGATCGTGCTATTTTTTTAGTGTGTGTGTGTGTGTGTGTGTGTGTGTGTGTGTGTTAGAGAGGAGGAGAGAGAGACTGACTACAGTTGCATAGTTTCCGGATTGACTTTATTCCTAAATAGTAAAGCTGCGTTGTCTTTTTCTGATTAATTATATTTTTATGTTTACTATTTTCCATGGTGATACAAAAGCTTGGAAACTATCTCACTTATCCTTAAAGTTAAAGTTGTTGTTTTGCTTAAAATATAACAGTGGGTTGTATATATGTATATGTATGATATATTTTGATATTAATGGTAATAATATGGCAGGTCTATGGTTGTTGTATCTTGAAATGTATATACAACTAAGTTCCAACATTAATTCATTGTGTGAAATAGGGAACATCCATACACACAGAGATAGTGCTAGCAATTGTCTAAGTTCTCATTCTATTAAAGAAATGTATTAATGTTGGATTAGAAAATGATAGACATCATTATCTCGTTCATATATAAATATTCATGTATGGTGTAGAATAGCCTTTTCCAAACTTGAGCAGTCATCAGAATCACCTGGAGGGCTTGTCAAAATACAGATGGCTTCCCTCACCCTCCAAGTTTCTACTTCAGTAGTTCTGGTGTAAGCCCTGAGAATTTGCATTTTTAGCAAATTCCACAATGATGCTGAAGCTGATACGATTTCCCGCCTCCCCCAGCCATTGGTCTAGTGGAAGGCAGCTGGACAAGTGAAGCCTATGGAATTTGGTGACAGCCCATAGACTTTGGTGATAGCCCCAGATTTCAGCCCTGGCTTTTGATACTTATAAGCTGTGTAACTTGGACAAGTTATGGATCAATTTTGTCTTCTGTAAAATGGTAATGATCATATTTATTGGGAATATTGAATCAAATAGTGCGTATTAACTCTGTATAACAGTTCTTACCCCTATTATAAACACTCCCTGAATACAGCATTAGTAACTGGTGGAGGTGGTAATTGCGGCTGTGGTAGTAAAAGTAGTAGTCAGCAGTAATCAAAAAGAATACACATTTCCTTAGTTCATTTGCGATAAAAGTTTATTTTTCTTTTCTAAGGAGGCTGAACAGAAACTTGGTTTTCATTTAAGACATTGTTTCTATAAGAAACACTCCACAGGAAGGAATTCATGGAAAAGAGGTAGCACCCTTAGAAAAAGAACATTCAAGAGTGTGTTGGAGATTGGAATCCATAGTGCAGTTCAGGCAAAAGTATATCCATATGTGGAGTAAGATTTTTCAGTATTCAGAATTAATGCATTTATTTCTTTCCTTTCCTTTAGCAACAAGAGCAAGACCCGACAAACCTATACATTTCAAATCTCCCCATTTCTATGGATGAGCAGGAACTTGAGAATATGCTGAAACCCTTCGGACATGTCATTTCTACAAGAATACTAAGAGACGCTAATGGAGTCAGCAGAGGTGTCGGCTTTGCCAGGTGAGACACGTGTTGCGTGCATGTCTACTCGTGTTTCCTCATGGTTCCCTTTTAATTCCGTTCTTTCCTAGCACTAGGGCCCAAAGCAATAGAATAGTTTATCCCCTCCCCCCAAGAAAGTAGCTTTCCAAACCGACTCTGTTATCTTGGCTTCAATCCAAAGAATTTCAATGTAATTATAAATATGTTGTGCTTGCTGAAATATGTACATCGAATGGTTATATGTGTCGTGGGTCATAATGATATGCATACCCAGTTCCCACTTCTCTCTATGCCTGTAGATTAGCAAAATCAGATGCCGCCAGTTTCTGCTAGTGGTAATAAATGCCCAGTACCCCAAAGCTAAAGAGCACATGTGGTGAACAAAGCATCCAAATGGTCTTGCATTGATTTCCAAAGAATGAGACGATAGAATTTCTCAGTCAAGAGATGGAAGAGAAGACAGAATTTGAGAAACAGGAATTGTCGGGAAGTCCCAAGGAACCGAGAAAAATAAGGGGGGGGTCAGGAGGGCATCTGCATTTAAGAGGCCCTGGCGGTGGGGTTTTGATGTTTTACACAGAACAGAAAAAAGCAAATTGTACTTTCTTCATTGTCAGAAAAGGAAAAGTAGTTTTCATCTCAACTTTAAGGGAATGTTTACAAAAGAAGCTCTCAGCCAGGAATAGAGTTAAAATGGTCATGCCTGCTGTGCTTTCATGAAAAACAAAGCTTAAAGAAACCACAGAGAGAAAGAAACTGTTCGACAACAAAGAACGAGAGTGAAAGCTGTGTCTCTGTGGCTTGGTGTGTTTATGGGTCTCCAGCTGACTCAACATGGATGAGTGGATGGATGGTCATGACATCTGGAAGTCAGCCCATTGCAGACAGGTGTACCCTCTTATAATGAACCCCACCATTATGTGGAACACCATTCTAAACCGACTTTTATTAACCCACTTTGAAAGCTAACAAATTGTAAAATAAATATGAACCGACCTGGAACTTGACTTCCAAAAGTCATGGACTGCGTCTTAAAATTCTGATTCCCCACCATGTTCTAGGAGACCGTTGGACGTCATGCATACAAGATGCATGATGATTTGAAGACAAATAGGCAGAGGGAAGAAAATCTCCTTGACTTGAATATAAACTTGAGGCATTCACTTTTTTCGGATCATTGGTAACTGTTCCTTTGCAATCCTCCAGGCAGAGCTAATCACATCGTCTGGGGCTCTGGACTTTGCCAGTGTAATGACTCTTGGTTAGTGTGTAAGCGGTTATTGGAGGGCCGGCCAGTGCGGGAGTTCCCTGAAATGACACACATCCTTTTGGTTCTTCTTCCACTCCTCTTCCCCCGGAAAACTCTCTCTCACAAATCTGTTTTTCCTTCATGTGAACTCCTGCTGAGAAATGAACATATTTCAACTTTATCAAGAGAAAACTTCTTCTAAGATCTATGGTGAATTTTTTTTAACAAAGGTCTTTTGGTACAGAGTATATTCATCTGCAAGGGCTCCCGTAACAGGATACAAGAGACCGGGGGGGAAGGGGGATAAACAACAAAAATGTATTTTCTCACAGTTCTGGAAGCTGGAAGTCTAAGATCATGGTGCCAGTGCGTTTGGTTTCCTCTGTGGCCTCTTGCCTTGTCTTATACATGACCTTGTCTTCCCGGCATCTTCACATGGTCCTCCCTTCCCTTAATCTGCTCTTTTTAAAAGGACACCAGCCAAATTGGATGAGGACCCATCCTTACGAGGCCCTCTCTCCATATACAGCCACCTTATGAGGTATTGGGGGCTAGACTTTAACATAGGAATTGGTTGAGGGGGAGGCACAGTTCAGCTTGTAACACAGAGATCAGGCTGATGATTTCTCTCACTTTTGTCTTCTCTATACCCTTTCAGTTTGCTTTAAATGAAGAATAATCTTCTTAGAACAGGACCAAGTAATGTATATTATAAGAGGCAAAACTATAATCATAGTATATGGAGTCATGAAAGGGTAAAACCTGTAAAGTTTTTGTTTTCTTTAGGAACTGAGGAAAAGTGGGAATTTTAAATTATTCTTTTCTGCCTGCGTTGAAGGCAGCCTCCCCCTTTTGGTGCATTTCTCCATTAAAAGCTATAAATGATTCTTTAAAATACAGATATGCACCTGTCTGGGGCCTCCATAAGGCCTCCATACATCCCTCCATAGGGCCTGAGTGATTGACTTACCAGCCTTGCCGACATCATCTCTGACATCACTCACCTTCCTGGCCTTCCATCTTCCTGTCCTGTGTCCTGGGCACAAGAAGCCCTTCTTGACTGTTACACTTGTCACTACTCTTACCCCAGCCTCTGCCTACTTATCCTTCAGATACTGGCTTACATGTCTTTTCTTCAAAGAACCCTTTACTGACCTCTAACTCCAGCCTTCAACGTTAGGTGGTCATGTTACAGCTCCTGTCAAAGTTGTGTTCCAAATAAAATTTATCAAAACCACAATAAATTCACTATTTAATTTGTGTCTTCACCCACTGGATTCTACACTTGCATAAATCATATTTCCTTTTCACTGATGGAAGGATGGATGGGTGGATGGGAATTAGCATAATTCCCTTTCTGTGGAGTTCCTGAGTTACTAAAGCCTAAGCAGTGACATTTTAAAATGCTGAGCTGTGAATATGAATTATCAGTCACGTTCCAATACTGAGACTTAGGTCTCCATACTCTAAACCATGGTATTTTCCAGTTTCAGAAAGTTAGCACATGGGTTGAAAAGGAAAACATAGGTTCAGATCAAGGCAGTGATTTCATATTCCTTAGAAATAAAAAAAAGATGACCCTGCCTCGTTTGTAAGAAGCCAGAAAACTGATGAAGAATCAGTATTTCATTCTTCATGTGTCTTAGACTTGAAATCCCAAGGAGCTGCCTTAATAAGCACGATCATTCACAGATGAACTCTTGCACAAATTTTCCTTCTTTTCATTTATTTATTTATTATTTTTTATTATATATATTTTTTTAATTTTAGAGAGAGAGTGAGCTGGGGAGAGGGACAGAGGGAGAGAAAGAGAGAATCTTAGGCAGACCCCATGATTAACATGGAGCCCAACACAGGGCTTCATCTCCCAATTGTGAGATCATGACCTGAGCCGAAATCAAGAGTAGGACACTTAACTGACTGAGTGACCCAGGCTCCCTCTTCCTTTTTAAATATCTCTCTTTTTCTGGCCACGCATTTCTCATTTGGAGCTCTCTCTCTGAACCACAAAACAGATGACTCGAGTGACTGTTTTCTCATTTTTTTCCCAGGATAACACACAGTTTAGGGGATTATGTGTAATGGGTGCCTTCGGACAGTGATTCCCTGAGTATAGTTTCCAGGACAAAAACCTCAGGATTGCTTGGGAAATTGCTAGGAATGCAATTTGGGAGCCCTGTCCCAGACCTACTGAATCAGCAATGAGCAAGGCTGGATGGGGTATGACAATCGACGTTATTTTCTTTTTTAAATTTTTTAAAATGTTTTTGAGAGACAGAGAAACAGAGCATGAACAGGGGAGGGGCAGAGAAAGAGAGAGACACAGAATCTGAAGCAGGCTCCAGTCTCTGAGCTGTCAGCACAGAGCCCGAAGCAGGACTGAAACCCACGAACCTTGAGACCATGACCTGAGCCAAAGTCAGATGCTCAACTGACTGAGCCACCCAGGTATCCCTATGTCTTAACAAGCACTTTAGGTGACCCTCATGCTCTCTAAACTTTGAGAAGCATTGCCTTAGGACATTAGGACTGGTTCTCAAATCATCTAGAAGGCCTGCGAACTCTCAAATTGCTGGACTTCATTCTTAGACATTTTTCTCGCTGGAGTTGACTCCTGCTGATATCCCCCATCACACTGCAGCACTTTCTCACACGCACAAGTCATGAATCCATCTCCCTTCCTGTCCTTCAAGTGTAGGGACTCTGTCATGTTCTTCTTCCTGTCTCTTCCAGCACCTAGAATGTTGTCTGACACATAATTGATCTTCAGTACATTTTTTCATGATGAACAGATGAAATCACTTCAAGTGTTTTGTTTTTGTTTTTTGTTTGTTTTCGACTATAAGGGTTAGCGGGGAGATAGCATGATAATAAGCCAATTCTGAGATGCGTGTCCTGGAATTTTAGAGGAAACTACAGTCAAATTAGCTCACCTGTTATTGATTTACAAATCGTTTCTTCCTCTAAAAGTTCACGGTGCCAGAGGCACCATTAAAAGAAAATGCTTTTTTGATTGGGAGAACAGTCGGCCTGTAATTGTGCCTGGTAAATCATAGGTATCTCTTGAATTTATGACTCTCTTAATTCACATAACCTGAATACATTTTATCAGAAGGCTTCACTTTGAATATCATCCTTGGTCACTTCTAACCACTGGATGCGGTCCTTGATTCATGTGCAAGAGATCCTAAAATTCTTTAACTAGAAAGAACCCCCCCTCCATTATTATTTTACTTGCAAGCTCTCCATTAATCTTCTCTGATAACCATCTCTTCAAAGCAAACGTAGTATCTTCATTTTATATTTAAAACACTGAACTTCAAAACCTAGATTTGAATGCCAATAAGGTGCACAGACAGCACAATTATAGACTTTTCAAAGTTCCAGAAGCATGAGCCATATGTCTGAAATTACAGACATTTTATTTTATTTTTTATGTTTCTTTATGTTTTTGGGTTTTGTGTGTGTGTGTGTTTGTTTTCTTTCTTTTTTCTACTCTCTTGTAACTTAAAACAATTTTGCAAGATCCACCACCCTCTGGGCAGCGTTTTATAGCCAAGTCATAAACTCTAAAAACAGCAGTTTATGGTGGGAATGCTGAAAGTCAGACCCACTACTGCCGTGCTCACGAGTGCCAACAGCCTACCTTGCCTTCCAGGGAGAGGATCAGAGCATAAATCAGCCTGAGGCTAGAGGGACATGACTGTGTCACGTTATCCATTTCCCATTCCCAGAAACATGAGACCATTTGTCTAACAAAAATCACATTGAAAGAGTGTTACGTGAGGCCGGTGAAGAATGACCCAAGGTGCAGAAGGGATGGGGGGTAAACATTCACAATTAATCCAGCTTCAACATCTGGGAACATAGACCCTCTTGAAGCAACGCATTTACTGTCCCCTGGTGAGCTAAAGAGCGTGAGATCGCTGAGCACAGAGACCTTTGTATTTTGCAGTATTTGTCACCCCTCCTCAGTACTCTTAATTTGATTCTCATGGAGTTTTGTTTGAACGGCTTTTAACATATGGGCAGCCCTGTGTTCTACCCCCTCCTGACTGCATGAACACAGTTTCCAATTAAATAATTTCAGTTCTTTCTTTTTGTGATACAAAACTAAATAAATAAATAATTATGGTTATAGGCAGACAAATGCCAGCCTGATTATTAAAAATTTGTTATGAATAGCAAGCTAAAAATATTCTTTCCGTATTTTCTTTTCTTAGTGTTGAATATCGTTAAAATTGTATTGACTCGCCTTCTGCTCCCTGATACTTCTTGCTCCCTATCTGTTCCCACCTCATGAAATATGGTGAAACTTTGATTCAGAATAGGCATAATGAACAGATGGGAATGTAAAAAAATCACAAGGCAAATACCAAGGCTTCTTTTGTAGGCAACTATATGACTCTGTAAAATGGCCATCAAGTTATCTAATTGTGTTTTCATCATGAGCTATGTGTTTTGGTCATATCCACCTTCAGTGAATCTTTGTGTTAAAACTTCCCCCTTGCTGTTTTGGCAATAGTTTTGCCTTTACTACTTCAAACCTATATGGAAAGAGGACATCGAATAGAAGCAAAGAAAATCTGTAAAGTGTAAATGTAGTAATTAGTAATCTCCAAGCCACAGCTGTGTTTTCATAAAAAGAGGTTACAGTATTTGCTGAGATTGAAGAGAATAAAGGCTGTTACTCCTTGCAGTAACTTTATTTTTTTTTTTGTTCATTGTTTTCTATAACTTTATTTCATTTATTTTGAGAAACTGAGAGAGAGCACAGGAGACCCAGAGAGATCGAGAGAGAATCCCAAGCAGACTCCACACTGGCAGCACAGAGCCCAATCTCATGAACCATGAGATCATGACCTGAGCAGAAATCAAGAGTCAGAGGTTTAACCTACTGAGCCACCCAGGTGCCCCAACTCCTTTCAGTAATTTTAATTCTTCACCTAATTGCCAGAAAATGTGATCCACTGGAGAGTAAACTCTTGGTCCATCCTCAGCTTTTCAATCTTTGTTCTCATTTTATGTGTTTCTTCCTTTATATCCATCAGTTTCTGCCCGTTGTTTCTTTCTCTTTATTCACCATCAATAAAGCACGATCATGGCTAGAGATATGGGAGAACATTCTGTTTCTTTTCCATATATTCAGAGCCCTGGATTTCAAGACCCAAACCAACCAATGAACCAACCAACCAACCAACCAACCAACCAGTCAACCAACCAAAGAAACAAGCAAATGAATACAATTGCATCAAATCATCTATAATTTTGAAATCTCCTGGACTCAACTCATGGCTTTCTAAAAATTTAGAGAATGAGGGAAAACATATACTTTATTGTTTTATCATCATAAAGTGAAATGACTAGATCCCAAAGATCATCCTCTGTGGGATGAGAGGAGAGTTCTGCATATTATTTCGTCATGTAAAACTAAAATTGGAGAAGGTTGTTACCTTGAGGTTGGAAGCAGTAACCATTGAGTGTACTCAGGGCCTGTAAGATTTCTCTGCTCTGAACCCATAATGGGGACTCCTGGGCCATTGGAAGGCTCTGGGCATATGAGGTAGGTTGTCTGCTTCCTGCCAATCTTTAAGAAAGACTGGAAAACATCACTTGGACTCACAAGTGTGAGTCTTTTTATTTAGCATCTTTCCTATATTCTCAGCTTTCTGTGAGTTGGATCAACCCGTTCACTCACTCTGTGTGATTATGAACATAGCTTCATGGGTCAGAAATAACTTAGCTGCGTCTTAGTTCTGTACCTCCTATCTATGTTCTTGGACAAGGTACTCTCTGAGCCTCCTTTTTCTGATACGTAAAATGTATTTATTCATTCATTGATTTCACCCAATAAATATGTCTTGGGCACTATAATATACCAGTAGTTGTTCTAGATATAAAACCAAAATCAAACAGAGAGGTACATTAGAGACTATGGCAGAATGAGAGGCTAGAAGCCAGAGATAGGAAACTTCTCTGAGGGGACAGCATTGAAGCTGAGATACAGATGATAAGGAACAGCATATGAGCCTCTTGGTGAGGTTGGACAGGGAACCTTGTCAAAGCGAAAAGGTGATCAGAGATCTGAGGTGGGAGCCAAGTTTGGCATGTGTAAGAAACAGGAAGAAAGCAAAATTGCTATTTCATAGAGGAAAGAAAAGAGATCTAACAGATAATAATATCTAGGAATCAAATGGGCCTACAGCTCAAAGAGATTAATTAAGTGATAAAGAATTCCAGTGCCGTTTAGTGGTCGGATTTTTCTAGATCTGAATACACTCTACTTAACAATTCCTCCTTTATTTCAGCTTTAATGTTTTCAATTTAGTGTTCTTCCATTTCTATACCAAAACTTCTTTTGAAAACATTAACCTATAGTTAAAAGACAGATTTAGGTTATGATGTCAACCGGAGGTAGGCAGATAATCTAAGAAACAAGCAGTTCCCAGACAGAGTGGAAAAGAAACCTTCCCCCACCCACCCTTACATTTTTCTTGAAACACATGGCCTCCAGGATGATTTTGTTTCTCGAGCCTTGATAGTTTTATGGCATAGCCATCGGCATGCTGGCTGCACACAGAATTTCACCCCCAAATGATTCAACTGAAGAGACTAGAATGAAGCAGTGTTTACAAAAGTGTGGGTAGAAGGCAGGGATCTGACAAAGGATGTTGAGAAACGCGGAGATGCCCAGAAGGAAGCTCTGACTACCCTGTGAGCACTGAAGGCAGGTGCAGGAGTGCTCCCAGTGGCAGCAAGACCCAGAGCCCTGGAGGAGGGGCTGCCTGGAGCAGCTGGAGACGGGAGAGATGCAATCCAGGCCAGAGAGACAGTGCCAAGGCAAAGAGAGAATAAGGAGAAACCGGCCGGACTTCTCTCTCTACCCCCACCAGGCCCCCAGTGACTCAACCCAGTGAAAACCTGTCACATAAAAGAGCTAAGACAATACTTTTCATAAATGGATCACTTCTTTGAGGCATAGAGCAAATAAGACATGAAGATGGGCAAACAGAAAACACACGGATAAATGGATTATTTTTCTTTCCCCTTGACTTCACTAATGAAAAAAAAAAGGAAAGAAAAAGTAGTGCAAGGTCAATGATAACTAAGCATCTGCTACTTTACCTTAACATTGGCAGTTGATAGAGGTTGGTAGGAATGATGGTACATTGGCTCTGTTGAAAGAAAGTAGCTCTTCAGGGTGACTGGATGCCTGAGTCAGTTAAGCGTCCAACTTCACATCAGGTCGTGTTCTCATGATTGATGAGTTCGAGCCCCACATCAGGCTCTATGCTGACAGCTCAGAGCCTGCAGCCTGCTTCAGATTCTCTGTGTGTGTGTCTCTCTCTGCCCTTCCCTTGCTCACACTCTTTCTTTCTTTCTCAAAGATAATAAATAAAGACTAAAAAATTAAAAAAAAAAAGAAAGCAGCTGTTCAACTTTAGTTCATGGTTGTCACGATGTCTTTTTTTTCTGCCATCACTTCTAAAACCAAATGTGTGGGTTTTTCTAAAAACAAGTGCATGTTGTTTTACATATCAGTCCTCCAAGTATCTGACACCAGCTGAGTGTCCTACAATTCAATTCAATTCTAACACTAATCTGTAGAGTTATTATCAGACCTCACAGGTTTAAAGGCTCAGTCCCACAAGACTATCCTCACTTCAGACCCCAGCCCCAAAGAGTGAGAGCTACTCATATTTCTACCAAGCCAACTATATAGTTCAGGGGTTCCTTGACCCCCTTGGGTTTGATGTTTCACTAGAACAACTGCAGAGCTCATGAAAATACTTTACTTATATATATACTAGTGTATTACAAGGGATACAACTCAGGAACAGCCAAAAGAGATGTAAAGGACAAGGTATGGGGTCTCAGTAGTGGCTCTGTGTCCTCCCTGGGTGCACCAACCACCCAGCAAATCAGTGTATTCACCAACCCAGAAGCCCTTTGAAGTCTGTTGTTCAGTGATTATTACGGAGGTTTTATTGCATGAGCGTGGTTGACTCATTTAGTGGCCACTGATGAATGAGCTCTATCTCTAACTCTTCTGCCATCCCCCGGGGTAGGGAGTGGGGCTGAAGGCTCCAAACCTCCAATCATTTTGCCTTTGTGGTGATCAGCCCTCTTCTGCATCTATCTAGGGGTCCCATCTTGAGTCATCTCGGTAACATAAACTCAGGTATAGCCAAAAGGGTCTCGTTATAAGGACATTCCTATCACCACAGGTTTTAGGAGTTCTGTGTCAGAAACCAGGGGCAAAGACTAAATTGAGGTTTACTGTGCCATAGTTGCCAGGCAGAAAACATGAAACAGTTGATCTTATCTTTCAAGAGGAATCAGAAATCCACATTTTCATGTAAAGTCTCCCAATCATTAAATGTTGACAACCATTTCAGAATCTTTAAAACTTTTTTGTAGTCCAAACAAAACATACCTGAAGGCTGGATTTGGCCCATGATTTCTAGTTTGAGACATGTGACAAACAGCTCCAGAAGAGGCATTTTCAGCCCTGACTATCCACTGGAATGAATCATCTGGGTACCTTCCAAAAACATGTACCTGGACTTCATGTACCTTAACTTCAAGCAATTAAGTTAGACTCTCGGCCCATATATTGATAATTTTAAAAATAGTTTGCTGATAATTTTAACAAACAATCATTTTTGTTTATTTTTGTTAAAGTTTATTTATTTTGGTTGCAGAGAGAGAATCCAAAGTAGGCTCCATGCTGTCAGTCCCAATAGCAGGGCTCAAACCCATGAATCATGAGATCATGACCTGAGCTGAAATCAAGACTGGGTCGCCTAACCAACTGAGCCACCCAGACGCCCCTATGGTCATTTTATTTATTTATTTTTAATGTTTATTTATTTATTTTGAGAGAGACAGAGATAGCACTAGTGGAGAAGGGCACATAAAGGGGGAGAGAGAGAATCCCTCACAGACTTCATGCTGCCAGTGCAGGGCCTGAGGCGGGGTTTGAACCCACAAAACCATAAAATCATGACCTGGGCAGAAACCAAGAGTTGAATGCCTAACTGAGCCATCCAAGCACACCTTCCCCCCATCCCCCAGCCCTACAGTCATTTTAAATAAACATCTATTTTGGAATAAGTTTAACAGAAAAGTGACAAGGGTAAAAGAATACACCACACCCATTCTCCCCATTGTTAACACCTTACATTAATTACCATGCTACATATATCAAAATTAAGAAACTGACATTGGTATATTACTATTACATAAACTCCAGACTTTATTTAGATTTCACCAATATTTCCACTGATGTCCTTTTTGTGTCTTAGAGTCCAATCCAGGGTACCATTTTTGTATTTAGTTGTCATGCCTCATCAGTCTGCTATGGTTTGTGACAATTTCAGGCTTTCCTTGTTTTTCCTGAGTAGTACTAGCCAGGTGTTCTAGGAATGTCTCCAGATCTGGATTAGTCTGTTTTTCTCATGATAGGATCCATATTATGTATAGAGTTTTGGAAAGAACACCAAAGACGTGAAGTGCCCTTCTAGTCCCATCAAATCAAAGTCCTATTTCCTTTTATGAGAACAGCTGCTCCAGTTAGTATAGGTTGGATGGGATGGAGGAAGCAAGATCTATCCAGCATCAGGACACATTAAAGTAGACAAGTGCGGGAAATCAAGAAGGATAGTGGGGGCCAGCAATGGAGCTCCATCTCGCCCAAGTGAGCCATCTGAATTGAGAGTCAAGAGACAAAGCTTCTAGTCCAGGCTCATCCGCTGACTATTCTTTCGAAAAGACAGTTAGTGTTAGTTTCTTCATCTGCACAATTGAGAAGTTGATATCTTGATTCTAGAACTCTGGAGTGGGTTTTAATTAGTCAAATAGTATCCATAGTTTTGTTTCCTAAGAGGAGTGTGTTGTAATGCTGAGTAAGACACTACCCAACTGTCTGGCTGTCGGCAAAGGACAATGGGAGGAGTCCCCTCTGCTTCATTATTAAGCATTTATAACACTTTTAATGTCAAGCACCTGGCAGGTAGAGCACAAATTGCAAAAACTAGAGCAATAATTGCGAAAACTAAGAAAATGCAACTCATTCATTCATCTTTGTTCCTGGGACTCAACTGTTCGTCTTTCCATTACAATAAATTAAGCAGTCAATGACGTAATTTATTTTTGAAATCTCAGAAGGAGTGCACATTTTGGTACTTTTTAAAACTCTGTTAACATTGACCCTTTGCACAGCTCCAACCGGATTTAGATGTATGACTGGCTTGCAGTGTCGGGGATATTTAAGTTGCCAATAATTTGTACAGAGCCTGTGATTGCAAAACCACAAAGATTTCACAAGAGCGGACACCTCTAATTAACCAAACTGAGTGGCGGACGGGATTTGTTTAAATATATGGTTAATAATGCTTACTGCTTGAAGATTCTCTGTTGAGGTGAGATAGGTGGGCTGCAGATGGGTTTTGCAAAGTTCTTTTCCGCCTCTGTGGGTTAAGTCGGACCCAGAACATTCTACTAATATTGGATCAAGCTCTCTTCTGATGCAATTTGCCTGTGGGAATTGTATTGGCTGTGAAACGGGCTCCCCTTAGTAACTGTTGTAAAAAAAAATTTTTTTTTAATCACAATTCTGTGGTTTGTTTTGAATGACTGAAGCCAGGTTCCTAGGCACTGAGACAAGAAAGAATGTCAAACGGGACCTTTAATGTGTATTTATATTTAAACATCAGACCTAATAGAAAACCCTGAAGCTTTATACAATGACTGGAGCCTTGTAAGAACCTAATTAATGTATCTTCGGGTGAATGGTTGGCCCGGCACGCGAGCTGCCCCGAGGTACTCAAGGGGGTTCAGGTACCGCCTGGGAAGAATAGATGCGGTTGTAGTGATTCAGTGGCCCTTCTGAAAGCGACCTGTAAAGGCGGCTTTGTCTGGCATGCCGCCTTTTCAGACTCACTTGATAATGCTAGTGTCAGTTTCAACTCAAGCGTGGGCCAGATTGCAGATAGCTTGAGCTGGCATTTCAAAGTGGTTAATTGTGAAACTTGAGAAGAGAATGGACACATTCTTCCTAAGGTGGCTATTCAAATGCAGTGTCCTCCCCACTAGAGCTCCAGCCTCACTTTTGTTCTGTTCCCACATAAAATGCAAGAGGAACGCTGAGCCTTTCCCTTGGTAGCTCCTCGATCTCCTCCTTTGCCTTGCCTTGTTAAAATGCGCCCCGTGCATTAAAATGAAATTGTCACTGCTGGGTGGTGCAGCATAACACGGTTTGACACTAAGCGCCGGCAGCTACAGAAAACAGACTTTTATTGCATTTATTCTTTCAGAGACGGGAGTCTCTAAAGGCTCACTGCAGACATTCACTTAGTTAAATCTGAATGAAGCCAAAGTGAACAATCTAGCTGCTGTCTTTGTGTTACTAGAAACAGCCCCCATCCGGCTTGAGAGGGCTGTAAAATCGTCTTAAGAAAAGATGATCGTACTTAGAATCCAAAAGGGAAGACTTGAGGCTTTCAATCCAGAGCAAAAATATTTTGGGGGGGGCGGGTAGAGTGGGTGAGCCACCTGAGTTTCTGTTTTCACTTCCTCTGTATTTCCTAAAACACGTTCTATAGAATCAACAAGCCTGTGCGCGCACGCACACACACACATACACACACCCCAATCTAGTTTAGTCTTCATTTAGAATTCCATGTCATTTTAAGACAAAGAGAAAGGATTTGATTTGTAGGACTCTTGCAAGCAAGCTTTAGATTTTTAACTGCCTTTTATCTAGATGAGTATCCAGAGAGAGATTGAGCAGGGAGGGGGCTCTGGGGTATAGCTTTTCATTCTGTAGCTCTCCTGGAATAAAAATTCCATAAAGTAACATCTGTAGTAATTAAGGGCTTACATTTCCTCTCCTATTCATGTCTCTGGTAGGAGGGAAGGTTATTGTCCCTAAGAGACAAGAGATAGTAGATCCTGTGGGAAGACAGAAAGGGCAGAATTAGAAATCTTTGGTTCTGAGAAATGGAAGTTTCCTACTTCCAAAATAATAATAATAATAACAATAACAATAACAAGTTGGAAGATTTACTGTAAAAGATTCCACAGAAGGAAAACCCTGAAAGAGTTAGGAAAATTATACTCCGCTATTCCTAAATATTTGGAATAGAGAAAAGATTCACCTTGCCTCTCTAATCCAAATATCATCTGATTTGGGGGAACTTGTGATTAAGCAGGAAACAAAATGTTCTCTTTGTTTTTATTGTTATTTATTAAAATTGTATGTTATGAAGCTTAAAGAGGCATAAATTGATTCATTCTTCAGATGTTCTTCAAAATACCACCTATGTGGAACCATTGGCCCATTTGATAAATGAATAATAGCCCGTTTGTTTCCTGCACTTTCTAGTGAGTCATTTTAGTTTCCTGTACTTACTTGTCATAGCCGGGCCAGCTATGTAATTTGTAGGACCCTTGTTAGAAAATCATTAAGAATTACAAGATGGTGCCAGCAGAGCTTTAAAGCAAGTCTAGGGGCGCCTGGGTGGCTCAGTCGGCTAAGCCTCCGACTTCGGCTCAGGTCAGATCTCACGTTTGTGGGTCCGAGCCCCGCGTCAGGCTCTGTGCTAACAGCTCGCTCAGAGCCTGGAGCCTGCTTCCGGTTCTGTGTCTCCTTCTCTCTCTGCCCCTCCCCCTCTCATGCTCTGTCTCTCTCTGTATCAAAAATAAATAAAACATTAAAAAAAAATTAAAGCAAGTCTAGGCTTGTTCTAAGTCTCGGGCTCTGTGGTTGTGCACTCATCTCACACCTGGGAAGTCAGTTTGCTTGGTAAGTAGAGATTTGCCATGTGTGTCAATACAGAAGAATGTGCCTCCATCCCATGCCTAATGGGAATGTACATCAGAAAAGACCCCGTTTTTTTTTTTTTGAAATTTTGAATCTGAAAATAATTACAGCCCCCCCCCCATTGGAACATGCTTCTGATACTGTCTAGAATTCTTTACCCTGATAATTCCGACGCCCTGTGTGCATCTCTGAGCTTATCTCTGAGAGTTCCATGCTCCCACCCCCTGGAACCTTCCATTCAGGCACAGTGTTCTGCTTAACCCACCCCACCCCCAAAAGGAAACAGGGCCAGGTCAGCTCTCTGCCCTAATGACTTCTCTAAGGGCCATTCTGGCCTTCTGTGCCCACTTCTCAGTGTTTCCCTGATTTCTGGAATTCCTCTCACCTTTGAATTCCTGTAGCTCTAATAAATGTATAACTTATTTGGCATTTGCTTACATACTTTTTCCAGAAAGCAGAAAATCCAAAATTACACTTTGCCTTTTAAACAAATTTCACACATTTCATACACATTCTTTCATATGTGTGTGAGCTGCTTTGTAAATTTGTATTTGCCTCTAGTGTACTGTTTGGGGGCTTTAATTTCTGTTAATCAGAATCAGCCCTTTAATTTTTATCTTCCCCATCCAATGTTATAAAATAATAAAGCCCAGCTATAGTTAATTATTTAGAAAATGTTGCCAATCCTAGTCTACTTAGGATGGGGCAACACTGCCAATATCGACATTAGGATGGTAGAGTTCAAAATGCTCATTCATTAACTTGCAAAGTGAGATGGCAGGATTTGGCTCCAGAACCCACTTCAGGAATATTGATATCTAGTATGAAAAGTAGAGGATTTTCCAAAATTCAAAATTAAGGAAGTTCAGGACCTAAAGTTTATGTGTTTATGTTCTCCTCTCACATTCCGGGTGCCTAAGAATTCTCTTTTGTACCTTCACCCCGTGGAATTTCAGTAAAAGCATCAAGATGCTGATAGTAACGCTACTGTATTAATTGTTGTTTTACACTGCAAGCATCTCCTGTTTTGTGAAGTCCTCGGCACAATCGCACAGTAGCTGTTCAGCGTTGGTGTAAGACAAGCCTCTGTTAAAATCTCAACTTCCGCTCTTATTGGCAAGGTAGTTCATCTGTGTAAGCCTCCGCGCCTTCGCTGCGTAGAGCAGCAAGACCTCCCTTTCAGTTTTGCTACGTCAGACATTCAACAGATATTTACGGAGCACTTTCAATCGCCAGACATTGTTCTGTGAATTAAATAAGATCCTGTCTCAGTATTACATCTAAGAGAGGACTCTACATAGACTCACACACCTAGGCAACTTTCGGTGCAGTAAGTGACTTTCAGTGCAGTAAGTGGTGACAGTTCTGGTAGAATTCTCAAATCAAGCTTTGCCATGGCTTTCCCATTTTCCTTTTCCTTTTTATTTACTTTTCCTGAATGTGCACAACTGTATGAAGGTATGTGATCTCCTGTTTACCTCTTTTTCCAGAATGGAGTCTACTGAAAAATGTGAAGTGGTAATCCAACATTTTAATGGAAAATATCTGAAAACACCACCAGGCATCCCAGGTAGGAAATCATGGACTTGTGTCTAAGCTTATTGCTAGTGTTGGAATGAGTACATGGTAAAGCCCTTGGTTGGTCCCTGGGAAGGAAAAGGAAAAGGTTGCTTTGGTAACTGTGCATTTATTAATAGTATGTAGCAGCCCATCTTTCTCAAAACTACCAAAGCCTTCTTGGTGTTTCTTCTTTGGCCTTTCTTTTGAATCTCCGCTGATTGTTGCCTATAGTGGATTAGAAGAAAAACATAGCAAAGAATGGTTTAAAATCACTTCAAGTGAAGGCAGTATGGGACTCCTGTCATTAATGTGGGTATCTTGATTTCTATTTTATATCTCAACAGTAATAGTCACAGTGGAGTACACAGACTGATGCCAGCTTCCAGATATTTCCTACCAGTTCATCACAAGAAGGGTAGAAAAAGTGAGAGTCAGCATTTAGAAACTTTTATAACAATTTGACATTGCCATGAAATCTGAATGCATAATTTCATATTTAAAAAATATCAGTTATTGATGTTTTGAATTTTATTAACTGTCCATTTATCAGAGATAGTTTGAGAAGCACCAACCTTGACTGTCCCAGAGCATTTCACATTGCCCATGGCAAAATTCTTAAGCTTTTATGCACATCAGAAGACTATCTAACTTTATGCTATTACAGATTACATTCATTATAAAGAATTGAATACATCATATGTGTCAGGACTTAAGCTAGCAATGTCTCAACTTGATATTAATCTGGTAGTAGTATAGATGGAAACTACTTAATATTAAATAAGTAAATTTAAAAATATACCTTACTCATGCATAAAAATATCAGAGATTGGATGTAGTGCTAAAAAAAGAAGAATTATAATGAGTAGATAAAGAAATGTCTGATTAATGCATATTGGTTTATCGGTTGCTCTTTTGTTTTCAGTGATTCTCCGGTGGGATATGTGACCTTCTCAGTCTTATAGTCGTTTCCTTTTTATTTTTCTTAAGCTGAACTTCTATAGTGTTTACTAGGTAATGTGTTTTCTATTTAAAACCATAGTTAGGGAGTTCAGGGGTTGAACATTTCAGTTCCTTAAAATGGATTGAGTTTACAGAGAAGAGGAATTCTGAACAAAAAGAGAAGTATTTTTGTAGAGGGGTGGGGGTCAGGGTTCATTTGGGGAGTGTGTTGGGAAGAGCCCCTTCAGACGCTCACTTAGATGATCTGGAAAATCCGAAGTAGCATTTCTGGTAAATCAGAGAGTGCACACAGAGCTCAGCCTCTGCCTCGATTTGGTTAGCTTCCATGCATAACATTCCCTTGAGAACCAGCTGCATTATGATCCAATTGGAGACATATGGTGTTGTTAAGAAAAGAGTTAGCAGTTTTCATCTCAGCATGTAAGCTGCCCTTGCATTTTAGGAGAAATACTTTTTTTTTTTCCTTTTAGCATAAAAGACACTTTAAGACACTGCTCAGACCCACCACTGAATAAAGGAGTTGCATTGTTAGAGGATTCTCCCCCTTCCTTACCCACTTTATCCTGTCTATAAGGAGGCAGTCAAACAAAGTGTGAATGAGATGGTTATTAAAAAAATAAGAATGAGCAAATTATATAGAAATTATTGTTGATTCAAGTTTTAGCACATCTCAGTGTTTTTCTTAGGTTTCTTCATTTTCCGAAAAAGACATTGAAATCCTTCTTGACTTGATTGATTTGAAATTGTATTATTTGGTTTTCCCCATAGAATCAGAGCTGACTAGTAGAATTTAACACTAAAGACAAAGAAAGTCACTGCAAATCCCCCAATGTCTGGGCATCCTTCCTGAATACACAGGCTGTGATATCAACCTGTCTAATATCATAGCTACACCCAATGGAAACATTGTGAATAGCAAGAACTTGACTCTGAGTTTCTCAGCCACTTTTATCTCATGGGAACACAAGAGGGAAAATAATTATGCTCAGTTATAAAACTCTTAAAGATATAAGTTTATGCTTCTGAGGTTTGTACTCAGTGTAATAGAATTAGATATGTGATATTGCTCATCATTAGTACTTGAATTTGCTTACTTATGCTTTGAAAGTCAAACGAAGTTTAATAAAAGTTTCAGATGCTATAGGAGATATTTCATCCTTGATATTTAAGTTTGATATGGAATAAAATTAAGACATAATGCAAAACGTGGGAATTTTGGTAGGTCCAGTACTGAAATGCCCTCACTGGGTCATTTATTAAGTCACACGGGGTATAATCAATGAGAGCGTATGCTGTTTGCCTTTACTGGTCCCCACTGCTTATTTGTTGGAGATGACTCAAGTGTTATTTTCAAGAACTCCTATCTTCATCCAATTTTCTACTCTATCTTGAGGACTGCGAGTAGGATGTCATGATGAATGCTGATTTCAAATTGGAAGTGATGTTTTTGATACCTTCCAAAGAAATGACCAATTTCCTAACTTCTTAAATCCTAACGTAGCTTTAAAGAGACTGTCCTTGCTTGTGGGTGTACTAATTTAAAGCCAACTGTAATTGATCTGACCCACCTGCAACTAAAATAGAATTTAAAAAATTAGAAAAATCTCAGTGTTTCACATTATCAGGATTTGGCATCTTTGAATTTAGAAGTTTGTGGTTTTATGGAACCCACACTGATGATTTCAGTGTAATGCTTTAAGGACGTGTGATCGATGGCCCCACAATGACCCTAAGAAAGCTGTGGAAAGGTTTGCATGTTAAGTCAATCATCTTCTCCTACTAGACCACAGCTTTTGTCTTACTCTGAGCAAGTAGAAAACAATTGGTACCAGATTTATATTCTTTACTTCTCCATTTAGGAATGACTTGGGGAAATGTGCACATGTCACTGGGCAAATACAGTGCCATTTTGTTTCTGTTATCCTTGACAATGATTTCTCTTAAAGGAGATACAAAGTTAATTATTTTCCTGAGATCATCTGTTTTCCAAACCCCTACTGTGTCAAGTCTGTAAAAGATTAAAATAAAGTCCAATTCAACCCAAAATTTTGGCATTGCTCTGAATTCGAAATTTTAAAAATATTCAGGATATCTGCAAGGACATGTAACATTGACCACATTTATGTTGCTGCTTCCATTTTGGGTTGTCAGTCTAGCAATAGCTTACTCATTAAATATGATTTATGATGGAATTTAATTTCGATTCCTGCTGAAAGAATATGTGAGTTGGAAGGAGACTTTGTAGATATCTTCTTTTGGTTCATGCTCTCTCTGGGTTCTTCCTTATTATTCATAAAAGACATATTTTTATTGAATACATCAGGGATCATTAATGCATATGAAAGCCTTCAGAACTAGTTCTGTTCACTTTGGATTATAACGTTGTCTCCAGATTTTGGTGACCTGGATCAATGAAGCTAATATACATGCCAAAAAATCAAGTCATTTGGATTCTGGTTTATATGACAGGAAATTAACAAAGAGCAGGCGGCGGTGTTGCTACTTGCAGGTAGGATGGAGAGGCTGGCGTCAATCACATAGCCATCTGCAGAAAGTGATCCTCTAGTAGTTGTTCCTTTCCCTGGAGGGAAAAGAAAACACAGTGTTCCATAAATGTTGCATGTCCTACATATCGATCTTGATGTTTTCTGGACAAAATGAAGGATTGTAAGTTGCTTGCCTGCCTAACCCCAGACATTTCTTTGTCCCGTAATGAATTGCATAGCAACGTTCTACAGCCCCAAAGCGTTTCATTTTTAAACCTCTGGCAAAAGCAAAGGGTAAGTTCCCAGACACTTCTGGGATCTATAGGGCATGAACTTCAAAGGTTCACTTTCAAGGAGCCCCTGGAGCAGAGTGATCCACCATGTGGAAAGGCTTCCACATGTAAGGACATGTATTGATGAGTGGAACACACAGGCTAGTTTGTAGAAAAATAAATCATGTCTTGCTCTCAAGCTAAACTTTTGCCTGTAAGCACATGTTCATATCAATGGAGCTGTCTTTCCAGAAGAAAATGGAATAATCCACTCTTAGTATGACTTTCTTACTCTTTACAGAATTACTTCTAATCCCAATTGAACTTCAAGAAGAAGGAAAAGGTAGAGAGAGAGCTCCCCATTTTTGAGATGTTTTTAATTTTAACAAGTCTTATGATCAAAAGAAATTTAGACAACCAAGTGAATGACAGAGGAACAGTATTTTTCTTTTTTTTTTTAATTTTTTACTGTTATATTTTGAGAGAGAGAGAGAGAGACAGAGAGAAGGAATCTGAAGCAGGCTCTAGGCTACGAGCTGTCATCACAGAGCCCGATGCACGGCTCGAACTCACAAATCACAAGATCATAACCCGAGCTGAAGTCTGACGCTTCACCGACTGAGCCACCCAGGCACCCCAGGAATCAAATTTTTCTAATAAATAAAACGGTGTGCCATATGGAGGCTTTGACATAAATCTTACTCTTTTGTGTTTATCTAAATGAAAAAATGTACATGTGTGTGGATATATATGTATATTCCATGGGAGCATCTGAGGAAAAATATTTAAGGTCTGGTCATTTTTTTTAAAAGAAGGTGAAAAGGAATGTCATTTATTTAAATTTAAAACTTTCCCCAGAGTAAAATCTTAGCAATGTACTTAAATGAAATTTATATTCACTTAAAGACATGGTACACAATTCTGAATAATTAAGCAATAGTCTACACGTTTTTAGCAGGGGAAAATGTTTCAGACCCTCACGATCAGTGTTTCCTCAGTGCTACCTGTCGATTAAGTGCCCGTGTAACAGATATAGTTGTGTGAAAGACAACAAACAGAAAAGTGTAATGTTATCCACTTTAGCAAAAATGTATTTTTATGGTTTTGCTTGGCTGAAGCATTGCCGAACTCTGAGCTTCTCATCTTTGTGAAACCAAAACATCATTTGCATAATAAACTGTGTAAACACTGCCATCCCCAACTGGGTGTCAGTTTCGATTTCTCATTAATAAGAGGATTTTTGCAATATTCAGGAGCTACTTTCTGTGAAGCCTCTCATTTTTATGTCCGGGATGCCTTCCTGATTATTTCTAGGTACCAAATACATAGTTAGTTGCTTCATGATGAAACACTGTTGGAATGTTATTAGTGAACTTTACAGAGTAGCCTGATAATTACATAGTCAATAGAGTCTTAGAATCTGTATGAATTCTATGGATGCAGACTTGATCAATCATTTCTCAACCTTCCTATGGAGCCCCATCTGATACTGTGAAAGCATGAGTTGGTTACTGACTAGATAAGGGAGAAAGTAGACGAAGATGATTCAATTTCTAAATCTGGAAACCGAGCAGCCTGACAGGGAAGGTACAGGGGCACCTTCAGGAGGTTAGAAATGGTTGGCATGGGTTGTGTGCCCCATGCCGCATCCATCTCCTCCTCCCCCTGATTACAGCCACAGAGGGAGTGGGCAGCCTCTGTGTCCTGGAAGCATTCCGTCTGGAGCATCTCCTGAGTCTCTCCACCCTTCTACCTCAGGAAAATATCTATAAACGCTCACCCAACCCAGCATAGATGTTCTGCAAACTTTGGGAGAGTTACCACTTCTGGGGACAACCCTCAGTTAATGGGCTATGGGAGTCAGGGATCAAGATCGAGCCTCTCATCCTTTGGAGAGATGATTCTGAGTCATGTTCTACAAGGTTCCTGGGGGGGTTGTCCACAGTGGTAAAACAAGCTCAGGGAGACTCCTTTATTGGCGTTTCAGGGTTTCTTGCCTTTCGTTTCCCTTTGTATTATATCTTCTTCCTGGTGTCAGCTCCCAATTAAACTGCCACCTTGTCCCAAACTCTGATTTGGGGAAACTCAAATGAGGGTGGATGTTCCCAGAATTGTGATGGGAAACTATGTTTTTATTTAAAATTTTTAACCATTGGAGCGCCTGGGTGGCTCAGTCCGTTGAACATCCAACTCCTGCTTTCAGTCAGGATCTCACGGATCAAGAGTTTGAGCCCTACATTGGGGCTCTCTGCTGACAGCTTAGAGCCTGCTTGGGATTTCTCTCTCCTCTCTCTGCCCCTGAACCCACTTGCTCTCTTTGTCTCCATAAAAAGTAAAAAATAAAAAATAAAAAACAGACACACAAGGACCAAAACAAACAAACAAACAAACACCCACATTTCTGACAATAGAGGAAAGTAGGTCCAGCTAAAGTGGTGAAGGGAATTTTAGAGACCAAAAATGTTGTTTTGGTGATTTTTATTTTTAACAGCAGCACTTATGAACCACATATTTGGATGATAAAGATGAATGGTAGTAGGCACATGGTAAGTCAGGGATTGAATTTAAAAAGAGAGGTATGGAAGAAGGGAAGGACAGAATGCCACCAGTGACACAGTGGGATGGCTGACCATAAAACCACTGAGGATGGGAAGAGGTGGATTGTGGCTGAGTTTGCAGAGAGAATGGAAGACTAGGGAATAGTCATAATGCAGGAAAAGTGAAGGCGGGATGCAAGCATGGAAAATTATGGCCAAAGAGAAAGGAACCTATAGGGTTTGGGTCCTGGATGAATGTGCAGTGGTAGGCGTTGATAATGAGGTCCAGGGAGCAGATGGCTGTTGCTGGCGTAAGAGGAATGGAGATGATCTTCAGCTGGACAATTAGAGGCTTCAGATTAGAGTGTGGGGACACTGCAGATTCCCGTACTTAACTTTCCCTGGTTTTCTCTGAAGCTCTAATTTTCACAGGAGCAGGTGGGAAAGTGTGAGCATTACTGAGGTAACTTTTTGCTTATTTATTTAATTCTCAGTTTTTACTCTGGGGTTGGTGGGGGTTTTTGTTCATTTTTGTTGTTTTTGTTTTTCTATTTTCACTGCTTCAAGAGCTATTGCTCAACTCTGTAGATTTGTGGTAAATGTTCTTTGGAGTTGATGTGCAGTTCCGTGAATTGAATGACCCTCATACTTGTATTTGTTTTAATGAACTTGTTGAGGGTGTGGGGTTGGTACCCAGCTTCTGTGCATCAACAAACTTGGAGGAAAACGTTGAGATAAATCTTTTAATCTTTTCTTATTTGTTGGCAAAGTTTTCGGCAACACGTGTATATCTAAATATACAGAATGCTAAATATTCATGAGAAAAGGAAACTTACTTGGAAAAAGACTCTAGTCACTTTTTGAAAAGCTTTTTTTTTTCTCCCCCCTAAGATTGCTCTTTAAGGTGTTATCCTGGTATGGGGCGCCTAGGTGGCTTAGTCGGTTGAGCATCCAGTCATGATCTCTCGGTTCGTGGGTTTGAGCCCCGCATCAAGCTCTGTACTAACAGCTAGCTCAGAGCCTGGAGGCTGCTTCAGATTCTGTGTCTCCCTCTCTCTCTCTGACCTTCCCCTGCTCAGGCTGTCTCTCTCTCTCTCTCTCTCTCTCTCTCAAAAATAAATAAAACACTAAAAAAATTAAGGTGTTATCCTGGCAGTCTAAATGTTTTTTCTTTAAAGAACTCATTCATTCTCGGACAGTGCAACGGTAAGTTCTGTGTTCTCACATGGCAAGTGGTCTTGCCTAATTTATACTGAAGTTAGGTCTAGATCTAAACTTTCTGCTACTGGGTCTAGTTAAGCACTGTTCCCATGCTGTCCTTTTTTTGCCTCCTTTTTCTATTTTCTCTTCTCCACATAAAAAAAAAAACGTGAATATTGTGACAATAAACAGAAGATCATATTCTCTGCTGGCATACTGTTGCTTCTCCCTGTCCAGAGGAAGTACTACATTGGCTTATTATTTCTACTATAACGCAGTATTTAAAACTGTCATGTTTAATCAATCCGATATGGTCAATATGCTTTGGTGACCATGTATTTTCCATAATTATGTATAAGCACCAACAAGTGCTGGCAGAAGGTGTCCGAAGTTGCCACTTGGCTCCCGAATCTGATTTTTTAAAGGAACTGTAATTTCAGGAAATAGAGAGGATGGATGAAGGGGTTTTCTATACGTCTCCAGAGTTACAAACCATCTCCATCTATTATTTCTAAAATAATCCATTCAGGTCTTCAAAATTTCTGTGCTGAAGATTTCACAGTAAAAACTTACAAAATAAACCATAAAACCTAAATTTTATTTCAAAGCTGATGCCGGGCTTTGCCTTCTGTCGGCATCACTAATGAGTATTAAACCATTTAGTGTCTCTCCGAATGAGTTCTGTTAGCAAGCAGAGGGGTTGAGTGGCCTAAGGCCAATTAAGACACAAGCCATAGAAATGAAGCTCTGAATAATTAAGTGCATTTCTAAATCTGGAATCTCATTTAATAAGATTGATTTAAAAAATGCATTTTAACCAAGTTTTGGATAAATGGATGGTCTCCTGAATTAAATACTTGCCACTGTGTCCTAGTAACCATCCAGAAGCCTACCATGCACACAGCCCATTATTTATGATCTAATATTGAGGATGAAAAGTTTTTAGAACTTGAGAAAATGTTTTAAGAGGAATATACATGAAAACTCTCATTAGGCAAGCTCTGAGCCAGCTATCACTTGTTTATTGTATATCTGTTTTCTCTGATTTTTTTAACTCTTTAAGCCTGTGAATGATGAATCAATTCATTTACTATTATTTTAGTTATTTTTCACTACAGTTAAAAACCCCTTCATAGAAAATTGGCATGCCTATGACCATTTTTTTAAACTTCACGTATTTCAAAGGCACCATTTGTCCCATTAGGTTATACATTTTTCTAAGGACTTTGATGTTTATCTTTCCCTTTACCCTTAATCAATTAGCCTATAAACTCTTTCAATGCAAGGATTGCCCTTTGCTCTTTATGTTTCAAGTGTCTAGCCAATGTCTGTCACAGAAGAGAACTGATAATTATTTGTTAAATAAGTAAATAACTGCTTGGGGTAGACAGAATAATGTTCCCTGTCCCCCAAATATCTCTGTTTCTCCACTACCTGTTTAATATGTTAGGTTCCATGGCAAAGAAGAATTAAGGCTGCACTTGGAATTAAGCTTGCTGATAAACTGACCTTAAAACAGGGAAATTATTCTGTATTAACTAGGTGGACCCCATGTAATTACAAGGGTTCTTAAACGTGGCAGTGAGAGGCAGAAGAAGGGGTCAGAGTGGGACAATATGAGAAGGTCTTGGCCCACCATTGCCGGCCTTGAAAATGGAGGAATGCAGGCAGTCTCTGGAAGCTGAAAAAGGAAATTTTAGGATTCTCTCCTAAAGCTTTCATAAAGGAACTAAACTCAGCCCTATTCACATCCTGATTGTAGCCCAGTGGGACTTCTGACCTACAGAACTGTACGATAGTAAATTTGTGTTGTTTTATGCCCCTAAGTTTTTTGTTAGTTAGCTACCACAACAACAGAAAACTAATACACTAATACAAAACTTCATTAAACTGAGTATCACCCACACTATTTCTAAGTTACATTACTAAACAGCCTCAGGAGCACTTTCTTAGTGTCTCCTATTTTTCTTCTTCTTTGTATCATTTGGGTTGCTTGTATGTTAAACAGAGGGGGAAAGTCTATCTTGTCAATTATCTTGAATTTACAGTTTCTTTGTACTTTCTCATCAGGATATATAGTATGGAAGACGGTTGGACATCTTAAAAGAGAGTCTTTGGGGGTGAATGCTTAGATCTCAGAGCACATTATTTTTGACCCAAAGAAATCAAATATTAATTCAAACTATCTGGTTCCATAAAATACTCCAAGAAAACAATACCAATTGTAAATCTAAATTCATGCATGTCTATCTCTTATTTTTCAACCTTAATACTTGCTTTCAATGGTTCCTGCTATTGAAAGATTTTATGGCTTAGAAGAGATCATAGAGGTTATAGAGCAGATATCAGCTGTAAGTTTTATGATTATATCTAAAGCATAGATGACGTTCCTACTTCAACTTACTGCCCCACTAAATAGAGTACCTTAAAGCTCTTAATGGTTGAGTCCCACATGAAAACTTTGAGACATAAGTAAAAATCCAGGGAGGTAACGGGATTCTTCTTATGAGTTAACAAAGATATCTAGATTATTCTTATTGTTTATGCTGTTAAAAACACCTTTTATTGCATTTACAACAAATGTATTTCTCATCTGAAGGTGTATTACAACCCTGTGCAAGATCAGGAGGCTGTAGGTGTGAAAACATAGTCTTTTCCCCGTGAACTGAGGGTGGGACTTATTGGGGACCAGAAGTTATATTAAACAGCTCTACTAGTTGAGTCACTAAAATGCCCGAAGGTAAATAGAATCAACAGTTGAAGTTAATTTCTAGCTGTTTGTTATTAGAGCAGGTGTTAGCACTTACAGAAGGCTTGCCTGATGTCCTTCAGCCAGCACCTCCCTCTCCTAGATGAATTGGCTTCTGGTTGCTGCAGCCCATTTGTTTATGTGCGAGGAAAGTTGGAAGTGCCCAGGAAGTTACATTCCTGTAGTTAGGCAGCCCTTAAACAATGCTTGACTGGTGTTGGAGTACCCGTAACCCAGTTCTTTAGTTCTTGATGAGAGCACCAGAGTATGACCTACACTATCTCCAAAGTCTCCCTGGCTTTCTGGAAGATGAGCACTCTAGACATACTCCAAGTAAGATAGCTGTTATTGATGGGTAACATTCTTCTTTGGGAAAAGCATGGACAGATTGACTATTGATTAAACATTTGCAAGGGTAGATAGAATTGCAATCACATGTCCTGTGAGTAGACCATTGGTTGGTAGGATGAATTTGGCTAATTGTATGTCTTTATAAAGGCCCATTCAAAAGAATCAAAATTGGGCCAAAATAAGATAATGGGGTTTTCCTACAAAATCTCTTAAAGTACAAAAGCACTAATGCCAAATATTGAAACTAACCTATTTTATGTGCAATCACGTTAAGGTGGGATGATTTTTTTTGAGCCAGACGGTGGTCCAGAGACCTCTGGGGTCCTTGAGACCCTTTCTGGTGGTCTTCAAGGTAAAAATATTTCCATGATCCTGATGCATTATTTTCCCTTTTCACTCTGATTCTTTCATGAGTATAGGGTAGAGTTTCTTAGAAACTATATGATGTGTTATATGAATGAATGCAGAAGCAGATATGAGAGTCCAGCTGTCTTCTATTAAACCTGAAATTATAGGGATTTGCAAAAATATGAAACAAGGCAACTTGTTTTTATTTATTTTGTTTTTGATTTTTTAAAAATAAAAATGTGTCACTTATCATATGGTGGATTTATTATTGCTATTTAACTAGAGTTTAAAAATGGCAAATATCAATAGATATAATCTGTGTCAACAGAAGTTCTGTGGGGTCCGCAATCATTTTTAAGAGCGTAAAGAGGTCCTGAGACAAAAGACAAATAAACAAACACAACTTTGAACGTCACTGATATAAAGCAGAACTTCAGAATCAAGCCCTTTTATCTTCTCATTATTAGAAAAGATTAAGGAAAATAGCCAGGGTAAAGATGAAATTTAAAACATTTTCTCATCTTGGGGCACCTGGGTGGCTCAGTTGGTTATGCATCTGACGTCTGCTCAGGTCATGATTTTGCAATTTTTGAGTTTGAGTCCCACATTGGGCTCTGTGCTGATAGCTCAGAACCTGGAGCCTTCTTTGGATTCTGTGTCTCCTTCTCTCTTTACCCCTCCCCTGCTCACACTCTGTCTCTCTCTCCCTCAAAATAAACAAACAATAAAAAAATTTTTAATTAAAAAAATAAATAAAATGCCCTCTCATCTTTCTGATCTTATTTGGCAAACCTAGATGTGTTCTAGACAGCTATTTTAAGTGGAGAAACTAAAAAGTAAAATGCTATTATATGAATTACATTCGTGGTTTTCTTTTGTGTTGAAGTTCATTTATTTTGAGAGGAAGAGAGTGCACGTGAGTGGGGGTCAGTGCTGAGCCCTGACATGATCTCACAACACAGGATCCTGATCATGAGCTGAGCCAAACTCAAGTCCGTAGCTTAACCAACGGAGCCACTCAGGTGCCCCTACACGACTTTTTTTTTTTTTTTAAATAAGCATGCAGATACCTTAAGCTTTAGTGAGTGTTTGTTTTGGTGTTTTTTGAAATACAGAGGCAGTGGTTATTCTTCTGAACACTTACATTATCCTTAGTGTATAGTTGGACAGGCTACGCGAATGTTTTATTGAAACAGTGTGTGTACACAGCGTGTGTGTTATGCTGAGATAGTGGGAACGTGGCTGTAACTTGTGAGTGGCGTGTGAGTCTGCCCAAGTTTAGGGAGAGTTTAAGACTAGTATCTAAGAGCCACAAGGCGAACCACAGACATGACATGGCAGATGGCATCATCAGAGCTGTTCTGTGTCATTTCTTTTGCTCACTGCTAATTCCATAGAGCGTTTATCTTATGGCTGGACTGCTCCACAGAGTCCTAGGCAGCTCACATACAGGCTTCCAGGCTTGCTGGTTGTAATAAATAATAATAATAATATAGTCACAGTTATTATGATGTATGTAACTAATTGAACACTGTGTATTATTAGTGTTCACATAAAGTCTTAATTTTTTTTCAGAAACAATAAAGTCTCCAATTATGTAATCCCCAAATCATGATTTCCCTAAGCTTATTGCTTCTCTTAACCTAGTATGTAGGGTCTCTAAGAAAAGCATCCTCTTGACCTCCTTTGTAACTTGTTATGATCTTAACCCAACAAATCCATGTAGTGGATGAAAAAATTTAAGATAAAGTTTCTCCTGTACTTGGTTTTGAAAAGACATAATTTAATATTTGTTCACACCCCTTGAGAGCCTCATCACTTCTCTCTCAAGGAAAGTGTTTTGCCTTTTTGCTGGGTCTATACAATGTATAGAACAGCACCCACCCAGCTTAGGCTGTGCTTTCTATGACAGCCTCATGGCTGGGGCATTCTCCTTCCTCCGAATTTAAGTGATGAGACAGTGTGTGCCATCAAGAATACCATCTTCTCCTTTGGAGCAGATGGAT
This sequence comes from Suricata suricatta, assembly GCF_006229205.1. Classification (NCBI taxonomy): domain Eukaryota; kingdom Metazoa; phylum Chordata; class Mammalia; order Carnivora; family Herpestidae; genus Suricata; species Suricata suricatta. Next base: position 142,152,795 of record NC_043704.1, read on the forward strand.
TTGGTTGGGTTTGGCTCTCTTCCCCTGTGGAACTGGGGCAAGTTATTTAGCCTTTCGTCAGGTTCCTCATGGAACCTAATGTTTCCATTGGATGTTTACAGTGCCTCCTCTACTAAAGTGTTACCAGAATTAACTTTTGTACACTTCCACAGAAGTTCTGGCAGGAAGTGGGAGATATTACCACTATTAATAGCACCTGTTAGCATCATGAAAAGTAATTCATCAACATCTATTCTCTAGGCTGGAAATAACATTTGACTGTTGAAGCCTATGAACTACAGTCATTGGTGGGCATTACCTGGTACACAGACCATATAAGGTATGCCTCCCTTTTTGCTAGGAGAAAACCACCCTCCAGTCTTACACCATTTGCCCACAGCTGCCATATTTCAATCTAGAATGGAATCCATTTAATTAAAAATATCCAGGTTGGAGCTCAATAGTTTTCTGGGATGACTGGAAAGAGTATAGTATAGCAACAGATATACATTTACCTGAAATTTGCTCTGGTGACCCCCAGATTCACAAACACTTGTCGCACTTCTGATAGGACCAAGATGGCCTTGTTAATACAGAGAGTCTACGTTAGGTAAAAGGACTGTGAAAACGTGTATAATCACAGACCTCTTACCAGGACTTGTTGCTGTATCTTTGCACCTCCAGTCCACAGGGCCTAGAATTTCCTTTCTCTGCCCTCATGTCCCAAAGAAATCCTACTAAACACTATATATATATTTTCATGCAGATTTTCCTAATTCTAACCTTGCCTCCACCTCCTTACCCCCACGCTTATCTCTCAGGATATCACATCAAATCACTGTCTCCTATAGTGAATGTCCATGTGTGATATATAGTCTCTTATGGCATTCGCTGTATACTTACCTTATCCCACTGGATGGCAGAATTATGCTTTGTTTTTTATCCCCATGTCTCTTCAGATGCCTGGCATTTGAACATAGGAGATGCCTAACAGAGACACACTGAACTGACTTAAAAAAAAAAAGTTGAGCTCATTATTCCAGTGTGATTTCTTAATACTATCTTCATTCTCTCTTAATAAGGCAGTCAGTTAGTAAAATGCTTGTAAAATGAATGCAGAAATCGTCAACTATGATGACTCCATATAGAAATATTTTTACATTTATTCCTTTTTGTAAATTTTAAAACATTTAAATCTCAAAAGCTTTCTTTGGGGATGGAAAACTGCTCAAAAGAGGCAGTGGAATCACTTTTCTTTCTCCTAAAGATTAAATTCTCTTACCATTCTAGCTCTTATTTTCCACTGCTCCTGTCTCCAGAATTTCAAACAAAGAAAAACAACAAACAAACAAACAAAAATCAAAGAAAAAAAGTAATGGCCCCTGAAATTAAAAGAAACAAAAAGACTATAAAATAAGTGTGTGGGACACCAACTATGCTGTTTGTTGGTTGTTACAATTAATTCTACAGCTAACAATTCGACGTATTTCTTTTTCTGATTAAAATCATTTGAGAAAACAGCTCTAGTTGTTTCAAGGTTTCTTTTTCTAAAGCTTCCAAGTTGTGTCCTTGTCTCGGATGGGGGCTGTGGTGCCCATGCCATCAACAGAATGGATTCATTAACCTTTACATTGATTTGAATTGTTGTTCGAGTAAATATTTATACCCCTTTTCCCTGAGGGCTTAATGAAGTCCTTTATCAATAGCACCAAGAGCTTCTCCCCTTGACCTTCGTCATCCATTCGTTCAGAAAATTTTCATCAAGCTGTTTTGTTTACACTGTTAATCTCTTGCTGCCTTTGTCAGGTTTGACACAGGAAAGCATTTGTCCCGGATTCCATAGAATTATTTTACACTATTTGGGCTTCTGCAGAGAAGATCAGTTTTGCCTTTGAGTTTCCTGTTTTAACTTCAAGACTGAAGCATTTCCAGTTTCTATGTGTTTGTCTCTGTGCGTTTTGTCTATCTGTAGAGTATTTCTCCTGCTATTCTTTATATGTGATTATTTCAATTTCAGTTTTTGACACCAAAGTCTCCTATAAGACACAGTTAGAAGAGGTGTTAGGAATGTTAGGGTGGTAAACATTTCACAGGACACATGTATCAAATTTGCAACATGCATATCAAATCAGCACCTTGTACATCTTAAACTTAAACATTATATGTCCAATATGCCTCTAAAAGCGGGAGGGAACAAAAGATAGATTTAGAGCCAGAAAATATCTTTGTTTGCCTGTCTCCCCATCTTATCAATGAGCATTTTTAGTTCAGGGAGAAAAGAGGGGGTTATTATATGCTAAACATGGTGCTCAGTGCCGTATGTATTATTCTATTTCATCTTCAAAGGGCCCTTAGGGAAAGCACGGGGCTCCATTTTACAGATAAGGAAGCTGGGACTTATGAATTTCATGTAAATTGCCCAGACACAGGGATAGTAAGTGGGTTCATTGATCCCAGGATGTGGTTCTGCTACTTACTAGGTGTGTGACCTTGGGCAAATTACTTACCCCCTCTGCGCCTCAATTTCCTCATTGGTAAAATGGAGATAATCATAGTTCCTTTCTGTACTATTGTTGTCAGGTGCCTGTGGATTAAATAAATTACACTATATAGACCTCTTGTCATGTGCCAGGTAAATACTAAGGGCTATTTAGGTCACACTTATTAGTTATACTGAATCATAATGTCTTTTCTATTTTTTCTGGATGGAGGGAGAAGGAGAAGAGATCAGCAAGAAATCCAGTAGCTCTTCCCTAGGCATGTTGTTCCCTCCATTCCCAAATAGAAAACCAAGTGTCCTCCTTTCTTGCAAAACAGAATGAGTATTAATATTCTGTAATGAGTTTGTTTCATTCCTTTCTTTCTTCCTTGAGATTTAGTTGCTTACTTTCATACTCATCCTACTTTTTAGAAGAGTGGGACTATTTGGCTATCAACTTCAGCAAATCATGCACTTGGTTTCTATATTAGAATTTGATAACTGGTTCTTTTGTTATAAGGAAAAGGCAACCTATTTGTAGAAACTTCCTTTGGGGAAACAGTCTTTCTTCAAAACCTAAGCTGTATAATTTTTTTTTTTCTGTTTTGAGTTGTGTATAAGTTTTGATAGCTGGGTCCAGAAGAAAAGGCACATTATTAAGACGCTTCAGTGAGAAGAATTACAGACTTTCCCCCCCCCCTCCTTCTATATGCTCTCCTTTCATTGAATGGGCCAAAGGAGCCATGGAAACTAAGTGGAACCTGATCATGTTTTTTATTCCTTGCATTCCTGAGATACTGGTGAGAAAATGTCTTGCTATCATTACTATTTTTTTAGGTTGAGAAGTACTACTTAGAGAAACAATTATCACAGGTACCTAATTCAGGCAACTGAATAGAGTTAGGTCCTCCTGTGGCTACAAAGAGGCTGCAAATATCAGCCCAGCAATGTCCGCTGGGATGAAAACAATTCCAGCAATTTTAGGTTAAGACTAAAAGAAAATCAAATCTTAATGACATGGTAGAAAAACCCGTGATTTGAAGACACAAAAACCAATGCTTGAGGGCCTAGTTTACCTTGTGACAATTTAATATCCTTTATACTGGTAGACATGTGATTTTTTTTTCTTCACTCCATTAAGCAAATATTTTTTTAATTTAAAAATTTTTTAACATTTATTTATTTTTAAGAGACAGAGAGAGACAGATCATGAGCAGGGGAGGGGCAGAGAGAGAGGGAGACAGAATCTGAAGCAGGCTCCAGGCTCTGAGCTGTCAGCACAGAGCCTGACACGGGGCTTGAACCCACAAACCGTGAGATCATGACCTGAGCCGAAGTCAGATGCTCAACTGACTGAACCGCCCAGGTGCCCCATTAAGGAAATATTTTTAATTTGAGTGTGGAGTAAACACAGGAATACATTTTCAGGGATAAGCACAGGGATAAGGAGTCATAAAGATGCCTGGGACTGGGGGTAAAAAGAGGCAATGATCAATGTCACCAAGAGGAGAGGGATAAATAAATATTCTAGAGGAGATTAAAAGATACTCATGGGAGATCCTCACTAAGCAGAACCACTCTGATGCTTTTGGAAATTCTTGATACTATAAAAATTCCAACCAATATGCTTGAATTTAAATTGATCAGAGCTAGTTTGTGCTGATTAAAATCAGGTACAGAGGAGGAGACCAGATTTCAATGAGCCCTTTGAACAGAACTGGTTTGGTTGGGTTGGGTGTGATTTTAAAGGTAAACTCAATCCAGTTAGATTTAAAATAATAATGGATTTGATCTAATCCTGTGGCTGGAAGAGTGCCTTCTATATTTAGGATATTAAGCATTTAAGCGTCACATTTTTCCTGTAGGTTTTTTGTTAGTTTATTGTTTAACTTTGACTTCCATTTTTAAAAAAACATAAGTTTATTTTTTATGAGAAATCATCTTTTTCATTGTGCCTTTTTTTTTTTAATGTTTTTAATTTATTTTTGAGAGACAGAGACGGCGTGAGCAGGGGAGGGGCAGAGAGAGAGGGAGACACAGAATCTGAAGCAGGCTCCAGGCTCTGAGCTAGCTGTCAGCACAGAGCCCGACGCGGGGCTCGAACCCACAAACCGTGAGATCATGACCTGAGCTGAAGCCAGATGCCCAACCAACGGAGCCACCCAGGTGCCCCTGTGCCTTTTTTAAAAAATCACTTTATGGGGTGCCTGGGTGGCTCAGTAGGTGAAGCGTCCATATTCAGCTCAGGTCAGCTTGTGGGTTCAAGCCCCACGTTGAGCTCTATACTGGCCGCTCAGATCCTGAGCCTGCTTTGGATTCTGTGTCTCCCTCTCTCTCTGCCCCTCCCCCCACTCATATTTTGTCTCTCTCTCTCTCTCTCTCTCTCTCTCTCTCAGAAAGAAACATTAAAAAATAATAAAAATAACTTTAAATGTAAGGTATTTCATTGCTAATGTAACTTTTACTTTTTCCCTACATTTATCTCCTACTGTATTTGGTATCAAGTAAGTATCTAAATTGATTACTTAATCAGGTATCCCAAGAGCCCTTAGAAATGAATCCATTTCTTTCATACCATTTTATATCACCTTTTTTCTATACTAACTACTTTAATTACCTGTGATATGAGGGCTTGCTCTACAGAAGTCATACCAATACAGTTCATCTGTCATTATAAAATATTTATTTTTATTTTTCTAAGTTTATTTATTTACTTTTGATAGAGACAGAGACAGTACAAGCAGGGCAGGGGCAGGAAGAGGGAGAAAGAGAGAGAATCTTAAGCAGGCTCTGCACTGCCAGCACAGAGCCCAATGCAGGGCTTGAACTCATGAAAGATGAGATCATGACCTGAACCAAAATCAAGAGTCAGACACTTAACCAACTGAGCCACCCAGGCACCGAGGCTCTATAAAATATTTCATCTCACAAAATAAGTCCCTGCTCTAGATATTATTTTTAACTTATTATTATTTATTTTTTAGCTATTCCTTTTTTTGTTTTGTTTTCCAGATCTACTTTACAATTATTTTGCCCCCTTTCTACAAAATGTAAATGCTCTATTAATCAGGGCAGTGTATCAAGATCCAGAATAGATCCTAAAACTTCCTGGTGCTGCTCCTTTGCTATGGGACCATTTCTTCTACTCTTCACCATTGGAAACCACAGCTTTGTTTTCAATTCCTATAGTTTTACCTTTTGTATAATGTTGCCTAAATGGAATCATATAGTGTATAGTCTTCAGATCAGCCTACCTTCACTTAGCATAAGGCATTTAAAATGCATGCCTGTTGTTGAATCTATCAGTAGCTCATTCTTTTTTGTTGCTGAGTGGTTCCCTGAATTATTGTACTTCATTTTGTTTATTCTCCAGTTGAAGATCATTTGGGTAGTGATGGGTTTCTGGAAACTGAATATGAGAAAGTACCCATTTACAATACCAAATCAGCATCATTTTTGTTTTGTTTTGTTTATGTTGGTGCCATTAATTAGGAGTAGATCTACTTACTTCAGGGAATCATCATCTGATCCTTGACTTGTTTGCTGTCTTTTATGTAACTAGATTTAGAATACGAAGCCATTTATTTTACTGAGCAATGTAAAATGTCATCATGACAAAATTTTCTTCTAATATATATTTGGTTTATTTTATATTTTGAGTTGGTAATTTATACAGAGTTATAAAATGCAAACGCTTCACAGTGAAAGTAGTTTCTCCTTTTTCTGTGGTACAGCCACCCTAGTTTCCTCCCTAGAAGACTGTGTATTGAATTTCCTGTTTCCAGAGACAGTTCCTGAATACCAAGCATACATTTATGTTTTCATTTCAATGGTTGAGAAGTCTACACTTTCTTCTAAACCTTGGCTATTTTTACTTAACAGTATACCTTGGAGTTCATTTTTAATAGTACATGGAAACCATTTTACCATTTTTGATGGCTGTACAGTATTCTATTTTGTAGATGTGGAATACTTTTTATTAAAAAATGGTCAAAGCTTCTAGGTTATGGATATCTATGCCATTTCCAATCCTTTACTATTACAAATACCACAAAAAAGAAAATTAATGTTTGTGCCTATTTTCACATAAATGCAAGCATATCTGCAAGGAAAACATGTCAAATGGACTTGCTAGGTAAAATAATGCATGCTAGCTTATGGAATTTTGATAAATTTTGCCAAATTGCTCCTCCTGTCAGTGTCCTAAGTCACACTTACAGCAGCCAGTATAGAAAGTCACCTCCTGATTTTGGCCAGCAAAATGACTATGAATCTTGTTCCTAGCCAGTATAATAGGTGAAGATTTACCATATTTTAACCAAAATAGCAATAAGAGAATTGGGAACTACAGTTGAGCATGTCTTCATGTCTTTAGAGCTTTGAGATTTCCTTGTTTTTAACTCTTGTTCATGTCGTTTACCCATTTCTCAACCTGTCTTATAGCCTTTTTCTTATTTATTTGTAGGTACTTTATTGCATTAATGAAAGTTGGTATTTGTCAAATCCCTTATCTTTTGCCTTCATTCATTGTGGGGTGTTTTTTTTGGGGGATGTCCAATTTTTTCCAAAGATGTGTGTGTGTGTGTATATATATATAGCATGTATATATATATACACACATATCTTTTAAATGCTCACTCTAAAAATATTAAAACACCATTCATTTTTTTCTCTACTGTTATTTCAAAAGCTAACCTTGAAATCATCTAGAATTTATTTCAGCTTCAATTGTTAGATGGAGAAGCCAGCTTTAGTTTTCTTTATTTCCTTATGGTTAGGCAGCTGTTGCAACACCACTTACTGAATAATACATTTTTTCTCATTGAATTCAAATGCTACATTTTTCATCTACTGAATTGCCATGTGATATTTTGAAATTTCCTTGCTTTTTCAATTGTTTTCATTCATCTATCTGTCAAGTCATATGTTAACTTACAACTTTAATAATGAGTATTTTATATGATGCTTTAATAGGGAAGGGCTATACTCACCACCCCCCTGACGTCTCTCTGACATTTCTTTTTTTTTAAGGGAGGTGGGGTGCATGTGTGTTTTGTTTGTTTGTGCGTATCTATTTTTTCATAATAATTTTAGATTTTATGTTTTACTTACTTCTCATGAATATTTGGCTGTTTTATGATTTGTTCATTTATAATTTCAAATGAGACAAACCCATTGTTTTCCAGAGGAGACTTTCAACTTTGAGCGCTTATTACCAAAACAAAACCATGACGCCATCTGGCACCACTTCAAATGACAGTCACATGTTCCAGAGTAGTTTCTTGTTACCCTAGACAAGGCATCTTAAGTCACTCCCACTCTGTGGCCAACGCCCTTCATTTTCTCTCTCTCCCAACACAAAATATTAAAGGCACAAGACGTTACAATATCTTAAAACTCTCTGAATATTTACAGGTGGTTGGGCTCAGAAAAACAAACCATGTCGAGCTCGTTTTCTGTTTTCTGTGAACACGTTTTTACTAAAATCAATAACTCTCTCCTGCATTGATACAAAGAACATATCTCTTGCTCAGTATTTCAAATACAATTTAAAGAATTCATTCTAAGAACAAATGATTGAAGAAGAGCCACGTATGAAAGTTGAAGCATTGTATCAAAACAAAACATAATTGTGCTATAAAGGCTAAATCTCATATTTAAAAAATGGAAATGCTTGCATTGCACTACTTCGTTTTGTGAAGGGTCTTTGGTTAAGCAGGGTAGGCTGTCATGAGGACTCCATTACATCGTTTACCTTAGTGTCGATGGAAAGTATTAATGTATTTAGTGGACTTGGATTCTTTGACTTTCCAGAGAGCATGATTCAGTCATGAGTAATCTGTAATCCACACTCCTTGTATAGTCATTAGAAAATCCTGCCTTGATGATTTTCCATTGAATATCAAAGCTCTCAGAAGTATGCTGTTGGGAATGAGCCTACACAGACAGATGTAAGAGATTCTCCAAAATGCCCCGGGCTTAATATTCCCTCCTCTGTTTCTCTGGTACTGTGATTCACCAAGTGTTCTACAGGAAGATGAAGCATTCAGGAGAATTACTTAATTTTCAAAAGGACTGGGTTTTTTTGTTTGTTTGTTTGTTTGTTTGTTTTAGTGCCTGCCCCATTTTCTTGCTTTCTGAATCAGTTACAGAGATTTTGAAGTAAAAATACTGAGATATTTTATAGCCAAAATAGTAAAATATATTTACTTTGATATTGAGTGAAATTTCCCAAATTGCTTGATCTTTGAAATACAAATTTGATTTCCATTTACTTTTCAAAGCTGTTCATTCTTTTTGGTAATGTCCCCTGAGGCCTTACCCTCCACAGACCCTTTCTGTTTGTTTTGCTTGGGTTCCTTCCCTACCCAGAGTCTTAGACCTATTTGGAGACTGGGAAGAAAATCAGAGCAAACCCTCATACCTCAGCCCCTGATAGAATGTACATCCTATTCCTCTATGCCAGCGTGTTTGTGAAATCCTGCTTTTAGAAGTTTATTTATTTATTTTTTTTGTAAAAAGCCTCTCATACACAAGTGGGGTGAGTAGGTGAATAACATTGATTTCTTTCAAAGAAAGCTGTTATGTAAATGCCGCCCTAGTAGAATTTCATTTCCATTTCCTGCATTGATCTCACATCTTAAAGCCTTGAAGTCAATCCTATTTTTTATGTATTGCTGTTTTAACAGAAATTCCGTGTTACCAAATGAAAGTGACTGACCAAAGATGTTGCAGTGCTGCTTAAAAACCTCTTATCTATCATCTCTGGAGTTTAAGGAAGTCATTTAAAAAAAAAAACCCTAACAAACAAATGATGAAAAGAACAAATGGCTGTGTACTTAGGTGACATCGTTACCTAAATAGCTTCTCAGTAGTTGTTTTGTTTTGTTTTGTTTGTTTTTATTCTCCTATAAAATCCATTTTTGGAAGATGTCTTTGAGCTAGGCCTGGCATATAAAGAATAGATTTTATGGTTTATCATTAAGAGTGGAGAATATTCTTCCCTTGGAGATTGCGCAGTTGAACCCACCATTAAGTGACTATAACTCTACTCTTGTCTGAAACTCAGTCTGTTTAGCTAGGAGAACCAAGACAGAATCTTCTCTCCTAAGACACACTAGCACTGCCCACTTAAGCTTTTTTGTAGGTAGCCTAGTAAAGATTTCCACTATCAAAACCAGTGACTGATAGGACAATGTAGTTGCATGAATATCAATATTAGTATATTAATATCCGTATTAATATATTATCTTGGGCACATAAGTAGGAAACTTGAATGGGCACTAGCATATGATAGGTATCCCTACATTTAATCATTACTAATCTATTTTTTTCTTTAAAATTACCAGATGCTCTTTTATAAAGATAATGAAAAATCTTAATCTCCTGTGTCATAAGTCCTACTGTAGTTTATTAAATGTAGTCAATTGACTAGAAAACCAATTAGCTCTGCCTTTTAATCAATAGATGCGTACACAAGAATTCATTGTTATATCATAGTTGTTTATCACAGAATGCTATGATTTTTCTTTTGTGCCTCTGGTATTCTGTCTAAAAATGACAGAGGGTTTAAAGAGGAGAGAAAGTACTTGAATATCCAAACCTGGGTTCCCTGCTTCAGTCCATGATTATTCTTTATTTGTTTTCAGTCTCAATTCTAATTATTCAAAAATAAATAATCCAAACTATAGTTCAGTATCTAAGAAAGGAGTTCATATATGACTTACTGTCCCCATACTTCATATGAACTCCTTCATTTGAAATGTAGGGTCCGTCATGCTCTCGCTTCATACCTGACACTTACTCATTTTCCTAGCCTTGCCCTCTACTGTCATGGGCACATATTTTTGACTATTTGGGATAAAAGGCAACAAGAGCTAAACTCTGGAACCAGACTGCCTGGATCAGAATCCCAGCTCTACAACCTACTACTATGTGATCTTGGGAAAACATAACCTCTCTGTGACTCAGTGTCCTCTTCCATATAATGAGAACAATAATAGCACCTACCTCATAGGATTATTAAATTAAATGAGGATATCTAGATAGATATAGATAGATAGAATATAGTCATATTCATTAAGTAAACAGTCAGTAAATATCTGGTATCGTAATAATATTGATCATCATCATCATCGTCACAGGTAGAGGTCAATATTATTTATTTACCTCCACTTTGCTTCAGCACCTCCAAAATTCTGCCATTAAGATTTTTGGAGTGAGGGATATCTATTCTTGTTAGCAGCCCTAATTACATTCTTAAGTAGGCAAGACAATTTAAAAAGAGGGGGATCACATGGGTGGCTCAATCAGTTGAGTGTCTGACTCTTAATTTCGGCTCAGGTCATGATCTCAGAGTCACGGGATCCAGCCCTGCATTGGGCTCCATGCTGAGTGTGGGGCATGCTTAAGATTCTCTCTCCCCTCCCCCCACTCTACCCCTCTCCCCCACTCATACTCTCACTCTTTAAAAAAGGAAGGAAGTATTTTGGGAAATCACTTGAATTAGATTCTCTATCCATGCTGGACTTTATTGTTTTACTCATCAAATATTAGGTGCAGCATAAGGCCCTAGAAACACGGTAGCCAGCAAAATAGTGATGGGTCCTGAATTCATGATGGTTACTGTAGAATGGGAGACAGTCAATAATCAAATAACCCCCAAGTGTACATTTATACAGTTAAATAAGTCTGTAAAGGCAAAGAACAGAATATGATGTGTGAGAATATGATAGAACCTATTTTAGTCATCAAAACGAGTTTCTAGAGTTGAGTAATTTGAGACCTGATGTGGACATTGCCAGGTGATGAGTGAAAGGGAGAGGGCATTACAGGCCTAAGGAGTCCATGTACAAAGTCCCCGAGGCAGGAGAGGGGAGGTGCTGGAACTCTTGAAAGGCCTTGATACCCTGGCACACAGGGAGCAAGAGAACAGGGCTCTGTCTTGGGCTGGGTCAGAGCACTGGGCCTCAGGACCTTGTTAATGATCCACAGTAGATTCTAAGTGCACTGGAAGTTTAAGCATGGGAGATTGTGCTGGTTCTTGTGTTGAAACTGGATTCTAAACCAATAAGTGGAAACAGCGTGACCAGTAGAGGCTGCTGCTGTGCACAGCAAACAGCTAATGGTAGCCTGGGGAGCAGTGGATACAGACATGTCCCAAATTATATTTACATCTCGTTCATTGCATTTACAATTACATTTTGGAGGTAGAAGAGGCAGGACCTCGTGAGAGACTGCATATTAGTTTTGGGGGAAATGAAGGTGTTCACAATGAATCTCAGGTGACTCTCTGATTAATGAGGTAAGTGATATTACAGATTTTACTGAACATTATAGATGCAAATAGATGACATCATCATCTATTAAGGAAGAAAAAAATGGAAAATGCTTTCACAGTAGACGAAGAGTCTCATGTGTATTTCTGGTTGGGAGCCACTGTAGACACCCTGAAGATTCCATAAAAGGATCATATAAAAAATCAGAACATACCTGCATCTGGCAATGCTTAGTAAAAACTTCAGTCTCCTGGTAAGATGTAGGCCTGTGGCTCACATCTGTGATACAATACGAAGAAGGGCCTGTGCGTTATCAGAGACCCTCATTCAGTTTTTGTTTGCTTGTTTGTTTTGTGGTGTGATGGAGGCCCTCTCCTTCCCTGGCAGAGAGGAAAGAGCTTCATTTGTTGGGAACACAGTAAAAGTGACTGCTTCAACGTTGGCTTCATTGCTTTGCTGATTTACATGTAGACCAAAAATAAGGGAGGAAAACATCAGCCTGCAAGTTGGTGTTTGAGGACTTTTTTCTTCCCCTTCGTCCAGACACATGCATGCACATACTTCTCTCCTTGGTCCAGCAATTACTTTTTTGGAGCCCCTTGTCTGCACCAGGCCCAGTGCTGAGCCCCAACAGTCATGCCAGGCACTCACTTGAATCCTCTATTTATATGACATTCTCCAAGGGAATTTCACGCTACCTGCAAAATTTTCTCCAAGAAAAGCTTCTCTGCCACATGGAAGGTAAATTATTTCTTAAATCCCTTAAAGATGCTCTTTTAAAAAATTGAAAAAGAATTACCTGGAGAAAACATTTTCATTTTTAAATAATGAGGGAATGTACGAAAGGATTAGAGAAACCAATTATTTTGACTTATTTTGGTAGAGAGTGCATGTGTGCATGAAGGGTGATGCCAAGGGAAAACACAAGGTCTCCCAATAATTTATGGCCATCTCCGAGTATGATGATAAAGTGCCATGTGTGGAAGAACTCTCTGGAAACTGATAATAAATATATAAATAGTACACACACTCCCTAAGCACTCCTTAGAGCTGTAAGGCTAGAGTTATGGATGTTCTATCAATGGGTATGTATTAAACATTTATCTGAAATGGGATTCATTTTACCAAATGTTTCTGGCAGCCCCAATGAACCTCATTTGTGGCTGTTGGTCTATATCTCTGGCACAGACTCTTATCTGAAAATGGCTAAAATGACCTCTGTGGGAAGTTTATGCTCACTTCTTTTTTTTGTTAATTTTTTCATTTTAATTTAATTTAATTTTTTGTTATATTTTTATTTTTTAATGGTTATGCATTTTTGAGAGAGAGAGACAGAACGTTAGCAGAGAGAGAGGCAGACACAGAATCTGAAGCAGGCTTTAGACTCTGAGCTGTCAGCACAGAGCCCAACATGGGGCTTGAACCCATGAACAGCGAGATCATGACCAGAGCTGATGTCGGACACTTAACCAACTGAGCCACCCAGGCGCCCCTATGCTCACTTCTAAATGAAGGGTTGGTTCTAGATTTGAGGAAGGCTTTCAGGAATGTGAACATGGCTACATCTCTGTATGTGTTTCTTCTTCTTTAATTGGAAACCAACCCAAACAGGCAACATACTGTCAAGAGCTTGAATGAACACAGACTCAATAATGTTGCCTCAGTTTTGTGCGGTACTAGTTAGTGACTAAGAAGGTAACTACTGACATTCAACCATGGATTCCGACCATGGTGCCAACACATGTGCAGCTGTATGACCCTGGGAAAAGTAGCTGTGTTGAGTCAAGGGAATAATAGTACGTACTCCAGAAGTTTCTCTTGGGAATCCAATGAGCTATTGATACGTAAAACCCCTTGTTGCTGGCTCATACGTGTGCAACATATACTTAGTTTAAGAGCAACTAAATAGTATGTTCATCATTATGGAGAAGCACAGGTGAGCTACTGTTTGAATGATGGGTATAGGAACTCAGTATATTGTGTTTACTTTATCTTATCTTCATATATTATCTTCAGCATGCTCCAAGGCTATAATAGGTCTCTTGTGGTAGAAAACCCACTTTGGCTTGCTATATGTGAGCATCATTGCATGTTTCCAATCCCCGTTTGGCAAGAACTATTGATCACTAAAATAAAACAGAGACAGGTGGAAGAAAACAGAACTAACATTCATAAAACACTAATTATGCCAGGCACTTTTCTAAGTGCTTGTGGATCATTACATCTCATCCCTGAAAAAATCTACACCTTAATTTCTGTCATTTCTGATTCAGCTGAATTCCAGAGTATCTGAAGCATTTGCCTCAAACACATAATGAGTGGCCAGGCCAAGATTTGATACCAGCTAAGATTTGATATCAGAATCAGTCTGGCCAAATGGAACAGAAAAAGGGGGAGCAAAAATACATTGCTCTCCTTGACCATTTACTCACTAGTTAAATTATCATTCTACCCTCATCAACTTCCAAGTAGAACAAAAACATATTCGAGTTTACTTAGTCACAAATAAAATAGAATATATGGATGGATAAATGGAACCAAAGCAAAGCATATTAAAGAGTAATAACAGTTAGGAGGGATATTAAACTGTCTTCAAAGCATGGAGATGAAATTTAAATCGAGATCTGCAGTGAACTATAATTGAGTTTCCTGGAAGCAAAAGCATGCATGCATGCATAAATAAATAAATAAATAAATAAATAAATAAATAAACAAACAAACCTAGTGAGTTTAGAATTTAATTTGGCCTAGAATGTTAGCTTTTGCAGGGAGGGGTAGGAGGAAGGCAGGACTCTGTCAGTTTTTCTTTTCACTGCTGTGTATTAGTCATCTGAGTTAAAATTGTCAAATAATATGCCTTGAATTAATCATTAAATTAGTGACTGAAAAATAAAATATCATGTCACATTTTCAGTTTCTCAGAAAGTAATTGTATATGGTGTTCATTTCTCCAAGCTGCATCTTCTCTCATTTAAGGTAGATAATGATGCCTTTTATTAACTTTAGACATGTATTCTATTTTCTTTTAATTTTTTTAATGTTTATTAATTTCTGAGGGAGAGAGAGATAGAGACAGAGCATAAGAGAGAAAGGGGCGGAGAAAGCCAGACACAGAATCCGAAGCAGGGTCCAGGCTCTGAGCTGTCAATACACAGCTCATTGGGCTCAAACTCATGGACTGTGAGATCACGACCCGAGCTGAAGTCAGACACTTAACCAACTGAGCCACCTGGGCACTCCTAGACATGTATTCTATTTTGAAGCACACAATATAAATAATTTTGGTTCACCAAACATGCAGTTAATTCCAACTCTCTTGAGTTGTAAAGAAGAGAGTCAATTCTCTTCAATCAAACTGACTTATCAGTTGAGAACCATGAGCTCATTGAATTCTATAAGGCTTACTTAGTCTGAGGAATGTGATTCCAAGCTGGGTTGAAGATGTGTGGTCATTTTCTGGTCCTTCGCAGTGAGTGTAGAATTTTATTAAATCTCCCAATGCTGTTGACAGACCACTCCTGAGGTCACTCCTTTGAGCTGTCCCTCAGCCCTTTTCATGGAGCACCGTCTTAAAACCGTATGATCTCGGCCTTGAGTCATTGATGCAAATGGATTTTCCGGCACAGGACTTGGTAACAACTTGAGGCCACCAGTGAATCATGAGCCTAAGGAGCATTGCCTTTTTCTAAAGAGATTCTTTGCCCTGAAACTCTTTAGTTTGGGAGATTCATTAGGTGATTATGTGTGTGTGCACATGGCCCTGTGCCTGGTATGCAGCCACCCACATGGGATAATGAGCAAGACGTAGAGCAAAACAACATCGCTAAAGGGGATGAAGCAAAAAGAATCCATTAAATTCATTTTTTTCCCAAAGGGCTCCCTCTAAAAATCATACATGGTATGCCAGCACACTCTGTTTTCCATTCTCTACTTGTGAATGCTATTCACTTGAGGTTGTAGGCTGTCTGCTGGCAGTTTTAATTCTGTTATTATTGCACCCCATTGGATTCACCAGACTGCATGTGTGTTATCACAGAGAGGATTTCTCCACTTGCCTCTTCCATCATTTGAGCTGTTGTCTGATGGGGACGAGAAAAGGGCAGAAGAAGTGTAGCAAACCAAACAGCATTTGCCGGTACTTCTGTGTTTTGCCATGATTGCAAATGCTTGTCAACAATCCAGGATTTCCTGGGTGGGGGATAAGAGAAGATAAATGAGCGTGTGCGTTCTCACAGCAAGTGGGAGTCCAGATCCCTGTGAAATTCATACTCTATCTTGGAAGCACATTAGAGGCATCTCTGTAAACCTTAAAGCTGAGTCTCATTTAAAATATATCTTTGAGGGCACCTGGGTGGCTCTGCCAGTTAAATATCTGACTCTTGATCTCAGCTCAGGTCTTGATCTCAGGGTCATGAGTTCAAGCCCCTCATAGGCCTCCATGTGGGGCATGAAGCCTGCTTAAAAAAATAAAAAATAAAATAAAATAAGATACATCTCTGTATTTTTCTGGCTAATTGCATACATGTCAGGCAAGATAAAATAGTGCATCTTAATTTTTTTTCTTATATCATTGTCTTCATACATTTTCATATCTTGTTGGATTTCTTACTAATTAGTTCCCATCTCCCTGCACTAAAGCATCAACTCTATGAGATCAAGAAAACTTTTCAGTTTTATTTGCTGTTATTTCTAACCTCAAACTGTATAGCTGGTAGAAGCTTAACAAATGTTTGCTAAATCAATTAATAGAAAAATGGTAGTGGAATTAGATTCTGGTCCATGATACATCATTAGGAAGTTATTAATCTTATGTACATTTCTTACAGTCTCCTGGACTCATCTTTTTCCTTTGTAAACAGGGAGAGAGGGGGGTAATGGAGACAGAGATGTGACCTGTGAAGGCTCATTATAATTCTGCATTATAATCCATTATAATCCATTCTGCCTTATGATCCATTGCTTCACTGAGTGATTCAAGAGAAATTAATAGAGTTCTATAGCAAATAATTAAAGTACATTTAGTATTTACTATATGCCATCCTAATTTGAATAAAACACAGTTCCTGTACTAGTCAATTCCAGAGGGGTGGGAAATTTATATAACAAATAGACCATGATAATAAAAAAGAGAAAGATGATCAATGTACTATAGTAATCTTAGGAAATTTTCACATATAAATGTTACATAAACTGGCTTTTAAAGGGTACGTGAAAGTTTTCTAGGTTAAGGGGGAAAGATTGGAGAAGATGATTCCATTAGGGGGGAGCATGAAATTATTCAGTGGCATGTGAGATTGACGAGTGGGGGAATTTTTAACAAGGCTGGAGCGTGGACTATCTGTGGTGGGAAAATTGGAGATGAAATTGGAGAGGCAAGATGGGGGTCAGATATGATGAAGTCTGCACTTTAAAGAGTTTGGATTTTATCCTCTAGGACATAATCATCTAGTACAATACTACCTATTACCTTACTCTTGATAGAAGAAAATCTACAGAAGTTACAGTGACTTGGCTAAGGCCATACAGCTAGAATATGAGTAAAATCTTTGACCTTAAAGTAAAGGTTTCTGTTGTGTCATGCTTATCCCCATCCAATTTGACTAGTTGCATAAATGGATTGTATAAAATTTGAAGAAAATCTAAACTTTCAGGGCTAAATCATCCATACTACTTAAATCTTCTGCAAGATCTTAGACAGAATATTTGTTTCTGAAAAGAGAGCTGTCAAACAGGGTCTGTATTGCTGGGAGAGAGGCAATACATTTGGGGCAAATGAAAACTTTCAAAATAAATCTGTTTATTTGTCCAGACAAGCGTATGAGGACTCTAAGTAGGAATTTAGATTTTATATCTCATTTGGAGATACAAGAAGAAAAATAAAGGAAGAGAGAGAATGAGGGAGGGAAGGAGGGAGAAAGGAAGGGAAGGAGGAAGGGAGAGGTGTCAACATTGTCCAGAAATCAGTTTTATCTCTTAGTGCATTGGCAACAAAAATTCCGTAACATAAACAGACATGGAACATGAAGTAGTTCCCTGAAATTTGAGATATGCTAACCTTTGCTTGCTGCCTACATGTTATACTTTTTACTAAGCGACCAAGATAAACTTAAAAAGTTTTATAGAAGCCTCATTGTATAGAAGCCTCACCTCAGCTTATTTAAAATTAAACAAAACAAATGATGTAAAGATCACCGGTGTCTGCGGTATAATAACCAAGTGATGTCATATGAGTACTATCAAATATTGTTGCAAAAGTGAATTTTTTATAACCATGTGGAGTCGAGTAGTTCATCCTTTGGGTCTTTGAAACCATAATTTGTTAAACACAGGTTTTTGTTAAGACATCAAATGTAATGATGTGTATCCTCTTTTTGTTGTTTTCTTTTCTTTTCTTTTCTTTTTCTAAGCATGTTGGATGGTATGATCCTTAAAGTTGGGATTCTGTTATTATCTTAATCTGTAACTTCTTTAAGGATTTTGCAAATATTTCAGACATTTTTTTCTTAAGAAATGCCTTTGATTTACCAATGAGAGCGCCCATCTCCATTAAGGAAATAATGGTGAATGCCTTTCAACAACCTAGAAAGGGAGTTGACTTAATGCTAAACTACATTCCAACATTAGAAGATCACTGAAGGAATTTCAAACACAGATGGTTGAAGCCATTCCAATATTCTGCAATCTTCTGTCTTCCTCAACCATATAACCAGTTTCAAAACTGTCAAGACTCAGATTTTCTTCTGAGTTATTTGAGTGACAGGATATGCCTGAATTTTCCACATTTCAACGTTTGTCTTTTAATGTATAATGGGTACTCATACATCTACACTTAATAAATATTCCCTGCAACTTTCTTAGCACATCAAGACAAACTGTGTTAATACTATCCTACTTAATGCCACTGGCACATCAGAAAAAATCGGAAAGGAAGGAAATCTTTTTCACCAAGTCAATTTAAAACCTCCTTATTCATTTTAAATATTTCATTGCATTAATTTTTCAAAGCAACAAAACAAACATTCATCAAGTGAAACTAAGCATGACCCCCCTCAGATGGGTGCATCTGTTGCTCTCCTGCTGTGTCCTTGAATAATTCATTTTAATACATTTAAAGTATACACTTCATTAAAATGAGCTACACTCGTTCACATATGAAATTTACATTGATGGAAAGCAAAATAAAAGCTGTTAGAAAGCTGACCCTGGAATTTTGTTACTGTCTGTGATTTATCACTAGCTGCATCTCCACACCAATGGACGTATTGAGAGTTGTAGTAACATCACCGAATATGTGGACAATGTTAGCCAGGATGGCTCCAAACATTTTTCCCACAGCCTGTGTTCCTCATCTACACTTTTTAATGAAATTTGTAATTGCTGCATGTCCCTTTTAGCTCCTTCTGCTCACATCATATAATAGATCCACCAGGTATACTGAATGACACCTAGGAATCAAAGCCAACACAGAGAATACTAATGAGTTGTAAGTTCTCAAAAATTAATCAATGTGAGCTCAGCCCATGCAGTGCAGGAAAAAAGTCTCCAGTTTCATTCACTCCCTATCCTTTTGGACTCTGATAACTGATGATCTGAATGGTTTTGGAGGAAGGGATAATATTTTTCACCGTTATAGCATTGTCTCCCTCCCCATCCATCTGGCGATGTGCTAAGCGTAGAAATGTTAAGACAAGGAAAGGAAGGGACAGAAACAATTTAGCAGTTGCAGACACTGTGTTGAGGCTTTCCTTTCAAGGAACTTGCTTTTGAGGGGGACCAGAATATGTGGTCCCATATGTGCCATGCGGGCATGGGAATTATTTCCAGGTGAAGGTAATCAAGACCCAGCAGATTCCAGAAAAACTTATCTTTCCCTTTACTACCTAAAAGAACTTAGATAAGGGACCTGACTCAGGGAGAGGGCTATTAACAGAGATAACTTTTACCTGAATGACCTCCCCTGTTTGGCAGGGCAAACATCTAATCACCAATCATCTACTCTGCTTATTGTCCAGCGGATTACCCTCCTCGCCTTTGAAGTCCCAGGCCCCTAGCTCATTCCTTAGCTCAGGCTGGTAGAGAAGCCTCTACTGCCCTACTGGTCTTTGGGTTTCATATTTTTAAGGTGCCCTGTGCGTACACAATTAAATTTCATTTTCTCTTGTTAAATTATCCTATGTTGATTTGATTAGTAGGCCAACCAAAGTATCAAGAAGGGTAGAAGGAGAATTTTTCTTCCCCAACAATTTCTATAATTTTTTTTTGTTAAAAAAAAAACCCCACAGAAGTGGGGAGTGGCAAATAAAGTTTCTGTGATACAGAGTCAAAGGAATAAAATAATTTATGAATGTTTTCTATACAAGATCTTATCTCAACATTTGGCAATCACCCCTATTTATGTGAAAAAAACTCTACAGCATTAGATTATCAGACCTCAAGGATTATAAACAAGAAGTATACAATAAGACATATTTTTATATTAATAATCATAATAATATAATTTTGAAACTCTGCAATTTTTTTTGAGGAGCCAAAACAGTTTCTGTATGTCTAATATTGTCTATTTTTAGGTAAAAGTAAAGGTAAATTGTAAAAAAAAATGTTTTAATGGTGGCCAATAGACATTTTCTGGAATTATACTTGGGGAATGTACACATTTTTCCACATCACAATACTTTAATCTGTTATAGGGCTTGTCAGGAGAAAAATGCTCTGGAACTACCCACCTAATATCTCCCTGTGTATTTACTCACCTGTTTGATCCCTTTCCCCCACCTTACCTATAACCAAAACAAGTTAATTGATTAATACTGAAAAAACTTCTATAAAGAGTAAGCATGCTAATGAAGGATAACATTATTTATTTAAAACCAAATAAAAAAACCAAAGCTTCAGTGTATCTGACATTGAAACCACAGGGGAGCTTAGTACCCAATAATTTTAAGAACCCATTCCGTGGGCTCATTTGCATCGTACGTACCACACTTGAAGGACTGTGGCTCTTAATCTTAGCCTCCTGGGGTTTTGTTTTAGTTTGCTTTCTTTTGGTTTTAAGATTGAAATTATCTAATGACTGTGAAGATGCTTCACAAAAAATTCAAAAGTCCTGCATTATGCTTAATGGCCACATAGAGTTCCCAGCCTCCACCCACTGGTCCCCAAGGTGGTATATGAATGCTTTCTATGGAGAGGAGGCTTGAGGGCAAGAATGTTGAAGATGAAAGCTAAAGTTGATAGGAACATCCATCATCTTAATGTAGTCTTTACCGACTGCAAACTGATTGGCTGTAGTATTACTTAGAATAGATCCAGAATATGTATTTCATCCAGATGCTGGCACAATTTCCTATATATGACAATCTCAAACTACAGAGGAATTGCAAGCAAAGAACAAAGAACATATTTTTAGGTCATTTGGAGGTCAGTTGCTGCCATAGTATATTTTCAGGATATGGTGATTATTGTAGGATTATCAAATGAGTAAGATTAAGAATAGAATCACATTTAGGTGCCCCTGGATGGCTCAGTCAGGCAAGTGTCTGTGTTGGCCTAAGTCATAATCTCACTGTTTCCTAGTTCGCACCCCATATGGGTCTCTGTCCTGACAGCCCAGAGCCGAGAGCCTGTTTCAGATTCTGTGTCTTCCTCTCTCTCTTCCTCTCTGCTCCTCCCCATTTGCACTCTCTCTCTCTCTTTCAAAGAGAAACATTAAAAAAATTTTAAAGAGTAGAATCATATTTAATTTGTCATTATTTGCACTAAGGAATGAACATTAAGTTATTTTATCTTTATATGCATTTTTCCCCTAAACTACTTGTGATTTTTTTTAAACAAAAGCATGCAAGAATCATTAAGCTAAATCTGTCATCACAGATGAGGAAACTCATGCCTGGTTAATTAATTTGCCCTGGACCACCAGGTTACATGGAATTACTTTGTGTTAAATTTGAAAATCTCTGGTCTTTTTATCGCTACTCTCCAAGAAAAGCAAGACTACAATTTTTTATGTGTCTTTTCTTTTCAAAAAGAGTTAGAGGTGTTCATGTCTGATGTAAAACTAATTGAGAAGAAAATTCTGACAGGAAAGATACATACATAGATTCTAAGCCATGGGTTTAGAATCTGTTTTTGACTTGATCTAGGAAATTAACAGAGAAAAACAGTGTCTCAAAATAAGCCCAAGTAATTTATAATTAGTTTCTGAGTACATAGACTTATATTCTCTTTGGGTTAATGTTTTTTGGGTACATGCCAAGGAATTCAAAGGGAACCCACAGCTTAGTTAATGCTAAAAATAGAAGGCTGTATATGTGTTTTGAGATCGATCATCGAAACTCTCCAAATTAGATAAGCCATATGCCAATAATTGAGATGCGACTCTACTATTTTATTACTGTTAAGAAACAGTAAAACTTTGGATACAAAGGTTATACTTCTAACACTCTGACCTTTATGTTTTTAATAATGCTTCTTT
Source organism: Suricata suricatta (assembly GCF_006229205.1). Lineage (NCBI taxonomy): Eukaryota > Metazoa > Chordata > Mammalia > Carnivora > Herpestidae > Suricata > Suricata suricatta. The sequence continues at coordinate 142,175,002 of NC_043704.1, forward strand.
TTCTTAATATTTATGTCTGGAAACTAAAGATAGGCCATTTTTTCTTCTTGGAAGTTCTCTAAGTCTGATGTCTTTCCTGTCAAAAAGCCAGTTCTCTTTGTTTATTTTTTTTTAAGTTTACTTATGGATTTGAAAGAGAGAGATGGACAGAGTGTGAACAGGGGAGGGGCAGAGAGAGAGGGAGAGAAAGGATCCCAAGCAGGCTCTGCACTGTCTGTGCAGAGCCCAATGTGGGGCTAGAACTCACAACCATGAGATCATGAACTGAGCCAAAATCAAGAGTCAGACGCTCAACTGACTAAGCCACCCAGGCATCTCTGTTCTCTTTCAGAGCATGGAATGAAACCTCTGGTTGCTTTATGCCTTAAGGAAATGACGAAATGAATCTGTGATGTTCTTCTTCTGGTATACAAAGGAAGATGCCTGTTGCATTATTTACTCTACTTAATATCATACTTTACTATAATGTACCATACTTTCTTGGGAAAGACCAGTCTGTGTGGATGTGTGTGTGGTATGTGTGTGGTCGTATGTGGATAGTGTGTGTGTTTGAATAGTGTGTGTGGCATATGTGGGTGTGGTGCTTGTGTGTGGTGTGTGTGTGTGTGTGTGTGTGTGTGTGTGTGGTTTATTTGTGGTGTTTGTGTGTATGCAGTGTTTGTGTGTGTGTATATGTGTATGTGTGTATGTGTGATGCTTGTGGCAGATTCAACTGAAATTCACAGGAATACGTACTGAATTGTATAGATTAATTCTCTGTTCTGAAGCTGCTAGCAGTGTGGAATCCATCTTGTTTACTAACTGTTCTGTGACTGGATTGTTAGATTTCTAAGTACATTGACAACCAGCAAATACAAAGAGATTATTGCCTCCTGTGTATTCCAAGTTGGCTGAAAGTTTTCTCCCTTTCACTTTAACTGCCCTCCAATACCTGTTTTCAGCAGTAAGTTGTCTTCTAAATGGATAAGGAGTAGGAAAGACTTTGAGAAGTAGCCTGTTCTTTTTCATTCCCGGGTATAATATATTTTTAAAAACCAGAGCTTTGATCCATGTGCCATATTTCTCTTCTCAAACAGAGAATTGGAAATGCACAGACAGAATCAGAACCCTCCAACAAAGAACCCAAGGAAAGAAATAGCACCGTATTTGAAAAGAGCAGAATTCATTTTTTTCATTTATTTCCTGTCCCTCTGGTATCACCTTGTCCTTGTGCAAGGGTTTGGAACCAGGCAAATGATGAAATGTTTCATCCATGTGCTGTCCTCTTGAAAATCTAAGTTAGGGCCAAAGAACATAGACACAGGTGGGCTAATGTGAAGGATAATCCAAAAGTCACACACAGAGGTCTGTTTTAGAATGTATGATGTTTTGTGAAAGAGGTAACCTGCGCATTTAGGATTATCGTGCATTTCCTATTGACTATACCAGCTGGCAGAGCTTTTGTGGATAATGAAGGAAGACAGCCCAATTTTTAAACCTGCTTTGATAATTCTCACATTCGGTCAAAGACCTAACACAGAGTCCACAAATAAAGGTCACATATTATGGACCAAGAAAGACTAGAGATAACTTCACTTTCTTCACTGGGCCTCTTGGTAGAATCCAGCGTGGTCTATTGTGGATTATGAATAATTATGACAAGGTAATGTCAGTAATATTCGGACAGGGTGTATTCTTTCTTACTTTATTCAGGTACATTGTGGATTCTGTTTCCTTTAGCATCACCTGATCATTCTGATCACTTCTGAATGTTGATCAAGGAACTATGCTTTTTAATGCTATTGCATTTTACCAATTAAGTATTTGCCGTTGAGTTTCTGTAAAGCATTTGGATTGTTTTGCAATGCAATTGAAGTGGATTTTTTTCAGTTTTATACATATCTGAACTTGAACATCTGTACTCACTTTCAAATGTCAAAATTAATCAATTTTGACTATATGCATTATTAAGCTGTAAATCGAGTGTGTGTGAAAATATATGCTTTAATTTGCAAATGGACAATTAAACAGGAAAACTTTTAGAAGCAGAGAAATAAATGGCATGCTTTACTTCCTTAGGAGGACAGTGTTCTAGAGTGTCCAAAGGGTGTGTGTGTGCATGGGGTGGGGACTTCTACAAGCACCTGTAATAAAATAGTAAAACATAAAACTTTCAGCATCAGGATTGCTTTTTCATATCACAACATGACAAAAATGTCACTGGCTTACTGACTAAGCCACTGTCTTTTTCTGCTCTGCATAAATCTAGCTTGTAAGCTTTCCCAAATCCTTTTCCGAAAGGGATTCTAATTCATTAATAAACAAAATTAAATGAAATAAAATATTTTATGTGATCTCTGCCAGACAGAAAATCTTACTGAAGGGTGATTTTTCACTGCTATATTAAAATCTAAAACATGCGTAACCTATCAACCCTGTAATCTTCTATATAGCGCTCTGTCCTACAGAAATAATAGCATACATGCATACAGATATTTGTAGAAAGACATTCATTGCAACATTGTTAGCAACATAAAAACCCGGTGTTACAACTCTAGTGTCTTTCAATTCAAAAAGTGATTTTTAAATGTTTTTTTTAAAAAACGGAGCGTGAAGTACTATGCAGGCAACTAGAGGAAAAAAGAATGAAATAGCAAGTGTGATAACTTGGAAAGATGGTTGATGACATGTTGTTAATATGAAGCAAGGAAATTGTAGCTCACTAGATGTAGCTCGGTCTCACCAGAGAAGTAAAATACTACGTGAATGTGTATACACGTACGTGTGTGCATGCCTGTGTGTGAGCTATCTAAATATATTGGTTTCTCAATATATTATATTGAGAAACATAATAGTTTCCCATTTTGGAATTCTATTCCTTTTCTTCCTCTCCCTACATTTTAATTCTCCTATTTGGTTTTTGTTTATCTAAAGCCAAATGCAATTTTTCCAACTTAGTGCCACCAAAATTTGAGTCAGAGCTGTTATATCCCACATATCACTTTGATTTTATTTTAAAATATGGATGATTGCAGTATTCCAATGCTGGTTTACTGTAGAGTATAGGAGTGCATGCTTTGTGTCACTTGACTTTTTTTCCCTTCTTAAAGCATAATTAACAGGTCACCACTTGGTTATCACCACCCTTCAGGATCTTCAGCGGAGAGTCTGGGCCATTTTTGTTGTTCATTCCTTTTGTTAGCTCTGTCAATAGATAATATTCATATTTTAATGCCTCTGTGGATGAGTATCAAAGCCCCATAACTTCCTCAGCCTTCCTTCTTCCTGCTATTTGTTCACTGACCTTTTACACATTTAATTATTTATACCCAATTTGGTTTCTTCTCTCTTTCTTTTTGCCTGCTAATGTATCTAATGTGGAATTGATATTGTCAACCATGCAATGGAATGTGCTCCAGGAAATCTCTTGCCTTCTAAAGCCAAGTGACAAATGAAAAGGAAAATGCCAAAGGATTTTGCAATTTGAAACACAGAGGCTAAAATAAGAATGCATTGCTGACGTTATGGTGTAACACGTTCATTTCCCTCCTGAGAGGGAAAGAGTTTTTCTCAGTATCTGGAGCAAGTCTCCTGACCAGCTATTCAATAAAGCGCCGAGCATAAGGCTGATGCCCTAGTCCCACACCACTGTAAGGACAGGTTAGATAAGTTAATGTCTGATTAACCCCACTGCTTCTAATAAGACACCACAGTGTGCTTATCCTGTTACCTGCTTGACTGTCACTCCTATTCTGCCATTTTGAGAAGACTTAAATCATAAAGGGAGAAAAGAATGTAAAGGGAGAAAAGAATACAAAAAGCCTGAGAAATGGGAAGGATTGGTAGATGACAATAGCAATTCTGGTATTTTAATGAACTTAAGACTCTTATAAAGGTATATTAACAATTCTGCCTGAATTCTGTTCAATGAGGACATTAATTAAATGCTGATGAGGAAAAGTTCATCTCAAGTGCGATTTGTTACAATGAGAGAAAAGAACCTGAATGTGCTTTCCTCTTAGTTTTCCTTATCTGTGGTGTGACTCAAAGGCCTAGTTAGTGATTTACTTTTATTTATTGACTTACATTTATTTCCTAACAGTCATGAAACTGCAGAAGATAAAGTAAAACTTAAGGGTCACAAAATAGTTATTTGTCACTATCTCAGTCTTTACAAGTTGAGAAGAAAGGAAGGAAGGAAAGAAGGACGGATGGAAGGAAGGAAAGAAAAAGAAAAGAAAAGAAAGGAAAAGAAAAGAAAAAAAGAAAAGAAAAGAAAACAAAGGAAAAGGAAAGGAAAGAAAGAAAAGAAAAAAGAAAAGAAAAGAAAAGAAAAGAAAAGAAAAGAAAAGAAAAGAAAAGAAAAGAAAAGAAAGGAAAAAAGAAAAGCCAAAACATTGTTGGTAAACCAATGAAAGAAATGAGATGGGTGCCTGGGTGGCTCTGTCAGTTAAGCATCCGACTCGATTTCAGCTCAAGTGGTGATCTCAGGGTTCATGGATTCGAGCCCCCTGTCAAGCTCTCCATTGTTAGTGTAGAGCATGCTTGAGATTCTCTCTCTGCCCCTCCCCTGCTCACTTGCTCTCTCTCTCTCCCCCCCTCTCAAAAATTAATTAATTAACTTAAGAAAAGGAAAAATTCACCTAAAAAATTCTTTCCTAAAAATTCAGTTACTGTTCAGAAATTTACTAACTTTACTTCATCAGTATGGTTTTAGATCATGAGGGGGTATAAGTTAGGCTATTTTCTCATGATTTTGTTCTTGTTTTCTCCGCCAAAAGATATGAATATGCTGATGGCACAATATATCAAAAGTCTTTAAATTTCCATGTCTACACCCTAACTTTAGTGAGTTTTGTCCTCTTTCCTCCAGATGGGAAATGAACAGAGGAATCAATGTTTAAAGGGTATAAAAGACAATATTAAATGTATAGTTTTGGAAAGTATTGAGGAAAATACATATTTAAATTCTTTTTTAAATATGGATTTGTTTCTTTAGCATTGTAGAATTGTATTCTCAGTTTTTCTTAAGCTTATGTATTTATTTTGAGAGAGAGAGTAGGAGCAGGGGAGGGGAAGAGAGAGAGGGGAAGAGAGAATCCCAAGCAGGCTCCGCACTATCAGTACAGAGTCCAACATGAGACTTGATCTCAGAAACCGCAAAATCATGACCTCAGCAAAAATCAAGAGTCAAATGCTTAACAGGCACCTCACTTCTCGTTATTTTAGTGTTATTATTATATCAGTAATAGTTATAATACTATTTATAATCAGTATAGTTATAAAAATTCTTAGAAACACTCTGTGTGTCTAACATTTGTACACACACATTTGTGTATAACTTTTTATTTGAGGATAAGCCAATAATCATTGATTTATTGCTAGTAATGGGTCTTCGACTATGTCAATACTTATGACCAATTTTCACTACTGAAATTACAAGTTTATCTCATATGTGATTGATTAAGATTTTGTTTTGTTTTGTTTTGTTTTGTTTTGTTTTTGATAAAAGGCAATGGGAAGCAGCTAATTTCAGAGCGGACATCTTTTGTTTTTCTCAGAGTGTTCCTAACTTGCCACATATTTTTTAGGGATTGGGAGAGTGTCCTCTCTCTGGACAGTCCTCTTTCAGGTTTGATGACTGTGTGATTAGTAGAATGGACTACTATTCCTGTGAAAACAGCACTGCTAAGCTAAAATGCTTTCCAGCAAATGAAGAAGAGAGCTTTCATCTCAGGAATTTTGGAGGGAGAAAAAAGTACATGAGCAACATCTGTTTAAAATAATGATTCCATTCCTGCCCCCACCCCCATATTGGTTCTTAAGTGTTTCCTCCATTGATTAGACATTTTCAGGTTTGGTTTATTTCATTTTACTGCGGTATTAACATAATGTAGTAAAGGATTTGGTTGTGTTCCTATTCAGGAAATATTATCTTAAATTTCTTTATCAGAGTCAAGAGTCCGTTATGGTTAGAGATGTAAAGTAATATCATAGTTCCTAGATTATCATGTACACACTAAGTCAATAGAAATTATTCTTTTCATCCTGACAATCATTGATGTAATGTTTCCTCATAAAGATAGTAATCTTAGCAAGGTGATTGGATGGATAAGTCAAAAGATGTGGGCACCTGGGTGGCTCAGTTGGTTAAGCATCCAACTTCAGCTCGGCCATGATCTCATGGTTGTGAGTCTGAGCCCCACACTGAGCTCTCTGCTGTCAGTGCAAAGTCAGCTTGGGATCCTGTGTCCCTGTCTCTCTGCTCTTCCCCCACTCATGGTCTTGCTCTCTCTCTTTCTCTCAAAAATAAACCTTAAAAAGGGAGAGGCATGTGGTAAGTAAGGTCTAAATTGAGGTAGATGATCTTTTTTGCTCTACTGTTCTCTGATCTTCAGTTAAAATTTTTTTATTTCTAACTTAATATTATACTTTTCCTGAGTTTTCTTGGTGTTGTCCAGGAAACATTAGATACTTACATGTCATAGCAGGTTATTTCTATTTAAGTAAGTGGTTGAAATATTCAAACTATCTTGCAACTGTTTTGCATTTCACAAATCTCCTTTCAGGTGAAATTTCCGATAAACATACAAACACATGTATATATGTGTATGTGTGTATATGTATGTGTTTATAAGTTTTTATTCTCAAATAACAATACTAAGGATTAAGGTAAACAAATGAGTATTTCTCTTACCATTCTTGAAGGCTTTTTTTCCTCCTAAATAACAGATTCATGATATACTGAGACTTATTTTTTATTACTATTAATTTTTATAACATGTTATTTATTTTAGAAACCAATAGAAAATACACCTAAGTATTAAACAAATCCCCCCTCTGAAATGTATTGCTTATTTTTTGGTTGTGCATATTTTTCCAAACTCGTTTCTTTGATAATGTATATTTTTCCCATATGTAGCCACATATGCATATGTCTATGTATTTGTCCTCAATTATTTGCTTAGGATGTATTTATCAAAGTCATTATTTTTAATAAATTTTATATTATAACCAAGAACCAGATACCAGCTCAACATGTAGTAAATCTTTTAAAACCAACTCTGAAAAACTTTATTCATGTTATTAAAAATATATTCATAAGATCCTTGGCACAGCAGCCCAAAAAGCACATGAATTAGGACATCTTTCAAGAAAGTATTTGTCCCTACGAAAACCATATTGTGCTATGCAAAGATTCAAAGTTGGAATCTTTTCCATATTTTGTGGAGCAGTTTCTAGTGAACCATATGAACTTAGAAGTAACGAATACTAGATTAAGAAGGCAAACATTTAATACATAGTTCTTTGTTACATGCAGAAGATCGTTTCAGAATGAGTATCCTTTGAAAATCCCAAGTGGCTTTTTGGGGAGTAGGTATGCCTAGTTAAAGCAAGATGAGATTAGGCCCTTGGCAATGAGGTAGTTCTAACATTGTAGTTTTTTAAAGTTATACTTATAAAATTTATCTTTCACTTATATAATTCTCACTGTAAGACATTAAATAATCAGGACTATATGGAGTAAATCATATGTCCAAACATTTTTCTATGCCCTATTAAGCACATACAGATTTAAACTGTAAAGGGAAATATATTATAAGTATTTTGGGCAACTCTTTTTGATTGATAATATGAAATATAGATCCAACTCATCATTTTGAGTGGTTTCATACTATTCAGTTGCATGTTTACACTATAATTTACTTGACAATCTCCCTATTTTTACTATAATAAAAATAATAAAAATTTTATGTAGAAAACTTCCATTTATTGAGAACCTAAGTTATTTATATGTATATCGTTTACACCCTATAACACCCTTAAAATTGGAAACAATACTTCAAAGAATATCTTTACGTAAACATGATATATAAATACATACATATATATATTCTTCTGATCACTGGAATTGCAGGCTCATAAGAGTAAATGCATTTAACATATAGATAGATTATGTTCATATGTCTCTCTAATTTTAGAAAATTTAAAACTGGAGTATTTAGTTTTAGAAATGCTCATGATTTTATAGATGAACACAGAGATGACTTTTTTAGGATCTTTCTATCATTAGAAATTCCTTCCAAATGAACCCCTTAGCTTTGATGCTTCCCAAATGAACTAGACTAAAATAACTTCTTGGGACCAGATGCACTTGAGAGTATAGTCCAATGTTATTCATAACCTTGAAAGCTCTTTTGGTCTTTTATTCATTGCTCTTATTATTTACATGCTCCCAGAAAATACCTTTTATCTTTTTATTTTTCTTTTTGGATTTTAAAAGCACTGGTTGAATCTCTTTGTTTGGAAAAAGACATCATGAGCAGTAGCATAGCAATCAACTCTTGTAATGCTACAAAAAATTGTCCAGGGAAAGTTGATGAGATGCCTGTTCATCTCCGATTCCCATCCCCCTAGCAGTTTGCTGGGGGTTGGGGGTGGGGGTGCTTTGTGGCTCATCTCCAACCACAGCACAAGCTTAGGGCAGATTTAATTGTCACATCACTTTACTTTAGATGAAGGCACAAGGATCCACCTGGTCACCTAAGATAATTCCCGATTCCAAAGCTTCCTGTGTGCACGCTCTTTCCCACACATACCCAAACGCTGAGGCCACCTGCTTCAACTACCCTGCAACTACTATTATTTATAGTCTGTTTTCAGTGTTAAACACTTCCAACCATGGCCGTATCTTCTTTTTCTTCCTCTTATATCTCCTTGGGAAGCAATACACTGTTATGTGTAAGAGTACAGACTTGGATGTATGGGTGGCTCAGTCCGTTAAGCCTCAGACTCGATTTCAGCTCAGGTCCTGATCTCGCAGTTTGTGGGATTGAGCCCCACACTGGGTTCTGTGCTGACAGCGCAGAGCCTGCGTGGGATTCTCTCTCCCCCTTTCTCTCTGCTCCTCCCTTCCTCAGGCAGTGCATGTACGCTCTCTTCTCTTTAAAAAAAAAAAAAGGATAAGGATTTCAGCAACATCTGGTGAAAAGTTGAAGGCAATTAATTTAATCCCTCAAAGCCTGAGTTTGTTCTTTGTTATAATAGGGTTAGAATGAACATTAAACAATATTGCAAGCATTAAATTGGATAGTGCATTAGCCATTATTGTGGCTCTTACTGGTTTCCTGCCATAACTCAGCAGAAGTAAATTTTTTAACCATGTTATGACATGTGTTCAGGGTTCAGGGTACCTGCCCACATTCAGGAATCCAAGCCTTTTCCATTTGATGTCTTAATCATTTTTAGGGTCTCTCAGTCCTTTGCTGGATCTTCTTCTTTCCACTTTGTAGGCAAAGGAATAGAGAGAGCATGGAAGATTGTCTGAGTAGCAAACCGAAAGGTCATGTGCATCCTCCCTCACACATTTCGTTGGACAGAAATCCATCATATGACGCAATCTTCTTAATGCAGAAGAGCAGGGAGATGTAATCTGTTTGGATGCCCAGGAGGAAGAGACCACAGATGTTGGTGAACATTTCAGCCAGCCTCGGCTGTGATTATCACTTGGATATAAAGTCAACATATTTTTGTTAATTGGCACAACCTCTAAGCATTCCTTTGACGGTTGTTTGCTTTGTTGAAGTTTAACACAGCCAAGTCCAGAAATCAAAGGGTCTTGCAGTGATTGGAAACAATTTAATACAAAGATATTATTACAAATGCTCATAATTTACAGTGCTTTGTATGTTTACCAAAAAAAATGAACATTTAAAAATAGTCTTTTTTTTATACCCAAAAATCTTTATGAGCCATGATAATTGACACAGAGTGCATGAGTCATGTTTGGCCCCAGTTGGCACCTAAATTGACTTGTAGATTAAAGAAGTGGTAAGTGGGGCACCTGGGTGGCTAAGTCTGTTAAGCGTCCAACTTTGGCTCAGTTCGTAGGTTCAAGCCCCACGGGCTCTGTGCTGACAGCTCAGAGCCTGGAGCCTGCTTCAGATTCTGTGTCTCCCTCTCTCTCTGCCCCACCTCGCTCATGCTCTGTCTCTCTCTGTCTCAAAAGTAAATAAACTATAAAAAATGTTTTAATTAAGAAATAATAAAAAAAATGGTAAGTGGAAAATAAAGCAGGTATCAAATATCCCTGTTCTCTTTTTGGTTACTCTATTTTTTTAACTAAAAAGTGTTGTATTTCTAAATTTTTAAAAAGCATGTTTTTAAAGACACAAACTGAATTTAGTAATTGTGTGTTCTCTTAAATTTTTATCACTTCAGATTGAATCTGAAAGTAGAAGTCACCATGAATTTGGGAAAGAAAACATCAGGTCAGGAAATGCTTTTGGTCAGCATACTTAGTATAGAAAAGTAGGTTTATTAATACAATGTCATCTTCCATTTTGGAAGAGGATATTCCTAGGGAGAAATATGTCTGTATGGGCCAATGGGGAAAGAGTATAAACCAACAGAAGTAATTTTGGAAAAGAAATAGAATATTAAAATATACAGTGTCGTTGTAGATTCAATAACCTACTTCAGTACTGCACTTAGAACCAGCATGTTACTGAACCACCTACACAACATCCTTCCATCCCTTATTTCATCCAAGTAGTGAGTACTTATTGCACACCTCATGTATGCAATATTCAGTATAAGGTTCTAGGTGTTTTTACAGAAAGTTTTCCTTATTATTAGGTTCAGTGTTCTAGTAGCCTTTGATATAGGTTTATATATACAGAGATATGTAAATATAAATAGTGAGAAAGATATAATTTAATCAATAACACATTAGATATTGTGTTGTCTTATAATGAAAAGCTCATCTGAGATTCAAGTTCTGTTATGTTTCATGAAAAACTTAGCTTCAATGGGTAACTAGTCAATTACCTCCTGGCAAAGTTATATCAATCTTATCTTCCATCAACTCTATGCAGTAGGATTTTTCTATCATTTCCTTGAGTTCCTAAAGATTTTGCTCAATTAATGGGTAAAATATAATCCCAATTTTATTTTTTTCATAATTATGAGGTTGTGTATTTTTTCATATCCTTTGTTCACAAATACCTTTTTTTCTGTGAGTTTTCTCTTACTAACATATTAATTTTTCCAGGTGACCTTTCATACCCCTTAAACATTGCTGATAGCATTTCTCTGTGATCCAGGCTTTCATTTTGATATCAACAATGCACTTATAAAAGTTCTGTTGTCAGTGATAATCTGTAAACATAGATGCTTTGAAAAGTGTAAATAAAATCCAATTTACTTGATTTTCTACACAAAGATTACAGTGGGATAAGCAAAACACTGTTTGTTAGGCTACAATCCATCAACCATACCATAAATATCGATTAATATCTTCAGACATCCAAACCTGATTAGTAAATAATTATTGGTATGCCTTTTATTTACTTGGCATCTTCTGAAAACATGATAGGCTCCCTTATTTGGCCTCATGCAGAGTAAGCCTAAATTAGTTATTTTTAATTTAGCAGTTCAAAAAATTGTATTTTCTCCATAGTAGTTACCTGTGCCTTCCTCAAAAGCATGAGTGTTGAATTGTACTATCTGAAACTTACATAATGAGAATGTGATGTAGTGGAGTTTAAATTAAACTCATGTTAAATAATTCTGTAAAAATAATTTTCAAAGTAGGAAATTTTAGTGAAATAAAAAAAGGAAATGCATTCCTGTGTCACCCAACAAGATAAAAAATGATACCAGAGATTTGTACCCTGTTCCTGGGTTGACAGTTTGACTTAAGTCAAACATCACATGTTCTAGTACTGTCTCTTTCTCCAGGGGCAACTGCCCCCTCGCCTGATGAACTGAGCATTTTGCCTTCATAGATTATCTCCCTTTACCACATCTCTAGAGTCTTACTGAAGGCTCAGTAGCACATCTTTTAGACTCTGTGGGCCATAAATAATCTGTTGTACCTTCTCAACTCTTCCCGTCAACAAAGAGTAAATGAATGGAGGTAGCTTGGTCTCATGAAGAGGTGTCAGACTAGATTTGGCCTACAAGCCAGAGTTGGTCAACTCTTGATACGTAGTATTAGCCAGTGTTTTTTGTTTTGTTTTGTTTTTTTAATTCTTGAATAGCCTCAAAATATATTTTGGCATGTTTTTACTTTGAACATCAAGGTTTTGAGATTTATGTTTGTACATGTGGATCTCATTCATTCACTTAACATGCAGTGTAAAATTGTTTATGTTGTCTTTTAATGATGGGTATTTGTTTGCAGTTTTCTACCGTTGTCAGCAATGCTGCAGTGATCATTCTTCATCTTCTTTCCCTGTGTATATGTGCAAAAGATGCTCAATGGTACTGCATTGGTATTCAGAATACTTATCAGACCCTGTGTGTCTAAGTTAGCAGCTCAAAAGACGTGTGCTAGTAGATAAAAATCAGGGATAGGTTAAATCTCAGTGAACTTTTCTGGTGAATGTGGACAGCATCAAAAGGTTCAAGCGATTCTCTCTCTCTCTTTTTTTTTTTTTTTGCCCTACCCCTCATAGTAAATATTAGATAATGAAAATGGTGACTTGAAACACTGTGGTTTATATATCTAATTGTTATATTATCAGAACATAGAGGCTTTTTTTTTTAGAGGGGGAGGGGTAAGGAGATAGAGAATCTGAAATAAGTGGGCTCCTTGCACAGAGTGGAGACTGACATGGGGCTTGATCTTACTACCTATTGTGAGATCATGACCTGAGCCAAAATCAAGAGTCTGATGCTTAACTGAGGCAGCCCAGGTTTTATTTTTAAAGGTAGAAATTTGAATTGTTTCTGGCTGAAAAGCACAGACCTTTTCTGCAAAGGACTTTGATAACTTCCATGATAATTTTTATAGTGATTCAATCAAGCACTATTTTATTTTTGCTTAAGTACTTTTATGTTTCCTCTTATGTTCAAACCAGCTAACAGAAAAGATAGCAGTTATTGACGATTACGTTATTTATAAAAACAGAATCCAAGGTTTCCTTTTTGACCTAAGACTCTTCTGTCATCAATTAGGTTTTGATCTATAAGATTATATCCTGCTGAGTTCTTTGCCTATAATTCAGTTAAACTACCACTGGATAGACAGTAGAAGGTGATACTTTCTGAAGGATTCAATACACATAATACTACAAAATTCCAAGAATATAAGAGAGTATGCAATAAAAGGAACTCTTGGGGCACCTGGATGGCTCAGTTCATTAAGCGTCCAGCTGTTGGCTTCAGCTCAGGTTATGATTTCACAGTTTGTGGGTTTGAGCCCCATATCAGGCTCTGTGCTGGCCATGTGGGGGCCTGCTTGGGATACTCTCTCTCTGCCCCTCCCTCACTTGTGTGTTCCATTTCTCTCTCTCAAAATAAAAGAATAAATAAACTTTTTTTTTTAAAGGTAATTTTCCCTTTGACTAATCCTCTTAGGAGATTCTTCAGTCCTTGTTCAGGGACACCCAGCCCCTAGACTAATGGAGTTTTGTGACTGAATAGATTGGCTTCCTGCAGAAGGACAAATGCAACATGCATGCTCACGTGTTCCCTTATTGGTTTTCTACCAAAATAAAATCTATTATCCCAACAGCCAAGTATTTTGCTACTTTTGATCATAGATATTGTCAGAGAAAGTGGCTGTGAAAAACAAGCATCTAGGCACAACTTGATTTTCTAACATTTTGCTTAGCTTATAAAAAGTTTATTGATTCATTTTCTACAACTTTTACTATTTTCAATTGTTCTAGAATATTGTGTTTGGATATTTACTGTATAACCATGAGCTCTTGGGTAAGCTCTAGGTCTCCTGGTTATATCGGTCTGTTTTTCAGGTTTGTTTCTATACCTAGAAGTGGTCTACAAAGCTGTTGGAAAGTAATCAGTGTTATTTACGTGACCCTAATGCATGCCAAAACCATAGATTCTCAGTGCCTAAGTACATAGAGCAAAGCTGCTGGACAGACTTATAAATAAGGGACATAAATTTAAGCATCATTTCTGTTTTCAACTGGGTCATGTTTTCATTATTACATGATAAGCAAACTATCTATAAACGATAACAACTTTTTTTTTAATGGAGCCAGGATATTAGGATAGCTTCCTATAGAATTATTCTCTGGAAAGCAGAGAACAATTTCAAGAGATCTGAACAGTATGAACATTTTATATTTTCGAGGTACTGAAAAGTAGGCTAACAACAAAGTCTCATTCTGAGATTTTGACATCAAAGCCACAGAAGAAAAAAATAACTGGGGATGTTTGCATTTATCATTAAGTTCTTGCTTTCTTTTTCTTTCTCATTGCTTCTGGCCACATCAGAGTTTTCGTAGAGAGTGTATCCTTTTTACTGTTTTTAGGAAATAGAAACCTGAAATAAGTAATCAAGAATAGACTATGCCTGGCTGTTCCTCTCAAAACTCAACTGTTACTTGACTCCTAGGGAACATTATTTCCCCATTACATGTTCATTCATGAGTCATTAATTCAAACTCAAATATATGACTGTCATTTTACAAACTACACAAGGGAGATAATCCTTAAGTCACTGGGCTTAAGGCTTTCTTGTGTGCATTTTATCAGGCCAGTAGGTGCCCTTCTCTTTTGCACATTTACTCTGACACACTTCATTCATCAGAAAATCCTGTGCCATTTGCCACTTCTAAGTCCGAGTGTGTGACTGCAAGTATTAGAGAGTTTTATTCCTCCTTTCCTTCAGACTCACGGATGCCTAATTTTAAACAAACTATTTCTGCTAGTTTCTCAGTTTAATCCCTGTTGCCATGATTAAGTAGTCCAAAACATTCTTCAATGACGTCTGAGGCTTTGGAATTTAGAAGTAAATTGCTTCGGGGAAAAACAAATCAAACTTGCATTTCAGACCTACAGAAAGTGCATTAAAACATATTACGCTGCACTTTTTTGGTGGAATAAATTGAGAGCCACAGTAATGCTTCTTCTGGCAATGTCAGATTCTGAGACACTGCGATTAATTTTGGCTTTAGATTGAGTTTCTCTCCAACACTCCACTCTCTATTTGATGTGTCTACATTTTTCATTGTATCCAATGGCAATTTATGCCATAAATTATTGGCTTTGGATCCAAAAACTCAGAGTAGAAAGGTGAGGCAATATGCTAAAGAGCGTGCATGGATTTTGACTTGATTTCCCACTACTGATTTGCTCTGTGACATTGGGAAACCTTTGCTACCTTAGTGGGACTTCACTTATGCTCACTTCCTGTCCATGTGTGATGGCATCGTGGCTGCTGTATCACGTTTGTGGAGTTGGTGGTAAGAAATACTCTAAACCCCTCCAGTAACGCCGAGGCGCCTCGCATGCCCTACTCGTACTTGAAACAGTGAAAAAGAACAACTTAGTAAAGTGTGGTACTTGGGGGAGTCCATTGCATTTTGTTGCTTAAATCAAGATGTTAAATACCTTACCTTGTCTAGCAATAAAAAGATAATTAGTATTTATCTTTTTATTTTACATTACAGGCTATGTTGCAGAGGCAGTGGGTGGCTCAGTCGATTGAGCATCTGACTCTTGATTTCAGCTCAGGTCATGATCTCACAGTCATGAGGTCGAACCCCTAGTGGGACCCTGCACTGTGCACGGAGTCCACTTAAAGGTTTTGCAGTCCCCCTCTGCCCCTCCCCTGCTGGCATGCACTGTCTCAAAAAGAAATTATGTTGCAGTTTAAATTTTAAAGTTTATTATATTAAAATATAACGTATTTACAGAAAACCACGCATATTATAAATAGTTTGATGAAATTTGACAAACTGAATATAGCTATTGGAAGCACTACCCCCAAGGAGCAATACATTACCCCTCCCCCAAAAGACACCTCATGATCTCTCCTTCCCCCTAAGGATAACCACTGTCCTAACTTTTAAAACAGTAAATAAACATTATATAAGTGGGATCTTACAATCAGAACTCTTTTATATCTGACATTTAACTCAAATATGTTTGGAAGATTCACCCACACTATTCTCTATATATATAGATTATCTTTATCATAGTTGCATAGTATCCTTTTGGGTGAATATATCATAATTTATTTTTCCATTCTAATGTTGACAGACACTTAGTTTCCAACTTTTGTCCATTACTAACGGTGCCACTATGAACATTCTAGCATGCCACAGTCCAATAAAATCTTCTATGATGGTAGAGATTTTCGGCATCTGCACTATCTAACATGGTAGCCACCGGCCACATTTGGCTATTAGACTCTTGAAATGTGGTTAATGGGACAGAGGAAATAAGCTTTTAATTTTAGCTAATTTTAATTAATTTAAATTCAGTCACATTTGGATAGTGGCTATCCAAACACAGTTAGATAGCAAGCACAGTTCTAGAACATATCTTTAGGTGAACACATGTACTCATTTCTATTGTGGATTATTTCTGTTTTACCTAGGAGTAGAATTGCTTGGCCACAGAGTATGCACGTGCTTAGCTTTATTGCAATATTTTCCTCCCAGTAGTGTTTGGCTGACGTATTTACGTTCCCAGCAGTATATGAGAGTTCTAGTTCTTTGACATCCTTTATAATACTTGTTATATTTTATTTTAAAAATGTTAACCATTAATGGCTTGACTTTTATAGGTGTCTCTGTGTCATCCCACTCCCATTCTTGGCTCCCTCCAATCTAGTCTTCACAAAAGAGTCAGATTTTTTCTTAAGTACAAATTAGGTAAGAGTAACTCTTTCTTAAAGCTCGTTACCACCTTTCCTTGGTCTTTCCAATAAGAGCCAGGCTCTCATCACGGTACTGTGACTTTGGTCACTCTCCCAATATCACCACCTTCTACCCTCATCCAAGCCCATTACATTATAGAACTTTCCATGGTTCATTCAACAAGCCAACTTCTCTTTTTGCCTTTTGAACTTTGTACTTGCATGGCTACTGTCTCGAAAGTTATTCTTCATTCCCTTTTTTTGGCCTTTCCTGGCTTTATCTTGTGTGCCATTCAATGAGCACCGTTCACATGAACACCCTTGTTTCTCATGTTTTATTTATTATTTATTTATTTATTTTTAATGTTTTTATTTATTTGTTTTGGAGAGAGAGAGAGAGACAGCATGAGCAGGGGGTGGTCATAGAGAGAGGGAAACACAGAATCCAAAGACAGGCTCCAGGCTCTGAGCTAGCTGTCATCACAGAGCCTGACACAGGGCTTGAACCCACAAACCATGAGATCATGACCTGAACTGAAGTCAGACGCTTAACTGACTGAGCCACCCAAGTGCCCCATGTTTCTCATGTTTTAATGTCCCTCCTCTGGTGATACCTACCCGACCTGTCCATACACCCTTACCTTTAATGTTCTAACCGTTCATTTCATTTATTTCTTTTTCAAATGTCATCACTACTTACAGTCATTCATTTGGCTATTTGTTTACTTGCCTTACCTGCGTATGTCTTTCTCTCACCAAACTAGATTATAAATTTAATGATTGTAAGGACATGTTTCTTCTGTTCATGACTCTGGCAGGCAAAATAATGCCCCCCCCCCCAAAGACATCCAAGTCCCAATGCCCAGAAACTACAAAGATGTGATAAAGGAATGTTAAAGTTGCTAATCAGCTTACATAGGGAAATTATCCTAGACTATCTGTGTTGGTTCAGTGTAAGGGTTCTTGTAAAAGTGGAAGAGGAAGACAAAAGAAAAAATCAGACTGAAATGCATTGAGAAGGACTTGACCCACTGTTGATGGTTTTGACACTGGAGGAATGGGGACATGCACCAAGGAATGTGAGTGTCCTCTACCAAGAAAAAAAAAAAAAGAGTCAAGGAGTTGTGTTCTCTCTTAAAGCCTCCAGGAAGAATAGAGCCCTGGTGACACCCTGATTTCAGCCCAGTGAGACCTGTGTCAGATTCCTAACCTACAGATCTGTAAGATAATAAATTTGTGTTTCTTTAAGCTACCACATTTGTGGGAAGTTGTTACAAGAGGAAACTAATACCATACCTAACTAGGATATAGAAAGTCAAATTTTAATATAAATTTTTTATTTAAAAATATATATGGAATTATATTTTACTAATTTTTAATATTTAGATCAGCACTTTCTCTAAAGCTGTTATATATCAAGTCATGTATAATGTACACAATAGGATATTATCCTTAAGGAAGAGTAAAGTTCTATGAGACAGTAACTCAATAGTTTCTTCCTTTCCAATGTATGGTAAAAACTTGAATGGTAGGTAACTTGTTCTGCGAGTGTTCTACAAGACGGGTAAATATTTCTAATAAATTTTAACAAATAAAAAAGTCAAAAGTTAAAAAAAAATGACATGAGAGTTATAAATGAAATGAGAGAGAGCCTATTAGATTGGATGAACAGGGAAGTTTTCATGAGTGAAGAATATTTGATGTGACATGGAAAGATGAGCTGGATTTCCTCTTGCAGAAAGACATTGCAAGATCCTTTTAAGCCAAAGATATAGTGTGCTCAGTAATTAGACAGGCATGCCAATGAAACGGCAAGAGGAACAATGGCTATAGGAGACTCATGGCTGGCTTGTGATTGTTGAACCTACAACAGGCATTTTAATCAATATTTTTGCAAATTAGGAGATCTGTAGTAATAACTAAAATTCATCATTATAGCCTCTATCTCAGAGACTGACAGCATCAATATGACCAAATTGATTGATAACAAAATGCAAGAAGAACATTTAGCTTTCAAAAATCCCATAGCATCCTAATAATGTGTAAAAGACTAAGAACATGTAAAATAAATTGAGAAATATTTGATATTTACTATGTGTAAGAGACACAGGACCTTTTACGCATTCTGTTATTTAATCCTCAGAATTCCTTAAGATGGATACTATTCTTAATGTTGTGTATAAAGTAATAATAGTAGTTACTCCTGGAACAGTTAAGTAATGTCTTGCAAGTGGTAGGTAATGGAGCTGGGATTTGAACTAACACTATATGATTCTGGAAGGGAAGTTCTTAACTAGTTCATAGGTATGTACAACAAGAAAAAAATGAGTAATGGCATACCTTAGCTTAATTTAAAAGGCAGTTTGAGAAAAAGTAGAAATATCATACAATCCAGTAATTCCATTACTGGCTATTTACCCAAGAAACCAAAAACATTAATTTGAAAGGATATATGCATCCTTATATTTATTGCAGCATATTTATAATAGCCAAGATATGGAAGCAACCTAGTGCATAAAGAATATGCCAGAAATATATATATACATAATACTATAGATATCATTTACATTATATATTATGATTTGTATTATATATTAAAATATAATTTATATTTATAATGTATGTATTATTATATAATTAATATTATATTTTCCAGGTAGTATGTGTACATATATAATTATATAATTACATATATATATATACACATATATATATAACCCAGCCATAAAAAAGAATGAGGAAAAGAATGACGTATTCTCATTTGCGACATCTGCCAGAGGATATTATGCTAAGTGAAATAAGTCAGTTAGAGAAACACAAATGCTCTATGATTTCACTTATATGTGGGATCTATAAAAGGAAACAAACAAATAAAAAGGCAGAATCAGAGAGAACAAACAGGTGTTTGCTGGAGGGCACGTAGGTGGACGGATGGAGGAAATAAAGAGGATTAGGAGGTACATACTTCTAGTTATAGAATAAGCAAGTCACTGGGATGCAAAGTGCACCCTCGGGAGCAGAGTCAATAGGAGTGTAACAGCATTGTGACAGCACAGTGACACTACATGGTGGCCGCACTGGTGATGAGCACAGCAGAATGAAGAGTTATCAAATCTCGATGTTGTATACTTGCAAATAATGTTACAACTACGCTTCGGCTATGTTCAACTCTCCTTCAGTAAAAACAAATAATGATAAAGTAGTTAGAAGACTCTGGAGCAATGAAGAATATCTTAGTTTATCTTTCAATTGACTAAAAATTAATGAATGTTGGGTTTATATTTCTTTGGACTATAGTTGAAGAAAAAAAGAAAACCCTAGTAGACAGTTCCTTCAGCTCAGGATAAAAGATGAAACAGAGAAAATGGATTGAGCTTCCAACACTTTCTCATCATTTGCCAAAGGAGCCTTTCTCAGAGCTGCCATTCAACTTCCCAATTTTACATCCGCTCTGCAACTCTATAAGTGCATTTTGTGTTTTCAGACTTGATCAAAATTTTCATCCTCAGAGGCCAATTTAAGATCTGTAGACAACTTGCTTTAATGGATAAATTAGCAAGAGTTCTACATTTTACCAAAAAAGAAATGGTATCTGGAGGAGTAAAATCATTTCCCAGGTTGTCCACTTACCATCACACTCTGTTAAATGCTGGATTTACTGTGAAAATTAGGTACAATTTCGAGAGCCTCACATTGATGTCTTCCTCTTCAGAGCAAGCTATAGAACTCACAAATCATCTAGGAATAATGCTTTTCCTATATGATTTCTTTTATTACCCCTATGAGGGATAGTAAGAGCACCTAATGAAATCCTTACAGACCCTATTGCGTGGTCTAGAATTACTTTCATTATTATTTTTTTAAATATTCATGATATGTTAATAATGATGTTAATGAGACTCTCCACAAAAATACATAGTAATTATATTTTCCCAAACACAATTCAAATAACTTTTGCTATCAATAAGAAATAGTAAAAACGTCATCCAAAATAACTAAGTCGTCTGTAATTTAACTATTTTTTTCAAATGGAAATTAAGTTTAAAATTGTATTAATAATTAACTGAGTATTAGGTATTATACATCACAAAAGTATAGTTCTAAGTAAAAATTATTATTATCACCCATCAGTAATGACATTAACAAACTCTAAGCTAAAATAAGGACCAGTACTCTTAAAAGTAATGAAATTGAGGGCACCTGAGTGGCTCAGCTGGTCATGTGTCCAACTCTTGATTTAAGCTTAGGTCATGATGTCAGTATAGTGTGATCAAGCCATGTGCATCAGCAGTGTGCTGGGCATGGAGCCTGCCTAAGATTCTCTCTCCCTCTCTCTGCCCCTCCCCCATTTGCACTCACTCTCTCTCAAAAAAAAAAAAACAAGTAATGAGTTTAATTAACACAAATGAAAAATGAAAAAGTGACATCATAATCCAATTTCTTACTTTAACTTACTGAAGAAACACTTCATAAATTAAAGGAATTGTCAGCTTGTTAATGTATTTTATCTTGAAGATACTCATTATTTCAACTAAGGTTTACTTTTACCTTATTCACTAAATGAATATTTTTCTTTTATAAGAGACAACATATGTCATGGGTGAAATTGTCATTGTTTGCCACATAGAACTTGAATTTACAAGAGTTCTGTTAGTACAAAGTATTAAAATCTCATGTTAAAACGTTGTTTTCATTTCTATAATTTTAGATATTCCAGAAATGGGGAAAAAAAGGGGAAACTTACATTTTAGATCTAAAATCAAGTTTTCTCAAAATGTTTCTTAAAAAACATTTCTTCACTGATTTTATTAAGAAAGTAGCATGTTTAGAATGCCCTGGAATTACTTTTAACACCAGGGAACTACGTTCCCCAGAAGTTTCTTGAAGATTATTCCCTTCTCCTGGGGCAGTCAACAACAAATGGATGACTGACCCTGGGTACCAAAAACAAAAACAAAACAAACAAACAAACAAACAAAAAAACCCAGCCCTCTTGGTATAAGAAGGGTCGACCTAGTAGTACTGTTCTTGCCCCTTAGCTCCCCAAGAGATCAGGCTGAGGCCAGACACACACCTGGGATTGCATTTTTGTTTAGCTTCCCTCGTTTCCTATTTTTAAATTTTATTTTACTGTTTTTTATTTTTGAGAGAGAGAAAACATGAGCAGGGGAGAGGTAGAGAGAGAGGGAGACACAGAATCTGAAGGAGGCTCCAGGCTCTGACCTGTCAGCACAGAGCCCGACGGGGGGGTTAAACCCACAAACGTGAGATCGTGCCCTGAGCCGAAGTCGGATGCTCAATCGATTGAGCCACCCAGGCGCCCCGTCCTTCCCTCATTTCCTTACAGGTTTCACTTGCTCTGCTCCTAGAAAACCCACCTAAATCAATGTCACATTTCTATAATGTTCCTGTATGACTTCCAAATAAAGCATTTTTGAGAAGGACTTCACTTTTTTCACTTGTTCTGGAGAAAGTGTGCTGCTATGGCTCTAAATGTCACTCTTCTCTACATGTCACACATTCCGGAAGAAGACCGTACCGTAGGGAAGAGGAAAAAAGTAAAATCGAAGGAGTTCTAGAAGAAACCATTATGGAATTTACTTTGGCATCCTGGCATATAATGACTTTGAATTAATGAGGAGAAACTTGACCAAAGATCTCCTGACTCCTGGTCCAGTGCTTTTTTTTCAGCTTACTCATTGCTTCTCTGTACATTATTAGTAGGATTTAGTGTAATTCTCTGCATGGCACAGAGTAAAATTGTTTGCATGGAACCAAAAATGAAAATGTATTACTGACCTGTCCCCAGGCTAATGGAACCAGGTTATAGGAATCTGTAAAATCTGCTCAAGAAGCATTGGCCCAAATTAGAGATTGACATTTTTTACAATCAAAACTGTGCTTCAGAAACATGACTCTTCCTTCAAGGAGGTACATTGGCCAGACTGAAAGAGAAAAGATACAGTCCCCTCTCTTGAAAGAATGGATAAATGAAAGTGACTGATTGGCTAGATGAGTGAGTGAATGAACGAGTGACAGAATGAGTGATTGAATGGATTTGCCATAGGGTCTTACTTACTTGAGTAGTAAGTTCCTTGTTCTTGTCTGTTCTTCAGTTATAAAAAAGGCATTAATAAAAATCTACCTGGGGCACCTGGGTGGCTCAGTCAGTCAAGCATCCGACTTCAGCTCAGGTCATGATCTCACGGTTTGTAGGTTTGAGCCCTGCATCAGGCTCTGTGCTGACAGCTAGCTAAGAATCTGGAGCCTGTCTTTGGATTCTGTGTGTGTCTCTCTCTCTGACCCTCCCCTGGTCCCGCTGTCTCTCTCTAACTCTCAAAAAAAAAAAAAAAAATTAAAAAAATCTACCTAACAACACATAGAAGAAAGGCAAACTAGTATTTCTTTCTCTTTACTCTCTTTTTTTTTCTTTCTCACACTTTTCATGATAATACCAGAATGTATGAATTATTTGGAGGTATTCATTAAGGAAAATATTATGCTGTGACTCATCTCTTACCAAGATGCTTACTAACTTCTAATGAAGTGATTGATACCAGTTTATTCAGAGGCGAGATTTCTATTCCTTGAGAAACACGGTGTCATGAAAATTTAGGAAATATGAAAAGGAAACTTTTTCAGCATCTAAGATACATGTTTGAGGTATACATTTCATTAAAAAAATGGTAAGACTTAAAAGTGTTTGTTTCTTTGTATGTATGTTTATAGCCAGAACAATGAAAAAATGCACCGGTGTATGAGGTTTGAATGCTATATTTGAAGTAGCTGACTAGCGTACCTAAGAAATCAAAGGTTAAAACAATGTATTACTTTTGGATGAGATAGTACAAAGTTAACTGAAGATTAAACTAACTACAAGTATACGCACAGAAGAAAGTCATGGTGAAGCCAGTGTCACCTTGCATTTGGCAGAATGCTTATCGACTTATCATTTGTCTGAACATTAAACCAGTGATGTTCATTAAAACTGTCTTTGGAAAATATTAAGCAGAGGGAAATGCTAAACACAGACTCTCCTTTGTTTTTTTGGTTTTTTGTTTTTTGTTTTTGTTTTTGTTTTATCCCCTCAACCTATCTCTAGCATTACATTTAGAAGAGACAGATCTACTCCACTGTTGTTTTATTCTTTTTTTTAATTTTTTTATGTTTTTATTTTTTATATTTTAGAGACAGAGAGAGACAGCATGAGCAGGGGAGGGTCAGGGAGAGAGGGAGATACAGAATCTGAAGCAGGCTCCAGGCTCTGAGCTAGCTGTCTGCACAGAGCCCGGTGCGGAGCTTGAACCCACGAACCGTGAGATCATGACCTGAGCCGAAGCTGGACGCTTAAGCTACTGAGCCACTCAGGCACCCCATGTTGTTTTATTCTTAAAATTTCCCAGTGCTTCCATATTGCCTCTGGTATGCCACAGGCTTTACCCTCTAATTTTTGAATTGCTGCCTTCAAAAGATAGGCAAATAAATGTTAAGACCAATTGACTCTGAAATGTCACTAAAGTAAAATGGCTTAAAAAGAAAGAATTAAAATATTTAGTTAAAATTTTAGAACATATAGGAAAATGACCTCAATTAAAATATGCACTTTATTATGAGGTGCATGGGTAGCTCAGTGGGTTAAGCATCCAAGCGTAAATTTTGGTTCTGGTCTGATCTTATTTATGGTTTGTGAATTTGAGCCCCGCATCAGGCTTCTCGCCAACAGTGCAGAGCCTGCTTGGGAGTCTCTGTCTATCCTTTCTCTCTGCCCCTCCACATGCTCTCACTCTCTCTTTCTTCCTCTATCTCTCTCTGTCTCAAAAATAAATAAACAAACAAGCAAACTTTAAAGATGCAGTATATTATGGAACTTATTTATAAATACATTTCCCTTGATTACTTTTTGCAAAAATATATTTTTATATATATATATATCAGTTTAAATTTTTTAATGTTTATTTATATTTGAGAGAGAGCAACAGACCATGAGCAAGGGAGGAGCAGAGAGACAGAGACAGAATCTGAAGCAGGTTCTAGGCTCTGAGTTGTCAGCACAGGGCCCAACGCGAGGCTCAAACTCCTGAGCAGTGAGGTGATGACCTAAGTAAGACAAAAGTCAGACACCCAACCAACTGAGCCACCCATCCACCCCCTCTCAGTTTAAAATTATGTGTAATGTCTTACAGAAACAAGATACGTACATGGAGTTATGTTGAAATGGTAGTGACAGGATAAATCAGAACAAAATTGACAAGGATGCGTGTATAGCATTGTTACACACAATGGCGTAGTTTGCATGAGTTTTAATGCCAAGCAAAGTCTGAGGAAACACAGCCAGACTTTCTAATGTGAACCCTCAAGGGGGCCTTCAATTCATTTGGGCTGTTATTTTGTTCCTTGTCATTCAGATGAAACACCCAGATTTCAATGGCCTACTTCCTTGCAAATAATAATAAAAATTTTTAAAAATATATCTTATTCTGACCTTTCCATTTATCTCTAAGTTGATTCACTGCTTTAGGACTTATACCAATTACATCCCTACAAACAATGAGAATAAGTCAAAATGGACAGCCATTCAGAAAAGGAATGTTTAGAGATATTGTACTGATTCTCAGCGTATATTCTAAGAATAGCAGGTGCTGTGGAAATGTATTGATATGAGAATGAACAGGGTGAGGAAATAGAAACTAATGCAAATGTGTTAGGTTCACTGCCATAATTGAATTTCAGAAAAGCCCAGGTGATAATAAAAAATGTCCTATGTAAAATTAATCACACATTCTTTAATATGGATTTTTGTTTTCTTGGTTCATCAAGAATCCATAGATATCTCTATAAGAACAAACACAGCATTCTCTTTTTTAAACTAGAATGCTTTTGTCCTGTTTGGTTTCTGAGCTAGATTTTTTTGGAATTTGTTATGTGTGCTTACAAAATTTCAGACTAATTTCCACGTTTGCCCACATACAGCTTTCACCATCAGTAGTAGATATACTGGTTTCAGCTTTAACCAGCGATAGCTTTCCTGAAACTGAAATTGGTGTAAAGTTATTATAATAGAAAAGGAAGGAGTTGGTATATTTGTCCTTGGAACACTTCCATGTTGCCCACTGCGTGGCTCACTTCTATTTACTTTGATATTTATCTGAATGTGCAATTACTTTAGTTGACTGTGATTTGTTTCTCTTTATAGTGCAATAGAGACCGTTACAAGGATTAGAAGCTGGTGGAAGGAAAGTGGTAAATGATAGTGTCATGAATCATGTCGTTCTTCAGGAGTATCAAACCAGCCTACTCTTCTTTACCAAGTTGTTTGGTTGTCACAAAGCTGGAAAGAGAAGCAAGGGGAAAGTTGCATGATCCAAGAATCACAGAGTTTGGAATTAGAATAGACCTCCAATATAGCCAGCTGTATCCCAATGAGTGAAGAATTGTATTTATTCATGATAGGTTAAGTGGCTGACCTCAAATTATATTTTTGCGGTCAATGAGGTCATGTGGTCATGAGGGCTAGAAACCTAACTCCCCTTTCTTGAGTGCTAGAGAACCCTTCCATAATGTCACAAACATTGGCTTCTCCTGGACTTCCCTTTGAAGATTCTTGTACATGCTACTTCAATTTGAACTGCCATTAGTCAAGGTTGGCAGAACAATTTGTAGTGAAAACAGTAGAGCTAATGTAACCTGTGGATTCAGTGATTCTTTCAAGGTCATATGACTGTCAGGATACTTCTTTCAGTTTGTGGTCAATGGCTTTCTTGGGATAATTGTTGTCTGGCTTTCTCACGCAAATATATTACTTTAATAAATACCCCCGATTATAGAAGCTTTGAATCTTCAGGGTTCTTATGTTTTATCTCGTCTATCCCCTTTATTTTATAAATATGCATGCTGACACTCTTGGAAGGTTAAAAGGTTCTCCAGATCACATGTCTGGCTCCTTTGTGACTGAGTCAAGGCTAGGACTCTGAATTGGATCTTACATTCAGAGGCTTTCTCTTAATGCCATACTGTGTTTGCCTCTTTTAGAGTAACTGTGGTAAATTTTAGAACCAGGCCACAGGTGACACATTATTGGAATATCATACTACATCTTGCATAGTTGAAACAAAGTATATTACCTAAGATAAATAATGAATGAATCCAAACTCAGCCTATTCACCAGGAAAACTGTAAGAGAGTCAGCAAGTTCACAGGCTGGAAGAAGGAGACCAAAAGGATGAGAGGAAAAGACATATGGAAATGGAATAACCAAGTTCTGTCTCTGTTAAATCTTTTGGATCTTCATAAATGCTTTGCCTGATGGTTACCTCACAGCATCCAAAAACTGTGAGTCATTTCTTTCCTTTCCCCTTGCTTTTACCCTTCATTTTTTAGGACTAGTTCAATTCTGAGTAGTTCTTAACAGTTCAGCTGCCAACCTAAATCTATTGGCCACATTCTTCCAGAAATCACTTTGCAGTCATATGAAATTTCACTATTCTCATACCCCAAGGAGCTTTGACTTGCTACTATATTCCAATAGACCCTTATCTTCTTCTGAAGGCTCTTTCCCCGCCCCCTTTCTAGTTGTATTATCATTATTATTTGTTTTGTTTTAATGTAATAACACCATTTGATGGTATTTGGTGAGACCTCTTACGTATATTGCTAGGTTGTTATGCATGGCTGCTCTTCTGAAAAGTGTGTAGCACTAAGTAACTCCTAACATAGAAAAAAATATACTAAGTGCATTGTCTTCTATCACTCTTTCCAAGACCTAAGTGATCCAAGAGGATAGGATATACATCTTTCCTTCAAATAGATGACAACATTGTCCCCAACATGACCTAGTTCCTTAAACCAGAAATGTGTACTTAAAAATAATATAACATTCAAAGAGTTAAAGTTATGAATTTCACTCTAGACAAGCCTTAAAAAATTATCTCTGGCAGCTCACAGACTAGCAAAGGTAACAGATGTTGCATTGGAAACTGCACAGTCTAGAGGAAAAAAATTAATTTGTGGAAAAGGAATTTTTTTCTCCCTGTGCGTGTTTTTAACGGCCTTTCGCGAAGCAGAATGGAAATATTTGCATTCTCTGCAATCAATTTACATGTTCAAGCATTTGTTTTTCTTCCCATCCTAAACATAATTATCTGTTCAGTAAGAACCCACATGGTGGGGGGAAGGGTCAAGAGATGCTGGTGTCTTTGACATCAGCCTGCTGTTAGCAACCAAGTGTCACAGTCCACAGTGCTCATTTGGAGTTTCATTTCTCGTTTCTTAATGCACAACCTGCTGAACATCCTTCCTGCTAAGATAAAACAGATAGGTTTCCCGTCTCTGGGCTGGAATTTCCTCTGGCTGCGCCATCTGACTCAAACCCACCATCTCACTTCTCCAGAGCTGTGAACACAACAGTCTCCGTATTATCTTCACTATATATTGGAACATTGTGAAGATTGCCGAAGCAGAGTGGAAATGGAGACAGGAGGGAATAAAAAGGAGCCGATTTAGCAAAGCATTGAGCATGTTACTTTTTTTTTCCCCAATATTTATCATCTGCTTAGAGTTGATTTGAATATCAACTTTGAATATTGATAAAACCTTGCACTCTGGGGGAGCACCTGAGTGGCTCAGTTGGTTGAGCGTCCAAGTTCAGCTCAGGTCATGATCTCATAGCCCATGAGTGGGAGCCCCGTGTCAAGCTCTGTGCTGACAGCTCAGAGCCTGGAGTCTGTTTTAGATTCTGTGTCTCCCTCTCTCTCCCTCCCCCTTCCCTTTTCACATTGTGTCTTTCTCTCTCTCAGAAATAAGTAAAAGCATTTTAAAAAATTAAAAAAAAAAAACCTTACGCTTTGGTAAAGCAGCTGTGTTTAAAGTAATTTAGAACAGATTTCAAAAAAAAAAATTTTCCATTGTGTCCCCTATTTCAGTGTCAGGCTTAGAGATGTCAATGATATTCTAATAGGGATATATCGGACAGATGGTGGCTACACTTGTGATGAACAGGGCATAATGTATAAGCTTGTCGAATCACTAAGTTGTGTGTCAGCTATACTAAAAAAAAAGAGAGAGAAGAAGGAAGGAAGGAATGAAGGGAGGGAGGAGGGAAAAAAGGAAAGAAAGGTGGAATGTGAGTGTGAGAATGATTTCCAAAAAACTCATAGCAGACGACAAACTAGAAAGAAACACAAAGAAGAAACTGCCTCTGTTAAATGAGACTTTTCTGTTCACGCTGCCTTCCAGCCCCATTCCTCATGCTCGGATCACTAGCATATCTGGTTAGAACTTGCAGAATAACATGGGGCTTCCTGTCTCTTTGTCCCTCTTCCCTACTTTAGTCAAGGGAGTTGATTTTAAAAAAAGAATGCCGCTTTGTTTTTGAGCTGCTGTGAAGGCCTCCTTATTTCAGTTAAGTAGAAGTCTATTTTGTTATCAAGCCATGCTCTTCCTTTGGGCTACATTTATATATGCAGATCCACTCATTATACGCTGTCGATATTTTTAGCGGGTGACAATCTTTTTCCTCTCCTTGTTTCTTCTCTCTTGAGGCATTTTTGAGAAAGTTTTGCTGGGGGCAACTTAAAAAGGATTATTTTTCTATATTAAAAACTTTAGGTTTTAAAATTTTGACTAAATGAAATGGTGCTCATGAAGTGACAGTCAAAGGTTTAATTCAAGAAGGGAGCATTTTAGTTTTTAGAAAGAATGTTTTTTTTCTGGGGCAGACAGCCCCTTCAATTCCATCTGTAGCTCCTCTTTGATCATATGCGTTGCTTCTAACATTTATCCCACAAATAAACTCAACAAAGTACAAGTAATGGCAGTGAAGATACAGGACAGGCTATTACCAGCGCTGAAAAACAAAAGAGAGATATTTCAAAACACAATTCCTTTTGATTGTGGTCAATAGACCACTGTGTTCATAAAGCTTTGACAAAATAGAATACATAGAGTGGTTGTGTATGTAATAGGCACACAGGTCCCGAAAGCCCCCTGGAGAATTTCTCTTGATGAGAATTTTAGTACTTAACTGAAAATTATAGCGTTTGGACTCTTTCATTTTTATTTCTGGCAAACACATCAAATACAAAAGCAACTTGTTTAGCTAACACATTACATTTCAGTCTCTTTGCCACTTGTGTATTCATTTCCAACAACGTTTGCAACACCATTTGATCTTAAACACCCAACATGAAATAGAGGCATGGGGAGCTGGAATATTACCTCAATAAGTGTAGACAAGCAAGAATTAAATTGACCTTCAACTTCAGATTTCTCTGTCCTTCCTTAGAGTAGGGATACACAGAGGTGCTAAGTTGATTTATGTTAACTTAAAGCTATTTCACTAAAGCAATGACCTTGTACCAATAAATGTTAAAGTATCTAGTTCTTCAGGGATTGGTAAAAAAAAAAAAAAACACCATTCTTAAAATAACACAGATCTTCTGTGAAAGCTTTTGACTGCCAGAGAATTTACTCAGTGTGCATTTTAAACAACCTTCATATATAAGGAAACTAAAGCATGGCTACCATAGGCTTTTTAGTTTAATCTTTATTTACAGGTTGAATGGTGTGAAAGATGAATGAAAAAAAGGAAACACTAGGGAGCAAGATATGTCTGTTTGTTCATAATATGCTGATGAAATCCCCCAGATGAGGACCGAGTAGAAGTTAAAAGTGTGGATTTCAGTCCTTCTTGTCTTCTTAAAGTTAACTTTTTAAAGTTACCTCAGACATAGTTTCTCTTGGTGGAATCTCTCTGTACCTCGGTTTTCTTGGATACAAAACAAGGATAGAGGGAAAAACAATGCACAAATTCTTTTCAAGCTCTGAAAATTCTTGATTTACATCTCAAAATTATTTTTACATGATCCATAATTCAAGAAACACATACAATACAGGCAATTTTAAGACCTAGAAAAGGAATATAAATATATGAATAATCTTAGGCTCGCAAGTTGGCAATTAATTATTATAATTCACTAAAACTTGCTGAACGTAGAATAAATATTTGAAATCCTTCAAACACTTTTACTGAGAACAACAAAATTGTTGTAGACCTGTTAGAGGAATAATCTCTCTTCCAAATTTTATAGAAGATCCTGATTTACCAAAGGATGCTTGATTATCTTCCTCTTGCTTTTCTAGGGAATAAATTGATATAGAGTTTTTAAAGAGCAGTAACAGTGTTTTTGATTCACCTTGAGAGTAAACATTCACCTTAATTAACAACTTAATAAATTAAGATGGGGGAACTGGTACTGGAGGATGTAGTATTTCACATAAGATAAGCGTTATCCCCAATCAGCTCTGGTGGGGGTGAACCACTAGCTCAGTAGTTAAGATTCTGTTGTTCTGGATTTCCAGGGCTGAACTTAATTCCATATTCTAGGCTAAGTGCTCTCTTTTTCCTAGAGGCCTTCCCTGAAGTCTTAGTCTTTTTTTCACATCTTAAAAAATGTATTTATTTATTTTGCCATTAGCTTTTCTTTCTTTCTTTTGTCTTTTATAGTTTATTGTCAAGTTGGTTTCCATATAACACCCAGTGCTCATCCCCAGGAGTGCCTTCCTCCATGACCACCACTCCCCTTCCCCTGCCCTTCCCCCAACCTGAAGTCTTATTCTTGAAGTGCTTAATACCTGAAGTCACATAGTTACTCCCTGCCTCCCTTGCCATGCTGTCCACCTATGATTCCGTAGAACTTTGTGCTGCATACATCTAACCCTGGATCCGCTGCTTCATAATCACCAAAGACTTTATATCCTCAGACTTCATGTAGAGTTTCTGCTACCACCCTACCAGTACTAAATTTGGGCTCTCACCCAAAGGTATGACTCCAGTCTTGCTGTGTTCTATTTATTCTCACTAGAATGGTGGCTTTCATGCTCATTTTTGTCCTCTGGATTATTGTTCCTTCTCCTATTTGTGAATACTATTTGTTTGTTTGCCTGTTTTTTTCTGAGGCTCATGAAAGCTCTCAAGACAAGTTTCTCTACTTACCATCTACTGGCCTCCAAATAATTTGTTCTGTCACTGAAGATTTTTGGCATCTGGATAACATTTTGTTTCTAACCCAGTTCCCGCCATTACTTTAGGTGCTTTCAACAACCATTTATTATATTGAACCATTCTGTATTGGATTGATGTGGTCATTGTTCAGAGCATGGCCTCTCAATTTCTTTACCTTATTATCTGCAATAATATCCTTTGCAATTTCTTTTCAGCCATTCACCCTCAGTGTTAAACCCAAGACTACATGACCTCATGAAAGTGCTCTTCTTCCAAAATCAAGAAACCAACATCCACTCTCACCCCGTAACCTTCTACTTTCCAGCATGGTTATTCAATTAGTGACCCGTCTCTGGCCTCTTCGGCCTGCCCAGTTCATTGACCAGCCTTCCTTTTCCTTGTCCCACCCATTAGCTTTGACTTGTCATCCTTTGTGGTCCTATGGTAGCTGATTAAATCCTGACATTGAACGCACTCAACTGCCGGCTTTCTTTGTGTCTACACATAAACCGTGGACAGAGAAGATCAGAAGAGAAAAATGGATTGTGACACTATGATCACCAACCTCAACTGTGTCTCTGGATTTCCTCAAAAATCTTACTAGGTTCACTGGTTAACTCATTCTCCAACTCTCTGTGGCTGTTGCAAATTACCTTCATCCTTTTGAAGTTGCAACCACCATACCTCTGCAGATTCCCTGCTCGTCACATTCACTTTCACTTAATTTAGCAGGTGGCAGTCATTCAGTGGGAACTCTGTCAACCTCCCACTATCAAACTTACAAATCTATCATCAAGACACAGCTTGTCTCCTTCCCTACTGTTAAAATTGAAGAGGTATCTCTCCTTTCTGATTCTATTTTACTGTGCCTTGGAATCTACCTTTCCCTATTATTTATAAATTTCATTAATGAATATCCCTTTTATCACCTAAGCTTTACTCTCTCTATTTTGGATCTTTCTCATCAGCATCTATATAGGATCAATTTTCTCTGATTACAAAGCAGAACAATACAAAAAAAGAAAGAAACACATCCCTATGTCTCACTTTATCTACCACATGGCCTCTCAATTTCTTTACCTTATTATCTGCAATAATATCCTTCGCAATTTCTTGTGAGGGGTGAAGCAAGTCCTGTGCATGCATCAGCCATTTGTCTACCTTCCACTCCTACCGGTTCACTGTGTTCTCTCTTGTCAATGTTCACCAATGGTCTCATGATACTAAATTCATTGCTCATTTTCTGGTTTTTATTTTACTCACTGGCATCCAAACCCACTATCCGTTCTCTCCTTCATTCCTAAGTTTCTGTAACCATATTTTTTTGTGGCTTCTCTTATTTTATCCATCTTACAAATCATGGCACCCTTAAAGGTAGACCTTAACACTTTGTCTTTTCATATCATATACTCTGTCTCTAGGCAACTGAATCTACAGTAAGGCTTCAATGTCCCCGTAATACTCTCACATTTTTTTGTCTCCAGTTCAGCTGTGAGCTTCAAATGTGTACAGCTTATTTAATATCTCCTCTTAGATCAAATTAAATTGAAATAACTATCCTCCTTCCTCCCCAACATGTTTGCTAGTTGCCCTTACTTTATTTTTCCCACTGGAACCAGACTAATCTGTTTAAAAACACAAATATCATTCTGATTCCTCAATACTTAGTTACTTAAAATCCTTAAAGGGTTTATAAATATTTGGTTATAACACCAAAATCCTTACCAGAATCTAGAAGTCTTGTGAACTCTAGCTTCTTCTCACTCATCACGTTATACTTCACTTCCCATTCATTCAATCGTAATGGCCATTTTCCTTCCCTTTTAATGTTCAATGTTTCCTTTTCTCTCATAGCTTTCTATGTGCTGATCTGTTTGCCTAAAACCCTCTTCCCCTTTTCTTTATCCTTTTATCTTCTGCTTAGACTTCAGAGCTCAGCTCAAATTCCCATCCTCATGGAAACCTTTCCGGGAGTTCTCAGACCACATATTTCATTAGCACTGTAGAATCCTTTTTGACAAGTATCACAATTCCAACAAAATGAAAACTGGTGTAATTAATTATTCTATATTTCTTACCTGTTAGAATGCAGTCTTCACTGGGCCAGGGACTATGTCTGATCATCTTTATAATGTTAACACTCAGAAGACTTTTTTTAAAATTCCTAATGTTTGATCAACAGTATATTTTTAACGAAATGAGTAGTTTGGTATCTAAATCTCTGTATTTATTAACAGTTATCTTTTTAATACCCTTTAGTTACAGTGCAAAATATCTTGATTAGGAAAAAAATCAATTTTTAAGTTCAAACTTTGGTCTGCAGTTATTGTTGAGTTGAATATGACTTTAAATTGCTTATTTTATTGTATGGTTTACCTTTCCTTTTTGTTTTCTATAATATTCCCTTGTGTTTTTCTATCAGTGTCTACACCAGAAATTAAATGATGGCCTCTTTATTAAGGAACATAAATTTATTGAAGGAGTTGTCTCTGTATTCAGTACCATGTTAAATACCTAAAATGAAAATGTCATTTTTTTTCTTGGACACTTGCAGATTCACTATTTAATTTGCTTTATTGGATATAGCAAGCATTACTTTAATATAAGCTTAACATCTTTACTTCTGTATTTACCAGTAAGTTTAGGCAGGTTACTTAATGGCTCCTATCCTGTTTCCCTATCTGTAAAATGGAGCAAACACCACTTAGAATAGTTAAGTGATTGCCCCCACATGTCTTCCACTTCCACCACTCACTCACTACACTTTTCCTTTATTAATATTAACAATCTTATGAGACCTCACTTTAAAATAATTCAATGAATGTCATTCTTCACAATGGGGAAGCAGGGACTAATAGAAAAGCAGAAGAGTAAATGCTGAAATATTATCTTTACTCTTCTTAAAGTAGTGTTAAAACTGACTGGTGATGACAAAAAAATAGTATCATAGATATGAGTCTATTGATAGACTTCACTGCAAAGAAATTCAGCAGACTGATGAGAAGTTCAACCTCTGGAGGCAGACAGACCTGGGTTATAAGCATGACCCTGCTCCTGCTGCTAAGTACAAGAGTTGTGTAACCTAAGTCTCTAAAAATTTGAGTCTCAGCTGTGCAATGGAGGTAATGATAAGCTATTCCTCATAAGATGTTGGTAAAGACAAAATGAAATAAATGTACATAATGCCTTTAACACCATGCTTGGCATATGGAAGTGTTAAGTAAGTGCTGTCAATAAACTGAGAGAGACAGGTGAGTGGTGTGGGGGGAAGACTTGTTATATATTTTCGCCTAACTGCAAATTCTTTCTTTCGCACAAAGCTGATGGTGAGGTGGTAATCTACTAATTATATTAACTTATATATAAGAAGAAGAACTCACCTATTCTGTCTGACCTCACAAAGTTGCCTGGTCTTTGTCCTTCCATTAATTTCAGATGATCTTGCCATGGAGTAAGGCAGAAGGGAGAGAAATCACCTTCTAAGTCTAGTCTTAGCTTTGACGCCTAACCCTTAAACAATGCTGTCCTCCAATGATGGTTTCCATTACAGTGAAAGATTGAGTCAATAACCATTAATGAAAAAAGCTTTTGTAATTTTTTGTCTTGACACTATAATGGTAGTTCTAATACAAGTAATTCTCCTCCACAATCATTGCAGTTATCAGTCTGCTGAATGGAAGCTGTAGTCTAGTGAACATAGAGTAATATTTTTTGCTAACTTTTTCTGTTATTGTTTACTAATATTACTTAATCTCTTATAGTTACTGTGGTCTTATTGTGGATTATATGCATTATGTCTTGGGTGTTTGAATTTAATTTCCTGCTTTCTTTCTTCATACTTTAATTATAATTGGTATACATTTGAAGCATTAAACCCTGATTATTATTTTCTTCACCAAAACTTGTCAAACTTCCCAAGGCTTTGTGCCCTGCATCCTTCTTACAGAAAGACATGGATCAATATCTGAATCAAAGCTGGATGAAATGTTGTAGCCCTGGTTTGGTAGTAGCTGTCCATGCATTTAATTAATCCCACTAATGAATTATATCAAAGAAAATAAAATTGCCATAATGGAGTTCTCTGCTTCCACAGTTTATGATGTCAAGATAGAGGTCAGATAGAAATAATCTCAGCTCAGGTCATAATCTCACAGTTCTTGAGTTTGAGCCTTGCATCGGGCTCTGTGCTGACAGCTCAGGGCCTGGAGCCTTCTTCCAATTCTGTGTCTCCCTCTCTCTCTGTCTCTTAAAAATAAATAAGTGTTTAAAAAAAAGGAAAAAAGAAATAGTTATTTAATTGTTTGGTCATCAGAATTGTCTCTGGATCTTTTGTCAACAAAGCAATAAACATTTGGTTTCAAAGACATATGAAATCTAAAGCCATGATGTTAGTGACCTGAGCCACCAAAAAGCAAATTAGTAGGGCGCTTGGGTGGTTCAGTTGGTGAAGCGTCCAACTGCGGCTCAGGTCATGATCTCCCGGTTCATGAGTTCAGGCCCTGCATCAGGCTCTGTGCTGACAGCTGGAGGCCTGGAGCCTGCTTCAGATTCTGTGTCTCCCTCTCTCTCTGCGCCCCCCAACCACCACCCACACTTTGTCTCTCTCTCTCTCTCTCAAAAATAAATAAATACTAAAACCAAAAAGCAAAATAGTAATTTTGTAACTGAGGAATGTGATGTAACTCATTGATTTTGTGTCTCAATGGCCATATGTTCCAGCTGGTTCCTGCTGGTGAGCCATTTTCTTTTAAATTATGTTCTTTTGCATTCCTTCATTTTGCAAGAGGTCTTTCAAGTTATAAACACAAGAAAATCCTACAGAGCTTTGATGAAGGCATTGCTTCCCATGGGGTTTTCTATGATGTGAGTGGTGCAAATTATCATTTTCAAAGCCTATGTAAGAGCTTTCCGTAGCCCTCAGTCTAATCCTTCACACTCAGTACTTAAATCTTAAAATGGCCACTCTGGAAAAAGAGGACTAATACTCTCTACTACAAATGTATCCATCATCCATTAATAACATTTTGATTATGCTGAGCCCACTTGAATCTTAAATAATAGTACATCCTTTAATATTTTATCGACTTTGGCCCCACCTGAATAGGATGATTTCAAACATAAGTACTAAAATGGAAAACTGTGAAATAAGTCTAACTGATGAGAAGAAGAAACATATTACATTGTAACTTTTGCTTAACTTTTTTGAAGTATTTTGATTTTTTTCCATAAGCCATATTTTTGTCTAACTAGACCATTTTTCTGATTTCCTCATTCATTCATTCATTCACTTATTTGTATTATTAATCTATTTATCTTTTGCATTATTTGAGGGGGGTAGTGATGATTCATCTAAGGTCCAGAATTACACTTGGTTGATAGGATTTGTAAGCCTCTTTTAATCTATAAACGTCCCTTTCAACTCTTTTTCTTCTTTTCCTTGCATTTTTTTAATTGAAAAACTAGTTATTTGTCCTGTAGAGTTGCCCATAGTTTGTTTTTTGCTGATTAAATCCCTGTGGTGGTGTTGTGTTTGTTCTTGTTGATTTTTTTTTAAATTTATTTAAATTCAAGTTAGTTAACATGTAATGTAGTAATGGTTTCAGGAGTAGAATTTAGTGATTCATCACTTCCGTATAACACTGAGGACTCATCCCAATAAGTGCCCTCCTTAATGCCCATCACCAATCTACCCTAACCCCTACCCAACACCCCTCCAGCAACCCTCAGTTTGTTCTCTGTATTTAAGAGTCTTTTATGGTTTCTGTCCCTCTCTCTTATTATCTTTTTTTTCCCTTCCTTTCCCTTATGTTCATCTGGTTTGTTTCTGAATTTTTTAAAATGTTTATTTATTTTTGAGAGAGAAAGACAGAGTGTGAGCAGGAGAGAGGCAGAGAAAG
The DNA here is from genome assembly GCF_006229205.1 of Suricata suricatta. Lineage (NCBI taxonomy): Eukaryota > Metazoa > Chordata > Mammalia > Carnivora > Herpestidae > Suricata > Suricata suricatta. Next base: position 142,212,497 of record NC_043704.1, read on the forward strand.
AGGGAGACACAGATCCAAAGCAGGCTCCAGGCTCTGAGCTGTCAGCACAAGGTGGACGGGGAGTCCGAACCCATGAACTGTGAGATCATGACCTGAGCTGAAGTCGGACACTTAAGTGACTGAGCCCCCCAGGCGCCCCATCTGGTTTGTTTATTAAATTCCACATACGAGTGAAATCATATGGCATTTATCTTTCTCTGACTTATTTCACTTAGCGTAATACACTCTAGTTCCATCCACATTGTTGCAAATGGCAAGATTTCATTCCTTTTCATCACTGAGTAGTATTCCTCTGTGTGTGTGTGTGTGTGTGTGTGTATGTGTGTGTGTGTGTGTGTGTGTGTGTGAGAGAGAGAGAGAGAGAGAGAGAGAGAGAGAGAGAGAAACACATTTTTTTAATCTTTTTTATCCATTCATCAGTCAATGAACGTTTGGGCTCTTTCCATAATTTGCCTATTGTTGATAGTGATGTTGTAAACATTGGGGTGCATGCACTTCTTTGAATCAGCATTTTTTATCCTTTAGATAAATACCTAGCAGTGCAATTGCTGGGCCATAAGGTAGCATTAATTGCTACCTTTATACCATTATTTGCTTTATTTAACTTTTTAAGGAAACTCCATATGTTCTGCAGAGTGGCTGCACCAGATTGCATCCCACCCGCAGTGTAAAAGTGTTCCCCGTTCTCCACATCCTCCTCAACATCCGTTGTTGCCTGAGTTGTTAATTTTAGCCCTTCTGACAGGTGCAAGGTAGTATCTCATCATGGTTTGGATTTGTATTTTCCTGATGATGAGTGATGCTGAGCATCTTTTCATGTGTTTGTTAGCCATCTGGATGCCTTCTTTGAGAAAATGTCTATTCATGTCCTCTGACAATTTCTTCACTGGATTATTTGTTTTTTTGGGTGTTGAGTACGAGAAGTTCTTTAGAGATTTTGGATGCTAACCCTTGATCCAGTAGGTCATTTGCAAATATCTTCTGCCACTCCATCAGTTGCCTTTTAATTTTGCGATTGTGCAGAAGATTTTTATCTTGATGAGGTCCCAATAGTTCATTTTTGCTTTTTTTCCCCTTGTCTCTAGAGACATGTATACTAAGAAGTTGCTGCAGCCAAGGTCAAAGAGGTTTTTGCCTACATTCTCCTGTAGGATTTTGACGTTTTCCTGTCTCACATTTAGGTCTTTCATTCATTCTGAGTTTATGTTTGTGCATGGTGTAAGACAGTAGTCCAGGTTCATTCTTCAGCATGTTGCTCTCCAGTTTTCCCCGAATGATTAGCTGAAGATGCTGTCTTTTTCTTTCTCTTTTTAAAGTTTATTTATTTATTTTGAGAGAGTGTGAGACCACAACCAGGGGAAGGGCAAAAAAGAAAGAGAGAGAGAAAGAGACAGAGAGAGAGAGAGAGAGAGAGAGAGAGAGAGAATCTCAAGCAGGCTCCACTCTCAGCACAGAGCCCAATGTGAAGCTTGATCTCATGAACCATGAGATCATGATCTGAGCTGGAATCAAGAATCCAGACACTTAACCAACTGAGCCACCCAGGTACCCCAAGTCTGCCTTTTTTTCCAATTGATTTTGTTTCTTGCTTTGTCAAAGAATAGTTGGTCATACATGTGTGGGTCCATTTCTGGATTCTTTATGCTGTTCCATTAATCAATGTGTCTGTTTTTGTGCCAGTACCATACTGTTTTGATGATTACAGCTTTGTAGTACAGCTTAAAATCTGGAATTGTGATGCTTCCAGCTTTGGTTTTCTTTTCTAACATTACTTTTGCTATTCAGGGTTTTTTCTAGTTCCATACAAAGTTTAAAATGGTTTGTTCATCTCTGTGAAGAATGCTGATATTAATTTGATAGGGATTGCATTGAATATGTAGACTGCTTTGGGTAGTATTGACATTTTAACAATATTTCTTCTTCCTATCCAGGAGCATGGAATTTTTTTCCATCTCTTTTTTTCTTCCATTTCTTTCACAAACTTTCTGTAACTTTCAGCATACAGCTCTTTAACCTATTTGGTTAAATTTATTCCTAGGTATTTTATGGGTTTTGGTGCAATTGTAAATGGGATCGATTCCTTGATTTCTCTTTCTGCTGCTTCATTATCGGTGTATAGAAATACAACCAATTTCAGTATGTTGATATTATATCCTGTGACTTTGCTGAATTCATGGATCAGTTCTAGCAATTTTTGGGTGGAGTCTTTCAGGTTTTCCATGTAGAGTATCATGTAACTAAGCCATTTTGATGCACCTTAACATTGGAGAATGTTAAATGCTGAATATCTGCTGAGTCTGGTAAAATCAATTATTTTTTAGTTCAGACTGACAACTGATTAGTCTTGGTCTTCTGCGGTAACTAAATCAGTTGACCAGAAGGACTGAATACATGTATAGTTATCTATTAGTCTCGGGTTTATATTTCTCTTGTCAACTAGAATGTTTGTGACTGGTACAACAATCTAACAAAACCAGGTTCATAAATTCTGTGAGATTGGGTTCCCACTGGGTAGCTCTCAGAATACAGGTATAATCAAAGATAAGAAGACTGTTTGAAATTCAGTAGTTTATGTTAATTAACATTCTTATAATGGCTGCCAAGGGGACAGCTTTTATTGGAATTATCTTTCGTAAGTCCTCTTCATGAAAGGGTAAGGTCTTACTAAAGTGAATAATTATCCTTCATTCCAGGACTACGATGTCAACTGTAATGAGTAGATTTGTTAATACCTCCTTCCAGGTAGCCCAGGTTCTTCATCTGTAGCCATTAATTTGGTGACAGCCAATAATTATTTTAACTGGCCCCTGAAGCTGAAGTGCACAGATGGCTTTCTTCCTGTGTGGTGCAGGGGACATTTCTAAATTTCTGAGAGGTTTCCGTCACCCCCCAAAGAATTTCCTGACAGCAGTGACATTTGGCCTAATCATTTATTCTCTGCTACAAGGCCTCCTTGCAGGGGCTCTCAGAGTCAGGAAACCTTCTGCAGTCATAGAGCCGCCAACATCTGCTGCCAATATTCTGCTTGAAGTGCCCCCAGCTTCTCTTTAAAAAAAAATAGAACCCTCTTCATTCCTAGAACCCCTTTTAGGTTATTATTCTGGAAGAAATGTCAAACTCTTATAAGATTTCAGAGAGATATACTTCTCCAAATTATTAGAGGAAACATTTTAAAGTTATAATGGGAATAACACTGAAAATTTTAATAAAATGTAACCAAAAATGTAATAAAAAGGAATGTCTTTTTATTTCATAAATGATTCAGTTATCATTGGCTAATTCTCAGAAGGAATATAACCAAATGATAGCAGTCATTGGTCTCAGCAGCAGAGGGACAGACTGCTTTGTGTCCTGTATTTTGCAAACACTACAAAATAATCAATAATTGCAAAAACATACTTAAGAGGTAAAATATTGGTTATGTAGATAAACAATAAACACAAAGAAAAATAATATAAAAAGAATATTTCCAAAGATTTCAATATACATTATTGCTATAATAATATCATCTGTGTTATTCATTCACACCACTTATCTATTACTATCCCATATACTTCAAAAATTATATAGGATACTGTCACTTCTATTCGTGTGCACACATGCATGTTTTTCTTATTTATACCCTCTCCTTCTTAGTTCCTCCTATATAACTGTGCTTCTGTATATGAAGCTGTAAGAGTAGATTTGAAATCTCCATTGAGAAACAGTGAATTAGCCTACGTTTGTGGTTCAAACAAAGAAAAACAACAGTAAGGACAGAATTGTTTTTGTCTTTGAAAATCTCTTTGCTGTTTGGTCTAATAAAACACAAATGAATTTTTAGATATTCTGCATTTGCCATATCACAGAGCATGTAGCTCCTGTGCCACTGAGAATGAAATGTAAGAAAAATATTGAGAAAAATACCAACATCCTAGTTTCACTATGAAATAGTTTTGACCTTGTGAACTCCTCGAAAGAAGTCTGAAGCATAGACCACAGTTTGAGAACTGCTGACCTAGGATAGCCATATTTTATTTTTGTAGCTGTATAGTATTCCATTTTACTGAATGTGCTTTCTTGATATAAACTGCTCTGCAAATGAATATTTGTATTGCTTTGAGGTTTCCTTTTCTTCTAAGAAAGCCATGTTTGCATATTAAACCGATTCAGCTTTGGTTTGTTGTATGCCTCCTATTTTTCCTGATCAAAGCACTCATAATTTTTGATAGACCTTCCTCAATTTAATAATTTGAAATTTCAGTACCATCCGAATTTTATAGACTATGTCCCTCCCCCATGGTTTTTAATATTTTGGGAGCTTCTAGTAGTAATGTTAATTAAGCACTCCTTTTTCTGTCTCCAGTTATTAGAAATCCCCAATATAACGCATTTCCATGTAGAAAATTTTTAAGACTACTCTGTGATTTTGCAAAGATCATCAAGAAATTATGGTTTGTGTAATTAGCATAATGTATCAAAATAGATGAATTCCCAAATTATAATAATTCCTGAAATTGTCCTGAGGCAAAATTTGTTCTACTGTCTTAAGTGTGTCCATTTTCTTGTTAGAATAAAGAGCCACAATCTGAAATCCAGCTCTAATTTCCCTGAGGCATAGAAGAGAAGGCCTTCATAATTACCTGTCTTTTTCATCCAACCACTTAGTGTCTTCTTTTCTTATTTTTGCCAATGAATGCAAAAAGGAAGATCCCCGTAAGGAGAAAATGTTCCCTTAGAATGGTTCTTCTTAGACCTTCAGTCGTGCTTTTACCTTTGACTCATTCTTTGCAGTATTTTGCATCTTTTCTTGGTAACAAAATGTTTTTTAGTTAAAACTTTTTGGACATATTACTTTGAATTAGCCCTTTTCTGTGTGCTGTCCATGTTATGTCATTATCAAGTACATTCTGGGACCAAATCTAATAGAAATTGCATATATATAATTCTAATACAAATCTAATATATATATGTTAAGTACATATATATTAGATTTATATATAATTATTTATATATATAATATATATATTGCATTTTGAGGGAACCTAATAAGCAAAACTTCATTTAGGACCTGTCATGGAAGCTTTGTTCAGTATATTACTTATTTTTTAATATTAACTGTGAGCATCCGAATATAGACAGGCCATAGGCATTTAAATATAGACTTGAATATAGATGAACAGTGGAGCTAATGTAGCTTCACTATTTCAGAGTTCATCCACTATGTATCAGACCTTATTTGATATGATTTCATGGCTCAGGTAGATATTTGCTGAATGAATACGTAACTATAATTGCTGTTATTATCATTATTATTGTTAATCATTATTCTGTCAATACTTGCAAGTCCTTCATATTTACGCCTTTTCTTTCATTTCTCTCTCTCTGTGACAGGCTGAATAACAGCACCCCTGATATATCTATCCCTATCCCCAGAGCCTATAAGCGTACTATCTTCCATGGTAAAGGGACTTTGCGGATGAGACCAAGTTAAATGTCTTGAAATGGGAAGGTTATCCTGGGTTTTTCTGATGGGCTCCATGTGATCAGTAGCGTTCTTATAAGAGGGAGGCAGGAGGATCAGAGCGTCAGGACATGAGAAGACAGAAGGAAGAGACTGGCATAGGGACCGCAGCCCAGGAATACAGATAGCTTCTAGAAGCTGAAAAGACAAGGACATGTGCTTCCATGGTGCCTGCAGTAGGAACACCTTGATTTTAGAGGCCTGACCTCCCAAATAGAAGAGAACAAACCTGTATCATTTTAAGCCGCTGAGTTTGTGGGCATTTGTTATGCTGCAATAGGAATCTAAAACATCCTTTTTACTTCCACTTCTGTGTCCTGTGCCATGGATGTTGCCTCTAGAATCAAGCACTGAGAGTAGTGCTTAGAACTTAGATTGGATGGTAAATGGGATTCACAGCTTTTAAAATTTTGTAATATTTATTTATTTTTGAGAAACAGAGAGAAGTTAAAGCATGAGTGGGGGGGGGGCAGAGAGAGGGGGAGACACCCAAACTGAAGCAGCCTCCAGACTCTGAGGTGTCAGCACAGAGCCCCGCATGGGCCTCAAACCCACGAACCTCAAGATCATGACCTAAGCTGAAGTCAGATGCGTAACTTACTGAGCCCCCCAGGCAACCCTGGAATTCAGATTTGAGTTCAAGCCTTTTGCTGAAGCAGATAGGCTTCTACAGGATGTATAAAAATCAGCCCCTAGGCATCCCTGTCTTTGTCATATAAATCTAAATACATTCAGAAGAAAGTATGCTGTCCATTTTCGAACAAGTTGTTCTCAAACTTTGTATTTAACTCCATCTCTCTATTGGAAAGTAATATTAAATTTAGCTTAAAATTTAAGCATACAAGGTCATGAACATAAGCGAGGCAGAACTCCAGTGGTTTTTATGTTACCAGCATGGATATGATCTTAAAACAGTGAAATTATTGAAATATAGTTCATAGGTTTCTACTTAGCTTTTATGTATTTATTCCAGTAGCTACTGAGGTATATTTCACTGTTCACAATCTATAACTAAAATCCTTTTGCTATAACATATAAATAATATATCCAACCCATGGACATTGAATAAGGTTTTATTTAGTCCTTTACTCATGGAACATGAATTGTATCTGCCATTATTTAGCTTATGTATCTTAGAGTAGAATGAACCAAATGTTAAAGATTGGCCTGTTCACAGAATGTTAATTCATACCTTTGAAGGGTGGGGGGAAATATGGGCTAAAATACTTAGCCGCATTCTTCCTTTGGTTCGTATTAAAAATATATGGTTTTATATTTTCTGCTCTATATGAGGAAGATTTCGAATAGATGTGGTAGAGTCCTTGCTTCTGTAAGTATTGCTGTAACTGTAAAGTAACTAACCGTTTTTGCTGAGATAGACTGAGCAGGCTCTTTGCATTGCTTTGTCTATAATTGCTTCCCAAGGGGACTTGCACAACCCATAGTTTGAGATAAAATGAAGAGCAATGAAGGAGTTACAAATTATAAAGAAATTACAACTGGGCTAGTCAATAAAATCTCACAGTCAGTGATTAGAGTGTTGCGTGTAAGATGTTAGGGAACATAGAGTACAGAAATGAAAAGTTGCCATCAACTAATGAGTACTTTGGTCATATTTCTTGGTAAGACATAAGACTTCTTAGTTGTTTTTTAACCTAAACTTTCTCTAGGAGGTTATGCAGAATAAGGCAGTATGATTAATATTGCCATTCAATAATTTCAAGTTTCCTTATTTCTTTATTTTGAGAGTGTGTGTGTGCATGTGTACAAGGTGGGGAGGGGTGGAGAGACAAGGAGACAGTGAATCCCAAGCAGGCTCAACCTCACGAACCATGAGATCAAGAATCTGAGCTGCAGTCAAGAGCCAATGCTAGGGGAGCCTGAGTGCCTCATCCAGTTAAACACCCAACTTCGATTCAGGTCATGATCTCATGGATTGTGGGTTCAAGCACCATGTTGGGCTCTGTGCTTACAGCTCAGCAGCTGGATCCTGCTTTGGATTCTGTGTCTCCTTCTTTCTTTGCCCCTTCCCTGCTCATGCTCGCTCACACGCGCTCACTCTCTCTCTCTTTCTCTCTCTCTCTCTTTCAACCTTTCTCTCAAAAATAAATAATAAAACATTAAAAAAAAGAGTTGGACGCTTAACCCAACCGAGCTACCCAGGTGCCCCTTCGATGCAGTAATTTTAAATCATTTCTCTGAAGAAATAAATTCCACTAAAGGGTCTGAGCATAATCCTCACTGGAAAGTTCACACTTGGGATTCAGATAGTCTGGCATTTTCAACCAGTTACTAATTATGTGATTTTGAGACTTCTTTATTTAATGAGTAAAATGAAGGTAAATCATTGTACTTCATTGAATTGTCTTAGGAATTAAATGAGATACTGTATGTGAATTGGTCCAAATAGGACATATTACATAGTGCTACTAAGTATATTCTCAAATATCAGTGGCCTAACTCCCAAAAAGTGTTACCCCCTGTTCATGTTATAAAGTTAGGTTGTTGGGAACTTTGTTGCACACAATCACTTAGAGGGTGTGAGCGACTCTAGGACACATAACATCCAAGGATGTGATGACATGGGATCAAAGATGAGAAAGACATACCATCCCTGAAGGCTTGGCTCAGAAGTGACCTATGTCACTTACTGTTTATTAGTTTATAGGCCAGGGAGACATGGAAACATCGAAATCCTGGGAATATAGATTTGAAATGTGGTCTACAGCATCTGAAATGCTTAGCAAGATGCCTGGCACATAATTTAAAAGGTTCTACAAATGTTAGTGATTGCTTTTGATTTCATCATTGTCATCATGATAATCATTTTGGAGCTACTACAGTTTACAGTTAATGATCCATTAGTAACTCTTTGACTTTGGGCAAGCTTTAAAAAGTTTCTGAGCAGCATCTGACTGGCTCAGTGGGTTAAGCATCTGACTCTTGATTTCAGCTCAGGTCATCCTCCCTCTCTCACTCAGCCCCTCCCTTCCTCTCAACAAATAAACTTTAAAAAAGTATCTAAACCTCCATTTCACCCACTGTATAATGGGTTCACCTCATGAAATTGTTAGAAGTTCTAAATGAAATGTTATAAGGACCACCATGTAGTATGCCCTACCTTTTGTTGTTACTATACATTTTCCTCTTTGTCTATCAATTGGTTTAAACCAGTTAAGTTCTTGTATATGTGTGCTTTTACTCTTATGGTAATGATTCATTCTATTTTTATAAACTAGTAAAATACTGGCTTTTCCATTTGTGGCAGATATATACAATCATTAGTCATTAGTCATTCACTCAGCAGGTGTTTTTTTAAGAGTCCACTATATTCTCGAGCCTAGGGATACACAACAAACAAAATCAGCAGGTTCTTTGCTTTGATGAAATTGTGATAATGGGACAGGGAAGAGGGAAACAGGCAATACATAAGCAAATATAAATGAACTGTGTACTTCAGACCATAATTCCATAATTTAGGATGGATATACTAAAATAGTATAGCTATAGTAAAGATTGGTGAATATTTCATTTTTTTCTGGTCAGTAGTGGCCTCTCTGAAAAAGCAGCATTTCAGCTGAGATTTAAATGACACAAACCTATTTGGGGTGAAAATCCTTCCTGGCAGAATTGTAAGTACAAAGTCCCCAAGCAAGAGCTACATGTAATTCTTTTACATGTAATTCAAGCAAAGTAGGCAATGGGCAGAGTAGTTAGAAATGAGGCCAAAGAGACAAGTAGGGACCTTTGCCCATGAAGATTTTGATTTTTTTTTTTTAATGTTTGATAAGAAACTAGTAGAGGTTGTCAAGCAGGAGAGGGACACGACCTAATTTTTGCTTTAGAAAGAACACGGACTAGTTCATGGAAAATCAACCACAGGGGCTTTTGCCGAATCTCAGAAGGAGATATAATACTTTTAAACAATGTAGTTAGTGGAGAGCTGGGAAAAAAATAGAAAGATTGGGCTATATTTTGAAAGTGGAGTCAAAAGGTAGGTTGGATGTGTAGGTAAAGGAAGGAAGTCTCTTAGATTTAGGACTTGAGCAGTTGGGTGCATGGTACTTGTTGTGTAGGTGGCTGAGGAAAGAATGTTTATTTACGGGATGTGAAGGGTGACATTCTGGACCTGTAATATTTGATATGCCTCTTAGATGTCTGACTGGCTGTCATTTATATGCAGATCTTTTGACCTTTCAAATAATGTAACAATATTATTTTAGGATCGCATTTATTTCTGAATTTGTTATGAATACAATTCAGTAATGGAACAAATCATATCTTTCCCTGAATGTGCCCTGTTGCAAGATAAGTTTAGAGCTTACTTTGAAAGCTCTTAAATGTCCTGTAAGGAGACATTGGATACAACTTATAACAATAGACTTATCATTCCAGACAAATATATTTTACTATAGGGTCAGAAAAGACATTTGATTTTCAATCGAGGATTCTTCCAGGGTTCAAATGAATCAATTAGTCAGGATGAAGGAGTGGCATCCCCCTAGGTTGGAATTTTGAGTCCATTAAGTAGTGTGTTGTAGTCTACCTCTTCCAAATGCCCACCTGATATAGTATCCAGGAGCAAATGAGAGATACAAGAGGCTACGTTGTATGACATACAGGCTCACAAGTAGCATAGGGTAAGTACATTTGTCATTTCAGGAAGTTCTTACCTGACACAATCTTGGGAAAGCCTGTTTGGGAGAGATAAATGGATGAAGCCATGTAAGATGATGAATTAAGCCTTCTTTTTATCTTATCAATCGTGTCCAATGAAATAATTTATATTGAGCAAGATCAAGATCCTCCCTGATCAAGATGTAATGTTGTATAAGATGCACGCTGTGTGGGGAAATAGTCTGATTCATCTTTATTGATGCATAACTCCAGCCAAGTTCAGAATCTTTCTTTGTGCTTACTACATACGACTTCGTATCTCAGGGTCAGAGTTCCAATCTCAGCACATGAGGCCCTTGCTTTTCACAGCTGATGGCCTGTTATTACAGGCAGAGATAAAAATTACCCTGAGCCATGATATATAATTTTCTATATTAAGTCTTGGACCAGTGCCGTAATGCTAGTAGAATGAGGTATCAGTGACTCATTTGAAATTCTTTTTCTCAGGAAGCAGTCAGACTAGTAATTCTGTTAAGTTCAGTAAGTGGGATAAATCTGGACCACTTTAGTTTTGTGTTTTAAATAAAACACTGTAAACCCACAGGTGGGGTGTGGCTTTCCCCCTCATGGTTTGTAAAGTGCCAGGACACCTGTTCTCAATACAGACCAGAGCCAGCTCTTGGTTCCTTTTTTTCTTGATACCTCCCTAGGTGTGCGATGAAGGGGCCACATGTATTGTTTCTCAGTTGCTGATGATCTTTCCAGAAGAGAGAGAAGGACAGCTCACAGAAGTCCTTCCCTCTAAAAACAGCTATGTGAGGTCTACACAGCAGGTAGTCAGGGCACATGGACAGGCCATCAGAATGCACTCACAGAATCTTTCTCCAATATGCCCTAGTCACTTTGTTCAAATGTTTAGATTTTATCAACTATGCCATCTGGCATTGTTCTAATGCTGCCTTACTCTGGTAGAGCTCACATTTTTTTTAATGTTTTATTTATTTTTGAGAGAGAATCAGAGTACAAATGGCAGGGAGGGAAAGAGAGAAGGAAACACAGAATCTGAAGGAGGCTCCAGGCTCTGAGCTGTCAGCATGGAGCCTATTAGGGGCTCAAACTCACAAACGGTGAGATAGTGACCTGAGCCAGAGTCAGATGCTTAACCAACTGAGCCCCAAGGACCCCTGTTATAACTCATATTTAATGGCGCCCCAGAGGTATCTATCCTGTCTTTTCTTTTATTTGAAAACTATGCGTATAGTTATAATGCAAAATCTGAAGACTTTGATCAGGAGTAGGTTCCACAACAACTGTTGAATTTAGACAGTTCAACAAGGAAGTCCAGGGAAAGTCCAGGGACTTAAAAAATAATCTTGGACTTTTATGTAAAAGCCTTTATGTATTCTGTAAATTGACTGAAAAAAAATACTTTGCCCAAAAAATGGGGGCTGGAGAGAGGAATGTGAGAGAAAACCATATTGGTATACAACACATAACTATGACACTAGGTGAAGGGAACATGGGGATTCATGGTACTATTCTTTCCACTGTTGTGTGTGTTTGGCAATTTTCATAAAGAAGTTAGTTTTTAAAATAAATAAATAAATGAAAATAGGCATATAGGGATGATTGAGCAGTTTGGAAGGTTTGTGTGTGTGTGTGTGTGTGTGTGTGTGTGTGTGTGTGTGTCTGTATGTTATAGACAGCCTTTTGAGTTTTATGTCATTGAAAAGTCAGGCTTAGGAATTTAAGAGGATAATCTAAAACCTAAGTGGTGATTAAGGGAAAGAAGTACTGCAATTCTAGGACATTTTTCAATTTCACATTGTGAGTGATGGAATGTACTCCTGGGAGTATAATTGGAACCATTTTTATTTGATCAGAAAAATCACAAAAGATACCTTTGTGATGGTTAATGTATTTTCAGCCTTTTAAAGACATTCAATATTCTTTTCTCTAATAATACAGATCGAAGTAGATGAGAAATATACTCCAGTCTCTTCCTTTCTTTAAAATTTTGTTTATTTTTTTTATTTATTTTTGAGAGACAGCATGAGCAGGGGAGGATCAGAGAGAGAGGGAGACACAGAATCTAAAGCAGCCTCCAGGCTCTGAGCTGTCAGCACAGAGCCCATGGCGGGGCTCGAACCCACTAACCGTGAGATCCTGACCTGAGCCGAAGCCAGAAGCCAGACGCTTAACTGACTGAGCCACCCAGGTGCCCCTCTTCCTTTTTTTAAACAGTCTTTCACATATAAACATGCACACACACACACACACACACACACACACACACACACACACCCTAGAATCCCTTCACCCCTGCCAGTAAAGGAATGTATGCTTGTGTGCATTTCACATTGAAAAACAGATCAGTTAAGGAATTATTTTATCAGAGCATTCAGGTTCATCAGGCGATGCTGCAAATTCTCTTTCAAATTCATATGTGCAAATATGTAACTGTGTTGTTAGTAAAGAAAGGAGGAAGATCCAATAATATTAAAAGAGCAAAACCAGCAAAGATCCTACATTTTATATATTTTAAACAGGAAACCATTTATACTGCATTTCCATTTTGATGGCCATTGTAATCGCAATGTTGAGTTTGAGTGAATCCCACCCATTTCATAATAAAAAATGTCTTAATTCTATTTAATGTAAGGATCTAGATGTTGCAGCTCAGACATTGAAGGGATTATCAGTAGACATACAAGTAGGTTGAGGAGAAAAAAATATATGAATTCCTGACTATTTGCAGCCTTTATTCCTCCTTTGCCTCCAGACAATATTTTATGTATCTGTCTTTTGTTGTTCTGATAAAGGTAATACCTAGGCAGAGCTGTGAATTTGGAAGGACTTAGGCCAGACTAGCAACATTCACTTTTGGGAAAATACTAACAAGAAGTAAGATTGGATCCTAGATGATATGGGAGAAGGGGGGAGTGCAAAAAGACAGAAGTCTGTGAAGACTGAGAAAGTCCTGAGGCAGATGGGATATCCATAAAAAGAGAAACAGAGAGAGAGAGAGAGACAGAGAGAGAGAGGGACTTAATAGTGGGATCTTTTTGCGATTTTCTTAAGACAGTAGGTAGACTTGAATTGTTTTTTAATATTTCTTGTTTGTCTTTGCACTTGATCTCATGCTGGGACTGGATCATGAAAGAGGCCAGCTTTGGTCTTGCTATGTAATCATTCACAAATTATGTTTGACCCACTTTTCTTCATTAATGTTCACTGAAGGTACAAGAATGAATGGCCATAGAGGAACTATCTTTTTATCTTTCCACTTACATCCTCTATGCCATTGTAACTCTGGTTCCTTTGAGATTATATGATTGCTACTTTTCTCCTTTGATCTGAACTGAAGGAAATTTCCATCCTGCTCCCCATTGTCTCTAGAGACATCTGCTCCCCGATGTAATGAGGGTGACTTTCATTGACTCTTAGAAAGATCTTAGATAGCCTCTTCTTCAGCGGTCTCATTTAAAAATGAAAACATTTATTCCATAGTGGGATTTACAAAGAAATAAAACACAAATATTTGGGTTTGGCAATGGAAGTATCTCCACATAACTAGGGACAGCTTGCCTTTGAAACTCGATTTTCACCTCATGAGCCTCCCTTGCTATCATCCTGCTAACTTCTAATGATGGCAAATCCCCTTTTGCTCTGGCACCAAAGGGGTCAAGATTGGAACCCTACTAACTCGCAGGTCTCTTCTCCCACTGACCTCCCCCTTCTTGACTTGGACCCCACATTTCATTGCCATTCTCCCAAAGAGCCAAGTGCGCACACTAACCTTAGGGCATTTGTACTTCAGCCCCTTTTCCTGGAACACTATTCTTCTACATGTCTCCAAAGCTTGTTCCCTTTCTTTCAGGTCTTTGTCTAGATCTTTACAGATTACTGTATCTAAAATATCAATCCTTGGGGTGCCTGGGTGGCTCAGTCAGTTAAGTGTCCGACTTTGGCTCAGGTCATGAACTCATAGTTCATGGGTTCGAGCCCTGCATCCAGGTTTGAGCCCCGTGTCGGGCTCTGTGCTGACAGCTAGCTCAGAGCCTGGAGTCTGTCTTTGGATCCTATGACTCCTTCTCTCTCTGACCCTCCCCTGCTCACGCTCTCTCCCAAAAATAAATAAAAATTTAAAATTTGTTTAAATAATTTAAAAAAATAAAATAAAATATCAATCCTTTTCCTGGAACACGATTCTTCTACATGTCTCCAAAGCTTGCTCCTTCCTTTCTTTCAGGTGTTTGTCTAGACCTTTACAGATTACTGTATCTAAAAATACCAATCCCTTTCCTGTCACTTGCTGCCCCTTACATCAGCTGACTATTTTTTTCTCAGTACTTTGTACTAATCAAGTCATATTTATAAAGTTCCTTATTTAATGGCTATCTCTCTTTACTAGAATATAATTTCTGTGACAGTAAAAGGACTTCATTTTATTCACTGGTTTAGTTCTGCAGGATCTAGAATTAATGTCTGGTGCATCATAAGTGCTCAATCAATGATTATTGAATGAATGTTCTTAATGTTCTTCCCTTACTGGTGAGAAAAAAAAACTGTAAGTCATTTAAGATTGTGATAATTGTGATAAGAAATAAGGAAGAGGGGACAATAGGATGCGGGAAACAAATATGCCCCAGACCATGGAATATCAAAGAACTGGGATTACATCCTGATTCTGACAGTTATTAGTTGTGTAATAGCCCAACTCACCTCAACTCTCTGATCCTTAGTTTTTTGTGGCAAAGTGGTTTCAGCTCAAAAACAGGTTGTTTGGGGAAATAAAGGTAATAATACACGAAAATATTTAGCACAGTGTCAAGGACATAAAAGGCTTCCTTTCAAAATTAGCAACCACATAATTCACTTTACAAATGTCCATTGGTTCTTTAGAACTTACAGTTTACATCAAATCTTAAATTGCTATTTTCTTTTTACTTTCATATCTACCAATCTGGAGAATATTCTGATATATCTGTTCTCTTATTTGGAAAAAAGGAGGGTTCCCCACTTCTGACCATCTAAAACCACTCTTCTCAGAACCAGCTTGTCGTCTGAGGAACCAGGTGATTGATTTTAGACATGAATATTCTGCTTTCAAGCCAGCTTCGCACGGGACCAACCCTGTGATTGATTCTAGACAGGGGCCCCCTTCAGAAGACTTCCTGTCTACTCCTCTGAAGGTCTCAAGGTATCAGCCAAACAACACTACAATGTGATATGCCCAATACCCCAAATCTGAGTCTGAAGCAGTTTCCTAGATCTAGCAAGAGGATTATTGCATTTCATTCTCATAGAGAAAGGAAGACAGATGTTGGCTTCAGGTTAGCCAACTGTCTTTAAGAGCATCCGAAATGGAAAAAGTAAAGAATCGTAGTACTTTGTCCTTTATAACTTCTGGCAAATTTGACAGGGTCTCTCATGGGCTTTGTCTACAAGAGTGAAACAAAGCACAGTGTTTTATTGTAATGTAGCATATTGAAGTCTTTCACAGTTCGGTCCTGGTAAAACAGATCATAATCCATATAAAAAGAGAGCTCTCTTTCTTACCACTTTAGGTTTTATAAAGTCTAAAATAGAACCTTTGAACTCTCATCACTACTGAAATTCATCACGGTGGTGCCTGTTAGAGTTCCGGGTCTATTTTCAATTGACTGTACTTTTTCTGTGGAGGGAACAAAAGGAAGTCACATCTCCAGGATAATGGATCTAAAAGTAACACTTTATACATGTGCCCCAACAATATTAATAACACACCTACCATTTATGTTGTGTTTCCTCGTTCATGAAAACTATTCCTCTGCTTGTCTTACCTAATGGTCACAGAATTACTCCCAAACTTTTATTCATTCAACAAATATTTACTATATGGTACCGTATACCCAGTTTGAGGTTAAGTACTGAACATGACATCTTGCAATCCCATGTGTAGCCACAATATATAAGTAATTTCCAAAAGTTTTAAGTGGCTAGTCCAAGATTTTGCGGTGAATAAATGGTAAAATTCGGAGATGCAAGTAAAACCTATTATCAGCCAAAGGATCCTATAAATAATCCTTTCACTTATTCTTAGTTCATGACAACTATATCAAATATGACTTATTCCCCTTTCAGCGACCCTTTTCTATATTCTTACCTGGTGACTTCTACATGTTTTATGTAGTCATCATGCCCAGCAAATACACACTGCGCATAATGCACAATATTTATTTCTTTGATGATGATTCCTTTTAGGTAAAAATGAACATATTCCCAAACTGCAATTACATAGATTATGTCCAAGAAGTGACTATCCAAATTTGCAGTGAACTTTAGGCAACAGAGAAAAGCTTTCCAGTGATAAGAAAGCCTTTACAGATTTATTAAACATTAAATACACTATCAATTGCAGCGCCTGGATGACTTAGTTGGTTAAGCGTCTGTCTTCAGCTCAGGTCATGATCTTATGGTTCGTGGGTTCAAGTCCCGCATCGGGCTCTATGCTGACAGCTCAGAGCCTGGAGCCTGCTTTGGATTCTGTGTCTCATTCTTCTCTCTCCCCCTCCTCTGCTCATGGTCGGTGCCCCTCTCTCAAAAAAAAATAAATGTTAAAAAAAAATTAAATGCATTATCAGGAAATTCAGTCTCTCTTATGTAGAAATATTTTAAAAACTTGAGAGATATATCCCCTGTCCAACTGGATTAAAGTGCAGTTGTTGGGGATCCCACTGAGAGGATGCAGAAGGAACAATCACAGAATTCTCTGCCATTGTGAAGCCATAGAACAGTTTTCAGGGGGTCCTCTGCCCTAAAAAGAATTTAAAAAAAGGAAAATAAGCAAGCTTACTAAAATTGTCTCTATGTGTGTAATTCTTTCAGGAATTGCATTATGCTTTTGGAATATAAAGATGGATGAAGTAGAAAGCCTACCCTCCAGAGGCCTTAGAATTAGTAGAGAAAGACATGTAAACATGAGCAAGCTGAGGTGTCTTACACATGCCAAATTAGATGTCTATATGTTAAATGTGTGAAGGAAGAGATTGGAATTGACTGGTGATGTGTTTATTTGGTTAATGTCTGCCTTGCCTTCGGAGAGAAAAGTCATTAAGGGCTAGAACCGAATCCATTTTTTTTTTCACTGCTTAAATCTTTCATGGCTTGCACAAGACCTGGTATATAGCACTGTTTCAAATTCATTTTGAATGCATTTCAGGCAAGGGTAAATGAATGTAGTAAACAATTAATGGTAAGTTTTCTCTACAGGAACTTGGGGGATGGGAAAAGAGGTCGGGAAAGATTCTAGGAGAGTGATTAAATGGGAAAAGAGTGCCTATCCAGACAGAAGGAGCAGTATAAGCAAATGTGGAAACACATGAAAGGTCTCAACCTTTTTTGGGGCGGTGATGTGAGTGCAAATGGATATGTGTTTAAGATTAACAAAATTTTAGAGGACTGAAGAGTGAGGGCACAACCTTTTTCTCTTTTTTCAGAACATACAGTCCCATAATTTTCATATTTATATACAACCAACCTGCCTACTGGAAAAAGGAAAAAAAGAAAGAAAGAAATCCAAGTTCTAATCCCTGTTGTAATTCCAATTTCTTAAGGAACTCAGGTCAACTACCCTAGGAAAAAACAAATGGAAGGAGGAAGGTAAGGACTCTGATAATGAAAAACATCAGGATTCTTCCAGTACCCACTTATGGTCCCCCCACCAAGGAAGGAAAGGCTTTGGCCCCCCCAAACTGAACTCAAACTCAGGTCAAGAAAACATACCTCAGTCTCCCACATGCTGTTCCTAAGCATATAGGAACATCATGAGCTGGATGGTGTTTTGTGCTAGAGAGCTTGGATTTTATTGGGTAGGTGGACCTGTGGAGAATTAACATGACAAAGATTGCATTTTAGAAAGATCTATAAGCAATTCATATAAAATAACTAATATGCAATCCCAGTTGAAGAAATGGAACCTATCTAAGAAAAATGAATTTGGGAGTCAGCCAATCTTCCCCTGGGTAGTCTTGCCCTACGCAGTTTTATCTCTTGTTTCTATAGTAAGAACAAACGGATATTCCATTTTAGAACCATTTGTATGCATTGTTTTTACACTAAACTCCTCCAGAGGTGGGGCTGCCACATTGTGTGTGTGTGTGTGTGTATGACTCCTTAGATTGACTTATCCATAGATGTTTGTAGCACATATGGTCTTTAACACCTTTTTGAAAAACTCAGTACCTTGTATCTGGATTAAATTTATTTACTCTTGATTCGTAAGTGATTCAGGCATGAAAGCACTCTTCAAATTACCGCAGTCTCGGTACCTTGACCGACTCCTTAGAAAGAGCTCTGCCCCGAGCCGTTGCCCCTGTAAACCCTTCACCTGCTGAGGGGAGGTTTTCTTCCCAGCTGATGCCTCCAGCCTTGTTAGCTGATACCTTCAGTGTAATATACAGCTTCCACTCTGAAACTGGACTATATTTTTTTCTACTACTGGAGTTCACTGCATTTGGGAATTCTCTCCATCTCTAGCACAGGAAATATATGCTTAGGAACAGCATGTGGGAGACTGAGGTATGTTTTCTTGACCTGAGTTTGAGTTCAGTTTGGGGGTGCCAAAGCCTTTCCTTCCTTGGTGGGGGGGCCGTAAGTGGGTTCTGGAAGAATCCTGATGTTTTTCATTATCAGAGTCCTGACCTTCCTCCTTCCATTTGTTTTTTCCTAGGGTAGTTGACCTGAGTTCCTTAAGAAATTGGAATTACAACAGAGATTAGAACTTGGAATTCTTTCTTTCTTTTTTTCCTTTTTCCAGTAGGCAGGTTGGTTGTATATAAATATGAAAATTATGGGACTGTATGTTCTGAAAAAAGAGAAAAAGGTTGTGCCCTCACTCTTCAGTCCTCTAAAATTTTGTTAATGTCAGGAATCTTAAAAAGTTATTTTGTCTATCTGTCTGCATTTATTTAATAATCTGATGAATAGATAATGAAATGTGTATTATCCTCAGACTCTTTGCGAGACCACTGGGGTGGATTTTAAGCAAAGGACTGAGCTCTTGACTTCAATCAAATCAAATTCTCATAATAGTGGAAAGAGCATGGACATGTATTATGGAAATTTAATGAGATTTAGCTGGTCCCCTATTGATGGACATTTATAAGTTATGGTGCATGATAATTATGTTACAATACCAAGCAGCATTTCAGAAGGGTGATGTGTGCTAATATGGAAAACTCCTCATACATAATTAAGGTACACAAACAATAAAACCAACATGCTAAGCAATAATGCCCCCTTTGGAATAGGAAAAAAAAATACCAGAGCTAGACAAGTGAATTAATAGATATATATTTATGCATTTTCCTGGGAAGAAATTATTTTTAAATAATTTCTTATTTACAAGATTTCTTCTTTTATAAGAAGAGATCTTGTGCTCTTTTTTTTTATTTTTAACCTTTGTGGAGTTTGAATTTACTACTTTAAAATCTTTCTTCTACTTACGTGTTTATTCATTTTAAATATCAAAGAGGCATCTGCATTATAAGATGATAGCTGTATTTTTCCTTCTTTGTACCTCTTTCTAAAAGTGCCGTGTTACACTGAGTCTATGATAATATTACATACAGTATGCAGAGTCAAGGGCAGTGCTGTGGAAGTAGGAGCAAGGAGCAAGACCACATATGGCCCATCTTGGTCAATACTTAAGATTCTCTTGTTTTTAAAGACTCTTTATCTCAGAAACCTTTCCCTTACTGGTTTGCCTTTCAGCATAGGCGGTTCCCGAGTTGGTAGTTGGGTATGGAAGTCAGTTGTAGGCAAGCAAGTTGATGCTTTTTTGAAAGTGCTGATGCTTTTTACTTTCTTGGTGTCAAAACATCCTGTTCATTCAGCACAGATAATGTTTTAGTCACATTCCTTATAAAATGAACCAAATTTAACCTTCACTGTATACTCTGTGTCCCATCTACATGAAACATTAACTTTCTCATTTAATTTATTCCCCTTATGGGGTTTGGTTTTTCTCCTAAAATAATCTCTTCCTATATGAAAAGAATTGTCAGAGAATTGTTACAAATACAGAAAAAGATGGTATTTTAGTACTTAAAACAGAGAGGTGAGCCTGAGATAATTACTTAGCCCATAATATAACCTATCAAAAAGTGATTTTCTCTGTCTTATGTCTAGGCAAACAGCGATTCTCTACTTTTATTATCACCGTGAGGCATTTTCCTTTTCTGTAAGGCCATTCTACATAGTAGAGAATTATATTTGAATCTAAATATAAGCATTAATCCATTACTGAAAGATAAAATTGGGACTGTACCTGCAAATCACACTTTATTTAAGATTTATTCACTTTTAATTTATTTCCATCTCTTTGGTTTCTATTTTTGTGCTCATTTTGGCCTAAATGACAGTAGTAAAGATGTGTCTGACACTTGTAAATATAACCCCTGTGATTTATTTATTCTGTTAAACAAACTGCCATTAAAATGGCAGTATAAATCATCATAGAGGATCTCACTGGTTGCCTAGTGTTCAGGGGTAACTGTAGCCTGTGGGCAGAGAACCGCTGGCATCATATCCTAATGAATATTCCGTCTTTTTGCTGCATCCCAAATCATGAAGTTAATCACAGGAACTGCTTGAAACTAATTTCCTTTTACCTCCACTGGTAAGGGCAGGTAGAAAGTAAGCGGTCGAAGAGCGTGTGATGAGAAATCCAGAGAACACGATTCTGGGTATGACTTTGCCACCAGCTGACCACAAATTAGCTGATGATTCATTAAACTTTCATTTGCCTTGTTGGTAAAATTAAAGGTTTGATTTAAATAAATATTAAGATCAGATGACAGACAGAGACTATATATGCCTGTATATGCTTTCCAGGATAAAAGTCTATTGCAACTAAGATTTACCCAGAGAACTACAATTAATTTAATTATAGTACACAAAACATAATTAAATGCTAAACAAGATGCTAGAAGTCAAAAGGAAATGTAACCAAATCACCCATGCTGCCATAGGTAGGAGGCTTTCTAACTCTAAAATATAATACTTGCATGTCGTAAACTTGAAGTAAGATTGGCCATGTAAATTGTAGTTTATTTGACTTTTTTTTTACAAGGAATGCACTATATTTTTTATTAATATGAAGAATGTGGAGGCAGGGCAAACCTTACCATGGCTACTATGTATGGAATGTGCTCCTGGCCCAAATCCATGGCCTTTGAGTAAATCGCCAAGGATTCTTTGCCTTAAGTTTAAAGTACAAGACAAGGGTACCTGGGTGGGTCAGCTGGTAAAGAGTCCTACTCTTGATCTCAGCCAGGTCTTAATCTCAGGGTTGTGGGTTCAAGCCCCATATTGGGCTCCATGGTATACGTAAAGCCTGCTTTTAAAAATGCATAAATAAATTTTAAAAATAAAGTACAGTACAAACAGAGCCTGTCTCTGTACCTGATCACTAGGTATGTATACATGGGTGCCTCTAGTAAACATCCCCTCTTTACTGAAACAGGTTTGGACATGTGCCTTGAAACCTCCGTGTTGAACAAACGTGAACCTATGTGCAATTACATAATTTTCTTATTTGAAATTATGATAGGCAGGCTTACAACAAAATTAAAGTTAAAAGCTCTTTATCCAATCACCATCAAAAGCAAGATTCTTACTCATTAATCTTATATTTTGCCCGGTGTCTTCAGTGAACCTGGTGTCCTATATGAGCTACCCCGTGTGAGGTACGTTTCATACCCAGCATTGATTGGTTGCCAAGGTGACTCCCACTGTCACTCTGGGCAAGCTCATGTTTTCTCTCTCCCTTTCTGCTAAAAAGAGGGGATCTCCTGGTGTAGGATCAAGGGCAAGATGCCAGGACAGCAAAGTATAGATCCAGCCTAATAGAGTTTTGGAGTGAATCGTAAGTTCTCTCTGTTTCATCAATCAGCAGCAAAAGGACTTACGTTCACACAATAAAACTGGAAGCTTTAGGCTTGAAGGGAAATCAGCATCCAAGAACAGTCCATATCCTTCCTTGCATAAATCCAAGAGAAAGGTGGGGGAATTGACATCCACCTGCCAGGTCCAAGAGTCTCCTATCCCTGGCTTCATCTGAATCAAATTTCCCTATAAGAGAAACTCTGCTATTCTGAACAAAATTGTCCTTTATGGTAGACCTTAATCAAGGGAAAGATAGTTCCTTCACAGAGTTCCAAATGTTTGGACTTCTAGAAACTATTTGTTGTTTCTCTTCCAGTATGTGCCATTGATTCTTGCATAAAATTCTGGAATGCTGGCTCTTCCTGGCTTTCCTCTGTAACTCTGTGGTCAATATTATTAGTATCGCTGTCTGCTTCCTCATCCTCTTCATTCCAAGTTCTCCAAATCAGGATCGAGTCAGAAGGGTCAAGTGCAGGAGATAAGCTGTCAGTGGCAGTCCCTGTGTCCAAGGCTTCTGAGCCCGTATCTTTCTGAAGGCATTTAAGTTGTTCTTTCTGCTGCTGACTCTGTGCGCTAGCCAGTGACTTCTTCAGACGTTCATATTCAGGATGATCCTCCCCTTCATATTCTTCTGCAGCACTGATGACTTGCATGAAGAGTTCATCTAAGCCTGTACCCACAACAGCAGATACACCCACCACCCACCCTCAGTGAGCTGTAAAACTCATCTAACACCAGGATCACTGAATGAGGGAAGTTACAGATGTATGTAATCTCTTGATTCAAGACATCTTGGAAAGGCTCAAAATCTTGCATCCATTCCACTGCATAGCTATGATCAATGATGTCAGTTTTATTCATAACCACAATGAAAGGCAGCTTGGTTTTGTACAAGATGCTGCAGGCATAAAACATATTAGACATGAAGTCACTGGGTTGGTACTTCTTGATGTGTCCGTGACATAAATAACAACTGTTGGAAATGAAGATGCCAGGGCCCCCATGAAGATTGTCCCAGAAGCTGACCATGTGAACACCTCAATCTGTCAAGACATATTTAGACATGTTCTGGGTTTTCTCAATAAATTTTATGACCTGGTCAAATCTGGTAGCAAAGAGATTGAGGGAGGTCCCTATAGCACCATTGGGCCCAAGTCCATACTGTTTCATGACTTCTTTATATTTGACAATATCATGAATAATATTGGCAGGAAAGGATACTTCATGTACAGCTGGGTCCAGATTAACCACATGAGGTGGAGAGTCTTGGCTATGCAGATATTCCATAAGGTTCTGTACAGAGGTGGTTTTCCCAGATCCCACCATTCTCAAGACCAATAGACACCAAAGACTCCCCAAGCTTGTGACTCAGCGTCATCTGTGGGCTCCACTATCCTTCTCCTGATTCTGCCCTGTAAATTGTATTTAAATTTGGAATTGCTCACTCTACATCTAGAGTGATGATATAGCTTGAGCTATAGACATATGTTTAGAAATAGAGATACTCACATACATATATGCATAGAAAGTCTATCATCTATAGGGCATATGTGGAAGAGAAAATGACAAATCTTTTGCAGACAAATTAGAGGACATTTTTTTGCAAAACTTACCTGGATATAACAGCAGGAATTTTGGAAATAGTCATGAAAGATAAAGACATGGGTTTTAACACAGAGCTAATTAGAAATACCCTATATCTATCATTTTTACATCATTATTCTTTATACCAAATCATTACAGACTAATGATGCTGTCTGCATCTGGAAGGAAATGAGGGTTGTTGGTCAGGTATAAAATAGCAGGATGCTTAAGATTGTGGAGAATTGAGGCAATGCTGGAAGGAGTTCAGATTTATTGTTGTCAGGCTGCCAAGTCACAACTTAGGGTCTGTACGGCCCCAGGGGTTCTACAAGTATGTCAGCTAAGTCCTGTCCATCTCAGTTGTTCATATTTTCATTAACTAGACATTTAATAAAAAGCCTGTTTTTAGCCAGACTAGATAACACCTGGTATTAGTCCTTTATGTGCTCATTCAGCATCAGTAGGGGGGGAGCCACGCAAGTGACATGGGACTTTTTAAAGCTCTGGGTGGTATTGGATGTGATTTCTGAGCTAGAGGACACTTGATAGTGCTAGAGAGTGATATCTGCTTTATGCTTTCCACATGCCTATCCATATTCTTATAGTATTTACTGCAAGCTGCTAGACGTTTCCTTTTGCTTTCTTTCTTCCCCTCTAGATTGTGACCACTTTGTCAGGGCAAAGTCCAGGGTGGTGCTGCATATACGTATACTGAATAGATTTGAGGTTTTGTTTTTGTTTTGTTTTGTTTTTTAATGAATGAATTTGGTAAAAATAGCTCTAAGTTTAACATTCTCTAATTGGTATCATTTTTGAATTCTTTAGCATGAAATAGCTTTTTTTTTTAACGTAGTTTATTGTCAAATTGGTTTCCATACAACACCCAGTGCTCTTCCCCACAAGTGCCGTCCTCCATCACCACCACCTCTTTCCCCGCTTCCCCTTCAACCCTCGGTTCGTTTTCAGTATTCAGTAGTCTCTCAAGTTTTGTGTCCCTCTCTCTCCCCAACTCTTCCCCTCCCCCTGGTTCTCCATTCAATTTCTCCTGTTCTCCTGTCAGACCTATGAGTGCAAACATATGGTATCTGTTCTTCTCTGCCTGACTTATTTTGCTTAGCATAACACCCTCGAGGTCCATCCACTTTCCTACAAATGGCCATATGTCATTCCCTCTCATTGCCATGTAGTACTCCATTGTGTATATATACCACATCTTCTTGATCCACTCATCAGGTGATGGACATTTAGGCTCATTCCATGTTTTGGCTATTGTTGACATTGCTGCTATGAACATTGGGGTACATGTGCTCCTATGCATCAGCACTTCTGTATCCCTTGGGTAAATCCCTAGCAGTGCTATTGCTGGGTCATAAGGGAGTGCAAGTCAAGCTGAATATCACAGAAATAGTTTTTTTCTTTTTTATTCAGAATAAATCCGTGTCTACCCATTAAAAAAATGGATAGTTCCTAGATTAAAATTTTATACTTTAACTTAGTTAAGTCCCACTCAATCCAATTGTTTGTAAGCTTACCTCCAATACAAGTTTCTCTTGTCATTAGCTTCTTTTATACTCAGCTCCTCCTAACCTTCCTTTTATTTTTCCTGAAGTAAAACTTATAATTTATTTGAATGAGGAATTTTTAGATTTACTGTTTAAACCACCAGACCCATGAGTTATGGTAATGGGAGATATTTTAAGAAACCATCATTATAATCCAATATAAATACCTAAAGAGTTGAAATAAATTGAATGCAAAAAATTAAAAATGTTCATTTCTCTAAAGGGCAGCAGGGATTCTATTGATATATAAAAGCTAAGAGGTATGTCAGTATCTGCTTGTAAAATATGATGTTATAAAACATCCTTAAAGAATCATGTTAAGCTTTTGTTGTTTGGTTTTTCCCAGTTCCTGATTTCACTGTTCTGTTCTATTGTTTTTTTGGTGTCTGTATCAATTATTGCTGCTCTCATCTGTATTGTTTCCTCCCTTCTACTGGCTTTGCACTTTGTACTTCCTTTATTAGCTGCTGTAGGGGTAAGGTTAGATTGTTTATTTGAGATTTCTCTTGCTTCTTGAGGTAGACCTGTATTGCTATAAACTTACCTCTTAAAACCACTTTTGCTGCATCCCAAGGATTTTAGACCACTGTGTTTTCATTTTTATTTCTTTCCATGTGTTTTAAAATTTTCCAAATTTATTTCTTTGCCAACCATTTATTGTTTCGTGGCCTATTATTTAGCCTCCATATATTTGTGTTCTTCCAGATTTTTTCTTGTGATTGATTTCTAGTTTCACACAATGTGGTCAAAAGGATGTGTGATATAATTTCAGCCTTTCTGAATTATTTGAGACTTATTTTGTGGCCTAACTTGTGATCTGTTCTGGAGAATGTTTCATGTACATTTTACCACTAAACCAGCCTTACAAGAACCTTTAAAGGGAAATAGGTGTAAAGTAAAGACCATAATGAGGAATAAGAACATTGTGAAAGGAAAGCATTTACAGGTAAATGGAAACATATTATAAAAGTAGTAAAGTAATCATTTATAAAACCAGTATTGAGGTTAAAGCACAAAAGCCAAAATATCAATTATATCTACAAGAATAAGTCAAAGGATTCACAAAATAAAACTCAGGTGTGGGAAGTAAAAATTTAGTGCCTTTAGAATGTGTTCAAACTTAAGCTTGATATAGACTACTTACTATAGGACTACTATATGCATAAAATATTACATATAAACCTAACAATCACCACAAATCATAAGCCTATAATAGATACATAAAAAAATAAATAAATAAAAAGAAAAGAATCCAAACAGAACATTCAAGAAAGCCATCAAACCACAAGGGAAGAGAGGAATCAAGTATGTAAAGTTTCAAAAAGAAGTCAAAACAATTTTACATTAGTTTTGCTAGGCAAAATATGTGGTCTTGTTTTGTTTGCTTAAAACAGCAAATCCTGTAAGTCCCATAAGGTTATCTTATCATTTTATGCATTGGGTGTTTCATGTTTAATACAAACTTTGGAAGTTAGAAATACTCCACTCAGCAAACAAACAGTAATTACTCCTTCATAATTACTGTGCAACTTTATCGCCACACATTGTTATAATTATATTTTAAATACTCTCCATTTTCATGATAGACCATAATGTCTTCTAGCACATTACAATCTGTGGCTTTAAACTGCGTCTCTCTTCCACAAAGGCCTCTTCTTCATTTAGTCTGTATTTTAACTACTGTGAAAAGAGACGGAACAAAATTAATTGGTAGCATAATACTGCAGGAAGGAAATGGTAGACAATATAATATTTCTGTGCTACAAAAGTCATCTCATTAATCAAAGGATTTCATGTTTCACATCTAAGATGCATTCCTTCTTCGTTACAGAGTCAGGCCCAATCAAATCATGGCTTCTCAAACTGAAGTATGCAATGGAAACACCCGGGGGTCTGGTTCAAAAGTAATTTTGATTCAGTAGGTCTGCAAGGAAGGTCTGCATTTCTAACAAGCTCCCAAGTACTGACCTCATTGCTGCTGGTCCTTGGACCGTACTTTGAGTAGCATAACATTCAAGTATTATATATACTTACATGCAAAATGCTGCCAACACACATGCATGCCTGCACACACGTACGCATAAATAAACTTCCTCCCAATCTTTGCTATAATCTTTGTCAGCCTCAAGCCTGGAAATTAATTATTACTGCTAAAAGACTTAACACAAACAGAAACCACATTCAATTTATGAAAGCTGCCAAGTAAAGAATAGGTAATTTCTCTCTGAAGTGAGATGAGGTAGAGTCAGAATATGACATATGAGTTACTTTCTAAAGGTTGATTAGTAGTTTGCCAGATGGAGGGTGTGTATAGTAGGGAAACTGGGAAAGGAAATTCCAGGCAGGGGGAAAGGCATTCAGAGGAGAGGGAACTTCAAACCACAGGAGAGGGGGGAGTCTGGCAAAAGATAAGATCAAGGGTACAAATTCTTCTCTTCTAGTAAAGGACTTTTGATTTTATCTTGCAGATATTTAGAAATCACCATGAACTAGACGATAATATAAATCCTTTTTTTTTTTTTTTTGAGAGAGAGAGAGAGAGGGAGAGGGAGTTTGTGCCAGCTAGGGAGGAGAGGAGGGGATCAGAGAGAGAGAAAGAATCTTAGGCAGTCTCCATGCTCAGCAGGGAACTCAGTACAGGGCTCAGTCCCAGGACCCTGGGATCATGGCCTCAGCCAAAATCAAGAGTCAGACACTCAAATGACTGAACCACCAGGTTCCCCAGAAATGATCTTAATTCATCTAAATCTGTATTTTCTCTTACACTCTTGATGAAATCCATTCCCACAACCTCCCTGGGAAACTAACAATCAGAATTACATGTGTAAACTCAAAGTTAATAATATTAAGGATATTTCATCCGTTTTTAGTGACATATTTGAAATTTTTTTTTCTGGGATTGAATTTTTTAATTCATTTAATAAAAACTTTGTGGCCCTGTCTGCTTTCCCATTATAATCATCTTCAAATCAATAAAGTAACAGCAGATGTTTCAACTTAGCAATGTCAATAAATATAAATAGGCCATTACTAACATCCATAATGTTATGGCTTATGAAGATCCTCAAATACCAGGGTGGCTAAGATTTGAAACCTTTAAGACACTGTAAAACACAACTCACAAAGACATCTCAGTTGAAAGTTAAGAATGTCTCATCCTAGGGCTTTTAAAATTTTCCTTAGTGTTAAAAATATTGTTTTGGGGCCCCTGGGTGGCTCAGGTTTCATGAGATCAAACCCCATATCAGGCTCTGTGCTGGGCATGGAGCCTGCTTCAGATTCTCTCTCTTCCCTGCTACCAATCTCCGTTCATGCATGCTCGGCTTCTCTCTCTCTCTCTCTCTCTCTCTCTCTCTCTCTCTCTCTCTCAAATAAAAAAAGACATATATTGTTTTGAAAGTTCTCTTTTCAATAATGATAAACCTCACAGTAAGTTTAGAACCCAGAATCTTATATTCTATGTATAATTGATCCGTGGGAAGCTAGAATATTGTTGTTTGGTAATATTTCTTTCAGGGATCCTTCTGTAAAATTTCTTTATGCCAGTAGGTAGAAGAAATCCTAAGGTTAATAATTTGCTCAGAGCCTTTTCTTTTCCTGCCAGTGCTGCTCCTGCTAATTCCATAATTACCCAGGTTTCACAAAAAAAAGGTCTTTAAATATGTATGTGCATGTACATGCATGTGTGTGTATACATGCCAAAGAGACACATGTTGGGTAGCAAATTCTTCTTAAAAAAATTTTTTTTTACCTTTTAAGTGTATTAATTTATTTTGAGAGAGAAAGAGACCATACATGGGAGGGGCAGAGAGAGAGAGAGAGAGAGAGGGAGAGAGACAGGGAGAGAGAAAATCCCAAACAGGCTCCACACAGTCAGCACACAGCCTGACACAGGGCTCAAACTCACAAACTGATCATGACCTGAGCCAAAATCGAAAGTTGGATGCTTAACTGACTGAGCCACCCTTGCACCCCCGGACAGCAAATTTTTCTTGCCTACCATGTATACACAGCATGGTATTTATCCTAATAGTAAAACACAGATTTGGTGGATTTAAACTGTCAATAGATCTCCTGAAAATGAATAACAACAACAACAAAAAAGTAAAATAATCACAACAGAAAAAGGAACAGTGCAAACAATTGCATATTAACACACGTAAGAGAACATGACTTGTGTCACACTCAGGAGATAATTGGAAGCCAAACTTTGGTGATGACTCAGGAGGGGGACCTGGGCTGCGGTGGCCAGATGGTCCAGTGACAAGGTACCGTCAGCAAGAACCATTTTGGAAATACAGATCCTCTCAGTGGGCAAATCTTTTCAGTGTTCCTAGAGGTCAGTTTCAAGTTCTGTGGTCAAACCACCAAGGAGTTAAAAGTGGGACAGAGCTCGTGAACAATACGCCTAGCTGATCAAACACTGAACGCAGACTCTGCCAACTCGCCAGGTTTCATAGCCGATACGCGGAGAGTGGCTAATAAAGATGCGAAGCAATGGTGATAGTTGTAGCTAACATGGATTTAATAATCATTTATGTATCATATACTATTTTAAGCCCTTTTCACACATTAATTTATCTAATCTTCCCAAGAACTATCTGAAGTAGAGAAAATTATTATCGTCAACTTATACATGAGAAAAATGAGTCACAGAAATAGTGAAAGAATTTAAGAATTGTCGGTGCCTTGTAGCTAGTAAGTCAGGGAGCCGGGAAGCAAACTGCTACCCCCAATACTGAAATGCACCCAAACTAAGTATTAAAGCAGAAACACAAATGACCTCAAGAGAAGTCATTATCATAGTCTAGACTATTAGAACCAGTATATTATGTACACTCTAAAAGAATCCATTTTAGGAGAAAATACAAAGAATCCTACTTCAGATGGTAGAAAGTGTGACTTATCGAAGTTATTTATCCCAAGAAACATAAAAAGTAGACTCTACAGTTTTTTACAGCAGGAAATTTAAGGTATTTCTTGATTTATTTGCCTTTTGTGAGAAATATGTACTATGGCCAGTGATAAACTCATGTGCCAGCATGACCACCCCATTTGAATAGATGAATGTACCTTGAAATTTTAAAATGGCAAAAGAAAAAATACCCTATAGTGAGGACTGAATATACATACATCTGTGCTTTGGGAGTGTCACAGGAAATTTTCTTTAGCACAGAATTTTAGGGTCTTTTATTGCATTTACTCTTTCAGTTCTTCATCCGGAGAAAGAATTTAGAATACTTCAGTGTGATGGCAGCAACTGTCTCTAGATATTTCATGATTCAGCCATTCCTTTGTGTGATTTTTGTGGCTCCACCAAAGTCACCAATGTTGGAGGCTCTTAAAAGCAAACAGTTGGGAACCACTTGCGCAGGGTGAGGAATGATATTGGTTGAGTTGTGTTCCAGGATGAGTTACATATTACATGCTACCTCTATAGGACAGGCAAGACCTTTTGTTTTCCATTTCACCTGGCTAATTGTGACTTTCTGTCTACTTGAGTCATTTTCTTCAACATTAATTTGAATTCTGCTGCTAATAAAGTAAAAGGATTGAGTAAATACTACTGCCACTTAAACCCAAATGCTTTTCAAATCTTTATTTGTAGATACCCACTCATTTCTTTTTCTATTATTAATTTTGGAGACAATGGAAGTCTCATGAATTCCTTTTTTTTTTTTTTTCTGCTTCATCCCGATTAGTAAATGCAAGCAACCTAGCTAGAGTAGAAATGGGGAGGATTGGGTGTTGGGGAAAATGGTATCAGTTATCTATTAAGATTATAATAACATATCAATTGCAAAATTTTAGTGATACAAAACAATAAAGACTTATTTAGCTTACATATATGTGGGATGGTCTTTACTGACCTCACCTTGGTTTATACATTTTTCTGTGGTCAACTGCATGTTATCTGTGTATGGCTGCTGATTTTAGATGAGCTCATTCACAGGTCTGAGTGGTGGCCATTGGATGATCTACTTTGGCCTTGACTCTTATGGTAGGGATGACTCAACTACAGTAGCACCTCATCCTTCAGTAGGCCAGGCTGAGCACAGGCTATGAAGAGAAGCAAAAGAGGCACACCTCAATGCGTAAAAACATTTCAATCCTCTGCTTGTGTCTCATTTGCTAACATTTCTTTGTCTAGAGCAATTCACATGGGGTCAGACCAAGAGTCAGAGGGCTCAATGACACTACATAGCCAAAGGCAAGGATACAAGGAAAGATAAAGAATTAGGATAATGCAGGGGAAGAAAACTAATTTTCCTTCTACCTTTCTAGATTCTTGGCTCAGACACCCCCCCCCAATAAAGACATATTAACAGAAGAAAAACAAATAGAAACTTAATAACGTGTATATCTCTTATATGGAGATATCCAGGAAAAACCTAGAAACTCTCTGAAGTGGTCCAAGTCACCATCTTAAATATCATCTTTGGCCTGTAGCTAAGATAGGGAAGGGGCAGTGAGGCCAGTTATGGGAGGTTACCAGAAAAAGCACAGTAAATAAGGATAAAGTTGTTACACAGATTTAAGGCCTTGCTTCTCCACTGAGAAGTTTTTTTTTAATAATAGTTTATTGTCAGATTGGTTTCTATATAACACCCAGTGCTTCTCCCCACAAGTGCCCCCCACCATGACCATCACCCTCTCCCTCCCTCCCCCTCCCCTTTCAGTCCATGGTTCTCTTCAGTATTCAGTAGTCTCCATTGATCTGTGTCCGATTTAGAATACTCTTTTCTTCTAGACACAAAGAGGGAGACATGGTTACAAATGGAGATTGCCCTTATAAATGTAAACATCTCTTTTAAAAGGGTAACTTCTAGTCTGTTTTCAGAGCTTTTTCTCTATCTGCTGTTTCTTAAAAATAATGAGCCTTAATTAACCCTTATGCCAAAAAGACAAATTTTTGGGGTGGTATATTCTGCTCCCCTTCAAACATTAAACATTTTCCCATTGGGTTGGAGGAAGAAAGGTTCATTTTAGTTTTCAGATTATAAACTTACAAATTAATATATGGTTTATCCAAGCAAATAAATGAGCAACAGCAACAAATAGTCCCCCCAGCCATGTTAATGCATTGACCAAGTTTTTTAGGACAATACGGCTTCTTTTTATTCATTCATTTTTAAAAATATCTGTGCAACGTTTCTAGTGAAGTAAGGATGTGGAGGGAGCATCAATTCTCAAAGAATAAGTTTCTCCCTGTTGTGTTTTATAAGATTGCCAAATATTTACTTAAGTAACCCAGAATCACCACATTTTCCCCCTTTCCCCCAGTCCAGGATTCATTTGTTAGGGCCATATCCTATGGCTATATTTAATCATATGGGCTCATTTAATATTTAAATAATTGCTCTCTCTGGGATTCTGACTAGATTTCACTGTGAAACTGGAGTGAAAGGAGTTCAATGGCCAATCAACTTTAAGCCTTTTTGAAATTGCAGAGATTAATGAGGAAAAAAAAATCTAATTTGGTTGTGATTACTAAAATAGCTCCCTTTTTAGAAAAGAGCTCCTAAGGATCTCTTTCCAAAATAGAATTTGATGATTTCTACTGTGAAAACATAGTGACTGTGAGGGGAAATATTTATCTACACACAAATACTAATGTTAAAAAGCAAAATGCAACTGAGTACATTTTACAGATCTTATTGGCTTTACTCAAGCATTCATGAATGAAGCAACATCCCATCAAGAAGGTAGAAAGGAGCTCTGAGGAGCTGTGCTTCTAGGGGCTTCTATAGGCAGAAGGGAGCATGACATATTGCATATGGCAAAACGTGAATTGGTTATGGCAGGGTCAATCAGGTAAATAACTTCTCGTGCTGATCAGATGACTCCTGACTGACTGGTATAAAATCCCATTTCTGGGAGAGCCAAAACTTTAATTAAGTTAAGTCTTGGTTTGGTGATATGGAGCTTAGCCTAAGTGACTCCATTTTGGACCCATTGTCTGGTGTTTAGCATTAACATAACTGGAAGGAGTTGACGTTTGCCTCTTTGCTTCTAAGGCAAGTTCACATTCTGCCTCAACTGATTATTTTTTCAACGATATTTTTTGTTTTCTTTTATGGTCTGCCAGTACCTTTTCTGAAGCCCAGTTAGATAGAATAACAGCCAACATAATTGAGACTAAAAGGGGGCCAAATACCTCTCCAGAAGCAAGACAGCTTCAAAGATATGCATTACAAAGCACTACTGTGACTCAAATAATCACTTGTTTTTAAGGGTGATTTGCTAATGTAGAATTGGTTTCTTATCTTCCCAGCCCCTACTGAGCCTTTACTGTGCAAATTTGCTGATGGAGGACAAAAGAAGAGACAGAATCAAAGCAAATACACTCAGAATGGAAGGCCTTGGCCCAGGGAAGGAGAGGTGAGTACTGACTGACTTCTACTGAGTAATATAACAGCAGGCATCCCTTGAAATGGCAGCAAGACAGAGATTTGGATCCCTGATGAAATCAGGTCCCGTGGAAAACCAGAATGGCTTCAAAGGGGGCACATGAGTAGGCCCAAATTAATGTGTTCAGGATAACATTACCTGAGGAGGAATGTAGGAATTCAAAATTGACCTCAGTTCTGACTACAATAAGTCCTGTCTTTAACCAAACCTTAACCCAATATACACTCATTGAAAAACTTATCCACAAAGAGTTGATCCATAAATGTATAGTAGCTAAAAAATATTTTCAATGGAATGAATAATGAGAGTTGAATGTTTATATGTTTTGCAAAAACCAAAAATTTCAATTTATTTTATTCTACCATTGGGATACTCTACTTGCCCACATATGTGTATTTATACATTTTCCCATATGTTCATAAGTGTGTTGATATGTATTTTATATAAGTATTTTTCAATATAAAATATTAAAATGTCATATTTTATATCGAAAGAAAATTTTATATTGAAAGAACAGTTGATATACACAGGGTTTGTTTTTTACAACAAAAAGAAAGGCATTTAGCAGTTTATGATCCACTTACCCTTTTAACATAAAACAGTAGAAAAGCAAGTGTATGTATCCAGTGACACTTGGGAATGAATTCCTTTTGGTTATTTTTGTTGTAAGAAGACAAGGAAAAGGTATCTGGGCCTCTAAGAAGTTTTTTGTTCTCTGTGAAATGGAATGGAGTTGTTCGAATGACTTGAATAAATGCTATTTTGTACCAAGGCCGTAATTTCAACAGAAAAGCTTTATTTTGTATTCCTATTCAAAGCACCCACTTCATCTATTTCTCATTTAGGAGGCATTCCACTTGATGCGGCATTTTACACTTTCAGAACTGAGACTGAAGGAAAAGAGAGTGAGGTTTCCCTCAGCAAAATGTTTAGCCATTTTTTATATACTAAGACTGTCATCTGTTTTGAGTTTTTCCATGCAGATCTCAAAACCCTCTTAAAATGTATAATTGGGTTCAAGTATTGTATAACCTATAACTCATTGTTTTAAGACATGAAAAAGAGAATCACCATTGAACACCTGAACCTAATGAGAAAGGAATGAGTTTCAATATCCCAACGTTAGAAAGGCAGTCTGTGTTACGTTCAAAAAAGGAAGAGGAAAGGGAATGACCCTTGTGTTTTGGGGGTTTGGTTAATGATTTAGCTCCATTGTCCCCAGAAGACAGCTGATTTCTGATAGAATTCATCATGACATCCATCCCTTACCAAACATCTGTAGTCTAGAAAGACTCATTTGATCTTTTAAAAATTTGAGTCCAATGCCCACTTGATGAGAGAGATTTCTGGATCATAGACCATAACCAAGAAGCCTCGACAGTCACTCAGATGAGCTGGGGTGACTGAAACCTCTGTTCCCAACTCTATAAGAACCTGTATTATCACCTCCACAAAACAGATGCCAGTTGTAGCAAGACACCTCCCTCATATATACAATTGCTCAAGACCAAGCCAATAAACATAAAAGAAATGTCAACTGGGAGCTGCCACTTGGCTACTGTATACAAATCTAGGGCTTTGGGTTTAGATCTTGGTAAAGACTATTGGCACGGAAGCATTGCGGAGTCAAGTTTAGCACCCAGTGCATCTTGTCATTTACATATAGGCTTTAAACATGTATCCCTAATCTCTGTTTTTAAAAGTTGCTTTTTAAGAGTTATACCTTTTCCTGTTTAACTGTGACAATCAAAGGAGTTTAACAAATTTACCTGTGACCCAAACAAAAATGCATTCCAAGTATGTAGACACATTCAGAGGAAAGAGGAAAAGAAATGGCATGCATGAAAAATATGCCTATCAAATATTTTGGTTTTGAGATAAGCATACTAATGTAAACCTTGATTGTGGTTTTTGGTGTAGACACTCCAAGAATGTTGGATAACTTTGTGTGCCCCTCATTATATATATATATATATATCTATATCTGCTTACATTATACTTGATAAATTATATTAGCATGGTTGATAAAGTATAACGTAATGCAGTTTATTCCTATGTAAGAATATTTAAGGAACTTTTATATACCAGGAAATTCTAATTACTGTATTTCATTGTTTCCAAGACCCATGTTTTTGTTTTTCCAAATTTTAACACTTCTGAAATTGGTTCTCCTCTTATAATCAATGGCATTATGAGAAGACAATTTATATCTGCTCTTGTTAGTCATCTGGGAGCACTATCTATATTTTCTGCTGAAAGCCTTTGACTACTCTGATGCATGAATTAAAACTCTAACCCAAACAAGGACTATGGGCTAGATTCTTAGGAGAGATTTTCTTTGTGTCCTTGTTTTATTCACTGTTAAGGCTGAGATGAGAATCTTCCCTTGAAATCCTTTCCTTTTATTTTTTATTTATTTTTTTTTGTAGCCCTTTGTCGTACCAACTTATGAGGAGTTCATTTGGGGTGGTTGGTTTTGCTTGTTTTTTGTTTTAGTTATTGTTGTTGTTATTGTTTTTATATAAGATAATGGTAAACTTTTCACTGTTGCTCTAGATAAAATAAAAGATGATAATTTCAATTCCAATGCTTCAGCATTTGGAATAATAGCACAGACTGAGGTTCAGGCTTTATTTTGAAAGGTAAAAAAATGATAGTGTGAAAAGAATTTCTCCTAAAATGTTTAAACATCTTAGGAGGACCTAAAGCATGACAACTGATAAGCTAATTAAAATTTTTAATGTGTTATGTAAAGCTGTTTTCTCCGGAGTGGCATTTTGGTAACAGTTTTTTTAGCATAGCGAAATGTATTTCTTTATCAAAAGGATCTAGTAATGAAAACTTTATACACATAAATTAATGTAAATTAACAAGGATTGGAAATACAAGTATATGCTGCCGGACATGCTTTTGCATAAGTGAAATGTACAAGAATATTTTAAAGTTCTTAATTAATCTCTCAAATGACAAGCGAAACTCTGGGCAGAATGACCAGGGATTGGGGCTATTAGGCCTCTCTTTCCCAGTGCTGTACAAACCATATCATTTTATTTCTTAATGAAGCAATTCACAAAGTCTTTGGTCTTAGTAGCCCTTTATACTCTTAAAAATGATTACTTATTTGTTTATTAAAAAAGAATAAACCCATCCCATGTTAACAAAAATATATCTTCAAAGACAATTTAAAAAAAATTTTAATGCTTTTTATTTATTTTTGAGAGAGAGAGACAGTACAATCAGGGGAGGGTCAGAGAAGGAGGGAGACAAAGAATCTGAAGCAGGCTCCAGGCTCTGAGCTGTCAGCACAGAGCCTGACGTGGGGCTTGAACCCACAAACTGTGAGATCATGAGCTGAGCTAAGGCAATTTTTTTTAAAAGAATGACACTCTTTTACATTTTTGCAAATCACTTTTACTGTCTGGTTTACTAAAAGATGACCGAATTTGCATATTGGCATCAGCATTCAATCTGTTGCCATATTCTGTTTGATTTAATCATATGAAGAAAATCTAACCTCATGCAGACATGTCATTGAACAAAGGAGGACCTGTGTATCTCACAAACCCACAGGTGTGTCCTTAGGCCACACTTCGAGAACCACTGTCCCAGAGAAGCTGGAACCAGGGACAGGGCTCATATTCATCTTCCATATACCAGAAGAGCCAGGCTGCTTGTAAAAATATTAAAACACATCTGTTTCATTTGGTAAATGGCCACTGGCACTAGTCCATCAGTACAGCCCTCCACCTCCTCCACTCTGAAGCCTCCCCCAAACCTCTCATCATCTCACAAGAATGGGGTGCTAGCTGGCGCTGCAGGGGTTCCCCAGGATCCTAGAGCTCTAGTGTTTGCATTCTGATTGGCCAGTGCTTACAACATAATGGTGGTGAAATGTTTTTAATGTCACCCCTAGCTCAGAAATGGTCTCACTTTATCATCAGTATGACTTTCAGGACATTCATTAGCTAGATGTCCCATTACATCTGAAGGCATATTCTTTACTTCAGGTAAAATGTTTCCTAAAATTGATCTTGTTAGTTTTCTCCCAAGTGATTGGACTGGAACCAAGAATGTTGAAAATCAGTCCAAAAATATATCAGGAGTCCTGGGAATAAAAGACACAGCACAGAGAATATAGTCAATGCTATTATAGTAGGATTGTGTGGTGACAGATGGGAACTGTATGTGCCGTGAGCACAGAATAACATATAAATTTGTCACATTGCTACTTTGGACACCTGAAACTGATACAACAGTATGTGTCAACTCCAGTTAAATTAAAGAAAACTTAAAAAACAAATGAACAAACAAACAACAACCAATAGACATATCGGGAGCATGAAGAAGAATTCCTGTTGCTTCTTCCTGTATTTCTAAAGAATGCCTTTCCAGTGATTACCCAAAAGCCAGCAAGTTTGTTTGGAATCTACTGGCCAAATAATAAGTACCGCTGATCAAAACCATGCAGCTATGTTCTACAGGTGATTGGCTGAAATCAAGTACAAAGGATGCTTTTACTGCAATGATGAGTCACTCAAACCTTGAAATTACTTTATGTTTATGTTGACAATTGTTGTGATTAGCCTCTGGGTCTCCTTCAGAATTTTCAAATGTAAGTAAACATTAAGTGTCAATCATGGATGACAGTGCTCTTTCACCAAATTTCCATGTTGGGACATTATCCTTCAGTATGCAAATATCATAATCAAACTACTTCTCACTGGCTTTGAAGCTCTAATCTAGTTTTCATAAGATCTTCACAAGTCCTGTAGTAATTGAGTCAGTAAATGCGTCAATAACAATTGCTTCAGGAATTGCACTTCCAAGAAATCTTCTAGCTATGAACACAAACAAAAGACCCAGCAATTGAACAAGAAGTGACCCCACAAAGTATTCATATGTCTAGTGGAAAAATGCCAAGATTTTTATTATGAAAACTAAAACAAATAAAATGGTGTTTCTTGCTTTTATCTGATTTACAGTTCTCTGCTAGAGTTGATTTCAAAGCAATGAGCAATAAAAATAATCTCTCTCTCTGTGATCCTCTGAAGATATTTTTCCTTACTGTGGAAACACTTAACGAGATTGTCTTCGCAGTCTGGATATGGAGATGAACTAATGGAGCTAATATAGTATTGTTAACAATCAGCACTCAGGTTCCCAGGAATAGTTTACAGGTTATGTTGAAGAGAAAATCAAGTAAGCTTTTGGGAGATGCATTCTAATACTAAGGCTTAGAATTTCTCCCTATTCCCAAGAAAAGAAACAAATTTTAGATAAGACATGATGATATATATTATACCTCGAAGACGTTTTATTTGAGTGCGTTTTTATTTGCCCAAACACAAGCCTCTGGGCATAGGAATACAGTGCATGCACTTCCTAATCCCAAGGGGTGCCATTCACACAAACCAGATGTCAATTGTGCTCCTCATTGTAGTGAAATGCTATGGCTCTGTCTGGACGTGTTTGTTTCAAAGCCTTCAAGAGACAGAGTAAGCAGGCAGAGTATCCTTTAATTAGATCTCATTAAGGCACTTAGAAAATCCACTCTGAGTGAGCTGAAAGCTAAAGTTATGAGTTTTATCACAGCCAGCATAAGCCAAGTGATTTGTTATGACCTATAACCCAGGTAATATGTTGTCTATTTTCAGACCTGAAATCAACTTGTTTTCAGTGATGGATGAAAACTTCCCCTGTGCTGTAAAGTTTTATAGCTCTTGTCCATTCAGAGCTACTATTAATAAAAATTCTCTTCAGTGCCAGTAGGTGAATGAAAGCCTGCAAAGGTCATGTCAGAGAATGGGGTTTCTCGTGCTGTTACGGAGTCCATAGTCAAGTACAGGCATAGGTGATGAACCTGACTTCAAACATCCAGCCTCCTCCTCATCAGGCATCAGGAGTAATTATTCATTCTGACTGAATCCCCTTATGATTGAGACAAAGATGTCTTTTTAGATTTCTGAGTAGACAGATAACCATAATCAATAACAAAATAGTTCCATCCTAGATTCTCATTCAGATAAACATTTTCTTTGAGGGTATGTCCTGGGTTTTATGTTTGCTTTTGTTTTTATTTTCCTGAGAGACAGTTAATGCACATGGAGTTGGCATCATAATTCTGAATTCCAACTGTGTCTCCATCACCATAAACATCAGCACTCTTATTGTCAAAAAGCATTTGTCCCTTCCATGACCGATGCTTTGTGCCATGTCCCAAGGACACAATGAAGTAGGGAGTGATCCTTGTCCTGGATGTATATTAGAAATGCACATACACTGTGCACCCCCATCCCCTTGTTTTTCCTATGTACTTGCTTACGTTCTCAATATAAGACTGCTTATTGCAGAAATGTTCTCTCTAAGAGAAGAATTCTGTTTGAAATAGGTTTTTTTAAGTAATATTGAAGAAGAAGCAGCTTAAACAAAAAGGATACAGGCAGTGAACAAGCACTTACTGAGCACCTCCTATGTGGGAGGCACAGACTGGAGGTAATGGACATGACATAAACATACGGACAGATTCCCCGCCCCCTTGGAACCTAAAATGGCAAAGAGCTTTTCTGTGAAGTAGGCAGTTAAAAGTTGGATAGAATATAATTTATATTGTGGATTTAAAACCACTGATGGTAACTGGCTCTAAACCTACACAACAGGGAAAGAAAACCAAAGCCAAAATAAAAATAACTAAACTAACAAAAGTAGCAGCCACAAGAACTTCAGTTCACACTTGTCCTGTTACTAACCATTAACCGATTGATTGTGTGTTTGTTTTTCAGGGTAGGTAACTGAAAAACTGTATTTACAAGCTAGAAAATCACCCCAGAGTTGAAAAGCTTCACTTTGTTACTTGTCCGGTAGAGTCTCCTATTCCCTTGGGTACTGAGTTGGTACAGAAAGAATACTATTTAGAGGAGCTACGTGAGCTTGGATGTCCTGTGATAAATCTTGGATCCTTTATAGCACACTAGTAACTTTTGAGAACCAGAGTTCTTTCTGAATTTTAAGGAAGCACGTGTCTCAACATCTGCGACGTGCTTTTCTTCTGTTCAACTGTTTGCTTTTCTTCATATTTTATCAGACATTCTAGTAGTTGGGGAAACTCTAGCATTTCCATCACAGATCCACAGCTTTTGAGCTGAGAGACAAACTTGGGTATGTTTGTTTTTTGTGTTTTTTTTTTTTAGTTTTTCAGCTTCAGTCTCCTCATCAGTAGAATGAGAACCATTAAAAGTGTGTATTTAGTGATTGGAAGGATTAAATGAGGTGCTGAGGGTAAAGCGCTAAGCATAGTTCCTGGAAAACTATAATCACTCTAGTATTAGCTATTATAACTATCAATCTCATCAACACAAGTCAAGGCTTTTTATTCTGAAAGCCAGCTTTGCTCTGTGTTTCTTATGACTCACATGCTTAATTCCTTGGTTTCCAAATATATGTCATGTCTCTTTTATTTTCCAAATGGGAATTCTTTTTAATGATATAACGTTTATTTGAAAAGACATCTGCTACCAATATCATTTTTCCAGCTGAATTTTTCACTTATTGAATAAAGTATATTATAAAACAAGTCGAAATTAACTTATTTTTACTTTGACCCAGATTTTATTAAGGCTTTTATAAGATCACATTCCAAATCATCCTCTGCATTCCAAGCATTATTTTGCACTGAGACATTAGATGGTTTTCAAATTTCTAGCCA
Organism: Suricata suricatta; assembly: GCF_006229205.1. Lineage (NCBI taxonomy): Eukaryota > Metazoa > Chordata > Mammalia > Carnivora > Herpestidae > Suricata > Suricata suricatta. The sequence continues at coordinate 142,253,808 of NC_043704.1, forward strand.
CTTTTCCCTTGAAGGTCATGTAATCATAAAATCTAAGGGCTGGCAATGGGAAAAGGATGAAGAAGATGAAGGAAAAAGAAAAAAAGAATAGTAAAAGAAAACATACCTCGATACCAAGGGAAAGATTGAGCCACTCTTGAGATCTGACGAATCATATGGTTAGTGTTTTTAAAGAGAAAAAAAATGAATTCTTAACCTCCTAATTCTGGCAAGTAATGGCAGTTCATTTTGGATACAGAAGGTGCTCGTGAAACCTCTGTGACTATGAAAGATTCTCCCCATGCTCAAGTACTTTCTAGTATTCTTCAAAGCAACGATCTTTGACGGAGAAGCATCCTGATGCCACAATTGGCGACTTACTGGATTTAACAAATAATTGGGAAGTAAGCATTTTCCTGCATATTCTATGGCTCCATAGTGCTGAATGTCAGTACTCTAGTGTTCAGTAATCTACTGAATGCCCTAATCTATGTCAAGAGTAATGTTACCAAATTATTTTGTGGAAGGAATTTTCAGAATCCTTATAAATTAGTATTAATGACATTTATGAAATTCTTTTTGTTTACTGAAAGACTCAGACTTGTGAAATTTTCATTTGAAAAAAGATACAGTTGCTCTTCATTATTCATGGGTTCCACGTTTACAAACTTAACGTCCTTGCTAAAATTTCTTTGTAACCCAGAATCAATACTCATGGTGCCCTCAGGGTCATTTGTGTGGAGCAGTAAAAGTTTGAGTCACCTGGAATTAGAGAGTACACTTACTGTGATGAGCATCATGTAAGATATTGAATTGCACACCTAAAACTAATATAACCGTGTATATTAACTGTACTGGAATTCAAATTAAAAAAAAACTTAAAGTCTGAGTCACCAAAGATGCATACTCCCAAGGTTGAATAGACAGGCTTAGCTTTCTTGTGTCACCGCTTCACACTATAAACCGATGTCCTTTCCTTGGTTTGTGTAGGGCCACGATTTTTCATGTTTGTGTTTTTCATTGGTGATTTCACTGTTAAAATGCCCCCAAGTATAGTCCTGAAGTGATGTGTTATGTTTCTAAGTGTGAGGAATTTATGATGTACCTTATGGAGACAATATAAAAAGAAAATGGAGATGAGCTTTGTGCAAACGTGATTATAGTGCTATCAGCCTTGAATTCATTGTTTATGAATCAAAAATATATCTTAAATAAAGTGTCTTTAGATAGAAACAATATTGTTTATTAATTTGCTGAAAATGTAATCAGAGGCTTGTAGGAACCTAATCCTGAATCCTGTATTTCCTCTAGGAGCAATGAGTCAGTATTCATAATTCAGTAGTCACAGTGACTTTGTAATTTATACTTGTTGATAATAACAAGAATCCATTGTGTCTTGTTTCTGATTATTGTTACTGAGTGGGAGCCAGTTACTAGTCAAGTCTATATCTCTTTCATTGATATAAAAAACAGTGTGCATGGGTATCAAAAGTAACTATACCAGTACATGCAACCAACTGTCTTTATATGAAAAGTTGTGTTGGAGTCAATACTCAATTCTTATGGATCTAAAGACAACAGTTTTTACTCTACTCAACCAAAAAAAATTTAAAACTTTCTAAGGAATTTGGAAAAACTCTAGTCCTATTTTCATGAATTTAATGGCTCTATGAGTGACCAGTGCCTTGTAATCACTTCATAAAGATAATTTAACATTGGACCCAATGTAAAGACTCATATATCGTCCTTGGCAATACAAATTCATTAGCCTAACACAGTGAACTATTTATACTATCTCTTATAACATTCTTATTTACCCACCTATCTGCATATGAGAGGAAAGCTATATTGGCTCTTTTCTTTAGAAACCTAAATGGGTCACATTGAAATGGAAAATATTTGATGTTTAAAGACATAAAGATGGCTATGGAAGTAATAACAAACAAGCTGCATAAAATCTGGATAGAAGAGATTATCCCTATGGTTACCATTTATAACGAACACTCCAAAAGGAAGATTTTGTTGAATTTTTGAAAGCATTTGGCTATCATCAGCTGTTAGAAATGCTACTTTCAGGCATTCCTAGCAGTGATGAAAGCAAGGTGCAACTTAACCACGTGCTGCCCTTTTCAGTAGGATCTGTTTGGAAGAGTGCACCTGGCTCACCAACTCTTTGATCAGACACCAGTCAGCATCCTTCTTATTAAATATATGAAGAATCTGACAAGGTCCAGAAATATATCATTTCTATTAGCTTTGGAGCCATATTGACTGTAATTTAATTTTACAATATTGGGCATTAGAAAATTTATGTTTCAGAGATTTGGAATTGAAGTATTGCCCCAATAAACCATTAGAAATAAAAAAATACTTTAAGGAAAAAGTTTATCTAAAGAATATCTAGGAGCAATCTCCCAAGGATGTAGATTCATGTTATCTTTGACCATATTCCATGAAAGTAGAAAAATCATGTCTATAGTTCACAATTTCCTTTGGGTATATCACCATGCTTGGCATTTAGTTGTCCAATTATTTTCTTTAATGGGATCTTGGAAAAAATTAAGATGTATCTAACAACATTGCCAGGTTTTTTAAATAGTTCTTTTAACCTTGAACTGAAGAAGTGATTTTACATATGTGATCTTAAAAAGAGCAATTGGCTGTTATGATGTGTTACAACACTTGTGATTGAGTTTGTTAGCAAGCCCATCAAATGTAGTCTAATTTATTTCGTGTGCTTTAGTGGCAATTTAGAGAGCAGGCTCAAGGTGAATGACCGTTGTAATCACAAAAAAATCTTCCCATTGGCACAGGAACTTCAATTCTCAGTAGTTTAGCTTATAAACTTTCTAGCTCAGGTAACTGTTCTTATTTTAAAACTGCCGGGTTCATATTTTTAATCTATGGTCATTAAAGATGAAAAGTAAATCTTGCAAATTCCTATAATCGTGTAATTCTGGATATGATGTGTTTGATGATGACCTCTAATCATCTGTCTAGTCTCTATTCTCAAAGATGAGGATGGAAAACATACTTATGTTCTAGGAAAATAAGGAGAATATGGGATTTAGAAGGGGCTGAATGATGGAAAAATTATATCAAGCAATTATAAAGGGAAAAGCTGATGGTTGAGCGCCATGTTCTCTGATTCCTTTGACCCAGTCTCCATGGCAGCTAAGTGGGGCATCAGGCAACTAGGAAATTTCTAGAGTTGTTGGTGCTGTCCTGGCAAATAAGACTCAGATTTGTCCACAACTATGGCTTTAAGGCTCTGCAGAGCGTCACACTGCAGGTGGGAGTCAAAGAATATGGATCAATCAGCCAGATACCTGAAACTCTCACCTGTCCATCTACAGAGGCTCACCCTGGTAGCAACCTCCGCATTTTATATTTTCCATCCTACTTAGTATGTTGTAGTGTGGCTTACCTGTATAAACACTACATCCATGACTCTAAGATACCATCAATTAAAGAGGAAATATTATTTTAAATACCACTAAAAAGAGAAGTTGCCAGACTCAAATGCCATCAGTTATCATGCCAGCCCCAATTTCACGGACCTTAAAATGTGCAACTCTCACACACACGCACACACACACACACACACACACACATACACACACTGTGTTTTGGAATCTATGAAATTCAGCCATTTAGACTGAAATAAAATCAGAAGCGCCTACATAAAATATGGCAGTGTTCTCTTGTGTCCTTTATGATTATTAATCAAGGCTTAATTTACCTTTGGAAGTGGCAAACTCGGACTAGAGCTTTGAGAACTTGAGCCAGACCCATCCCACATTTTCTTCTCTTCCTCCTTTGACGATGTTTTCTTTGTGCAGCCATTGGTTTTTGTCAGTCTTCCAGGCTTAATTCTGTCTGCATCTCTGTGTCATGTCCTTCTTTACTGCTATAAAAGGAAGAAATTTTCTGCCTGTCTAGGATGCTTTCCTTAAAGCCCAAAAGGAGAAATACCGTGATGACACAGTGTATAAACAACAGCATGGCTCGCCTTGATGTTCTTTTCCCAAACATAGAGAGGTGAATTTTCTCTATTCTCTGCCTATTTTCCTAGTTTTTGTAAAGCAATAAGTCCCCTGCATTTCATTTGTTTGATTCCTGACAACCCCCTGAAGACATCAAGATGATTTTTCATAATCGTCTCCCTCCTCTTGGTCAGTAACTTGGATAAGGGGAGCCTCCAGGTGTTCTGGCTGCCTCTGTTTCCCTGGGTTCTTGCTCACGATTTGGTCCGGGTACCCTGGCTTCTTGCTGAACTGAGGAGGTCTGTTAGCAATCCCTTTACTTCCTTCATGCCTACTCACCAGCCAAGGACTGAGACGTGTTCTTTATCAAAAGAGCATCTTTACAGCACAACAGTGCGGCCGAGGGGAGCTGCAGACAGAGGTGGGAGAGGACGTCTCTCCCAACCCACAAACAAGGAATGATAACTTGAACAAAGACGCTGACCATACAGTCAATGTACTAATTTAACTTGGCAACTTGAGTTTGAGACCATGATTCAGGAATCACCGGGACATAAGTCATAGTTGGGACCTGAAAGTGAGTGTCATTACTGTCCAGAAGGGAAGAAGAGGAGGACAAACCCTGGCCCTGAGCACCGCAGGCACCAAAAAGGCTGGTGGACCAAGTGACATCAAAAGCGCAATGGCTCTCTGAGAAGTCCAGGGAACACCAGGCTCACAGAATTGAAGGGAAAGGAATGTTGAAAGGAGAGGAAAATCACTGGTCAAATGAGACACGCTAACCAAATATGATTTGGAATAACTACCTCCCTTAGCTTCAGAAATTCTGAAAATTAAGGAGTATTGTATGAGCCACTGCACAGGTTGGGAGGCATATTTTACGGAGCGATTAACAAGAAGACTTCTGTTTTGTCTCAGGACCAGGCCATATAATCTCTCTGTGGGAGACTTTGGCAGGGTCCTGCCTACAGTTTCATTTTTCAATCATCTTCTCTTTAGGAGAGGGACTAGCTGCACCGAGCCTAGGGAACATATCTTGAGCAGGTGAGAGCAGGCACCTGCTTTATATGCGTGACTATCTCTGCCAGGGGAAACACACCGTTCAGTAATCACCTGACCACACCAGAGCCATGGCAGACAAAATCCTACTGCTTGCCCTATTTTCTCACATCCCCTCTCAGCAAGTGCTACCTGCAAGTTTGCCCTGAGCATATTGTTTCCTAGAATCAGGTTTTGTTTTATTTTGTTTTTAAACAGGAAAGAGGTTTGAAATCCTTTCTTGAGGCGCCTAGGTGGCTCAGTTCGTTAACTGTCCAATTTCAGCTCAGGTCATGATCTCACAGTTTGTGGGTTCGAGCCCCACGTCAGGCTCTGTGCTGACAGCTCAGAGCCTGGAGCCTGCTTCAGATTCTGTCTCCCTCTTTCTCTGCCCTCCTCCCTGCTCACACTCACCTCTCTCTCTCTCGTTCCCAAAAATAAATAAACATTAAAAAACTTAAAAATCATTTCTTTTGCCGAAAATTGTACTTGGTATTGATCATGTTGTGGTTGTCTGGTGATTTTTATTGGTTCCTTTGAATATCTTGGACATCCACGCTCCTGCCATGTATGAAATCCTCAATTTCTCAGCCAGGATGGCCATTTACAATAAAAATTCTTAGGAGCTTTCAATACTAGGATCAATGTATGATTCGCCCTGAATTTTCTGTATTTATTCTTGACCTTCCGTCCGTTCTCATATTGATCCCTCTGCTGTAACAACTCCCACTGTGTCCCCTACCTTCTGTGTGTTACTGACCTAGCAAAGCTAAATGCTTCCTGACATTCTTGAGCTTACTTCTAAATCAGGCCTCTAATCTATAATACTTTCATAAATGAGATGCCGTTTTCTTCCCTCCTGAATTTAAAAATTAAAAATATTCATAGAACAATTCATATAATACACTTCTTTAAATTAAAAGGTTTTCCCCATTATAAAGTAAATCTAATTACATAAAGCTTACAAAAGAGTCAGAAAATATAGGAAAGGAAAAAAATCATTTATATTAATACCACTCCAGTATTTTGACATTTAACATTGTTGAAGTTGTTTTATTTCTAGTCAGAGATTTTTTTAATTCTTAAAATTTTTAATTTTTGACCCATATGGTACACATAATTTTGCATCATGATTTCTTCACTAAAGGACATGTTTTCTAAAGAGAAATACTGGTAAATAAACATAAACAAAGTTAAGTGAGGTTTCAGTAAAATAACAGAACCCAAACTTTTATATTTATTTATATTTTCAAGCCCTTTCACATGCATAGCTTTTTAAGCCACTTTAATTATGGAATTTTTAACCATAATCTGCTAACAGTAACAAATATTGTTAACATTGATTGTGTGAAATACACTCTTGAAAGATAATATACAGAAAATTACACTTTCCTTTTCTTATTTGGCTTCTGAATTCATCTTATGATAATTCAGTACACAACATTTACTAAAATATACAATATTTACTGTATATATACTTAAGTGTTGCCTTATGGATCATAGAAAATTGGAAATTCTTGTGACTATTGATTTTTACCCATACAACTATGATGCATCATTTGTCAAGGAAGGATTTAGAAAAAAGAGAAATGTTATGCTAAAACATTGATATTTCCATTTTCCAGGAATTACAGTGTCTACCAGTGTCTACTGCCTCGAATATTTTGGTCCTCATTTACGTGATAGTATAAAAAGACTTTCAGGGGTTCCTAGGTGGCTCCGTCAGTTAAGCATCCAAATTTGATTCAGGTCAGGATCTCATGGTCCACAAGTTCAAACCCAATGTCAGGCTCTGTGCTGATAGCTTGGAGCCTAGAGCCTGCTTCAGATTCTGTCTCCCTCTCTCTCTGCCCCTGTCCCACTCATGTTCTCTCTCTCTCTCTCTTTTGCTCGTTCTCTCTCCCTCTCTCTCTCTCTCTCTCACAAAAATACATGTTAAATTTTTTTTAAAATAGTTTCAAAAGTGATACAAATCAATTCTATCTGGAGATACCTCATTGGCTTTGTTGCAGCCTGTGGTTCTCTGCTCCTCACATCATAGGCTAAAAGATCTTTCTGAAGTGTTAATGCCTACTCCCTACTGAGTACTTTTTAAGCAGTATTTCCATAATTATTACTTCTTCATTTAACTTGTTAATAATTTAAAGTTATAAATATCAAGTATCTAGTTCCTAAGTCAAACTGATGTCTTAATGAAATCCCTATATTTATTTAACATAGACACCTTAATTACTCCAACAAACTGTATTTTAAAATTTCTTCCAAACTATTTAGCTCTTATAATATAGATTCTGCTCGGGAGGACTAGAAATACCCACTATAGTTGAAATACTAAGCGAAAACTCAGCTGCTGCTGGAAAAATGACAAAAATGCCCCCTTTCATTTTAAATAAATTGCAATGCTTCCAATGCACAACTAATGTAAACTTGAAAAATGGAAAATATTTGTGAATCTCATAAGCTCTTTTGAAAGAGAGACAGGATCAAAGATCACTTTCCTACATATGTGGTGTGACTTTTGTTTTGTTCCAAGTTATTTTACTTTTTGTGTGACTCCGGAGTTTGTAAATGTGCCATAAAATTTGGTAATTACATGATGATGATTTCATGGTTCTCGCTTAGTGTAAAGGTGCCTAGACAGGGCAGCAAAATTGATTTTCTTTTTTACCTTTGTGGAAAGAAACAAAAGGAAATTGAATGCAAAATCTGCATTAAGACTCTATTAGAATTATAACTCAACAATCTGTTACACGTGAAATGAAAACCAGGTGTAGCCAAGTGTTATTGTGCTGTGGTATTCAGCCAGCGGGCTAGTCAAACAGCCCTTTGTCTAACCCATGCCTTGTTTTGTTACCCGTAATGTTCCAAATGCATATGACCTGAAACTATCTCTTGTCTCCTCTTGCCAAAGGTACTCAGAGGCAGGACTGTCCCTAGGCAAAACCATGAAGTAGGTGAATCTTGTGTTCACCCCCTACCCTCTTGCAATGACAATCTCACTTTAGATTCTCCCCATCTTCCTGTCCCCAAGTGCCTACTCCAGTTGCTTATTGCTCTGGATTTACCCTCTGTTTTCCAGGGGGCTCATGCTGTTTCTTGTTGTCCAACCCCTCTTTGATTGTATAATTGCCCAGCTCAAAAAAAATCTCATACCTCCCTAAGAGGAGCCAGGCAATCAAGGTTCTCCCGCCCTTTCTTTTGACTCTGAATTCCCATCCCCCATCCCCACCACCATGTTCTACTGCAAATGCATCACCCACCTGGCCCTTTTTATTTCTACATCTTTTCCATGCTAGTCCTTTTGTCAGAGCTGGCCTCCATCTCTCATTTCCATCTATGGAAATCCTGGTCATCTTTCAGTGCTCCACCCACCTGTACGTCCTCCAAATGCCTTCCCTGATCACCCCCAGCCTCCCTCCTCTACACCTCATCCGTTCATAACACTCATATGGCTCTTACCATGTGTTGCTTTGTTTTATAATATTTATGTATGTGTCTTGTCTCCAGGCACTGTGCTGGGCGCTTTACAAACGTAATCTCATTTAGATTTCACAACAATCTGATGAGGTAGGTATTATTGAATCATCTAACAGTTGAGGAAACTGAGGTTTAAACAGGTTAAATAATCTGCCCAAGGTCACACTGCTAGAAAGTTCAGAGATAAGACTTGAACCTAGGTCCAGAATATATATTCTTTCCACAAAAGCATATTGCCATCTATTTAGTTATTTTCCATGGCTTTCTGAATACCAAATGCCTATTCAACAAAAAGATAGAGTTTACTCATAAATACTGTGTTCCTAGTTAGAACTGACTTATTAACTATAAACCATAAGAAATTCGAGTGAAATGTGAAAAAAAATCCTTACCTAAAGTTGTCAGGACAAATAAACATGGCACAAGAAGAGAATATTCAAGACAATTTGTACTTTTAGACATGCTAAATAAGGGCACCTGGGTAGCTCAGTCAGTTAAACTTCCAACTTCAGCTCAGGTCATGATCTCATGGTTCATGGGTTCAAGCCCCACGTCGGCCTCTATGTTGACAGCTTGGAGCCTGGAGGCTGCTTCAGATTCTGTGTCTCCTTCTCTCTCTGCTCCTCCCCCTCTCATGCTCTGTCTCTGTCTCTCAAAAATAAATAAACATTTAAAAATTAAAAAAAAGAAATGCTAAATAGCATTGGACTCTGGGAGTACTATTGGAAGAGAAGTACAAGGAAAAGAGGAAAACCTGAGGTTGACTAGGAAAGACTTCCTCTAAGTCCCCTAGGATTTAAACAGTCTCAGGTGGTTAGGAGGCTGAAGGCATGATTTTATCCTAACAATATCTTGATTGAGTACAAAGCCCATTCTTTTCCTTCTGCTTCTGGTATAACATCTTGAATAAGTGAAGGGAAAGGTAAGTGTTTCTAAGAAAGAACTCCATGCCCAATGGACAACTTATACAACTGCCATCTCTAGTACCCAGAACCATGAACTCTCAGCTGCCCCTAGACAGGCCCATTCTGGGGGCTCTTCAGTCTGGCCCAGCCTCCAATCAGTCACATGGCATAGGGCCCATCTTGGGAAGATTTTAGACTCAGGATCTCTTGGTGTTTTGACCCCACTGCCTTTGCTTCTTCTGAGGGGGGAAAAGCCTATCTTCATTTATGCTCTGTTATTTGCTTCTCATTTTCCAGTGCCCTACCTTGTCATGATATCAGTTGCATATTTCTTTAACATGAGTGAGATGCAGTTATGGTTAAACATGCATTTTCCTGACAGTCATCTCAACTTTGCTTATAGATTCTGTTTTGATTTCTGTGTGTTCCCAGTATGCCAGCCCCATTCACATATAGCTCCACACTTTCATTCTTTATACCATTCTTAATAACAGTTTTTAAATTGGGATAAATAATGCATGTAATCTAAGCTTCACCACAGCAGGGCATATGGAACTTAAGACCCTATCTTGGAAAGTCAGAGAATTTCCATTTCAGTTAAATGCTAAATCTGAGGAATTCAATGAGCCCAGTGGGAAAACTACCTTCACCCAGACTGGAAAATTTTCAAGCACAAAACTCCTCTCTCTTTTCTCTAAAGATTTTATGATTTTTCTTGTCTTCTACTAAAGTCCTCAAAGCTAATTAATTTTTTCTTTTTCTTTGATATAATTATAGATTCATGGGAAGTTGCAAAAGAAATGTACAAGGAGGTCCTGTGTATCCTTCACTGCATGTCTCCCAATGGCTATATCTTACATAATTATAATGTGCTATCAAAGCCAAGAAATTGACACTACTCTAATATACCTTCAAATTAAAACAAAATAAAACCCAAACCTAACCTGATCACAACCCAGTCAGTTTTCCTTCCACATTCTGTTTATACTCACAAGCAGTAACCAGACAGTGTTAGAAAACAAAAGGTGGTATGATAGGAGTGTCTGGGTGGCTCCATTGGTTAAATATCCAACTTCGGCTCAGGTCATGATCTCACAGCTCATGGGTTCGAGCCCTGCACCAGACTCAGTGCTGACGGCTCAGAGCCTCGAGCCTGCTTCAGATTCTGTGTCTCCCTCTCTCTCTCTGCCCCTCCCCCACTTACACTCTGTCTCTCTCTCAAAAATAAATAAACCATTAAAAAATTAAGTTAAAAAAAAAAGGTGATATAACCAGACACGCACGGAAAAAGTGCTAGAGATGATCATCAAGTCTCGTGCAGACCCTAGGTCAGTGTCATAGGTAGTGAAAGGAAGCCTGCATCAGAAGACGTGGGCTAGAATCTGATTCTGCCTCTAAATGTGTGACCTTGAGCAAATCACTTGACCTCTCCAAGCTTCAGTGTCTTCATCTATAAAATGGAGAAACTATTTCTCTTGCCTACTTCATAGGGTTGTTGTGAGGATCAGAAGTGATGATGTATATGAAAGAATGAGGTAGGCCGTGAATTCGCAGTCATGAAGTTTATTATTCTTTTCTGAAATGACTGCCAGTTACAGAAGTTTAGTTTTTCAAAGATGAGTTTATTCTTAGAAACAGAACAAAACCACCTCCTTAGGAGCTACAAGGCCTGGAATTTCCCTTATGTGTAAATGACCTTGCCTTTCTACCATTCTTAGTAGGACAGGTACTAGCAATATATTGGACAAGCACACTGAGACGTATTACCTACATACTCCTGAGGCATACCATCTATTTTAAAATAAATATTTCTTAACATTTCCTTCTAAAAGGTCGAATGCATTTTAAGTAGCTTTTATTTTTATCCTGACCACAGAATTTATTCTTGAGTTTTTTTTTTCCAGCCGTGAGAGGTACAATAGGTGCTCTTGACAATAGTGAGAAATTATAAGGATACCAGATTAGACAGAGGATGGTTTATGAAGTAGAAAAGGAAGTCATCCAAACTGCATTGTTCCTTGGTGCATCTGGATATATAATATAAACTCCTAAGTCACTGGTGGATCTGATGTGTGGGTAGTAAAAATGCTAGTCTTGGCAGGAGGGGTGGAAAAATATATAGGATAAAATAAACTTAAATCATGGAAAGTAAAAATAAAAGTGTTTGTGTGGACTGGATGTTTTGGGCACCAAGATAAAAGTGTTAAGATTTATTTTCTCCTCTTTCCTCCCTGTATTCAGGCTGGCATGGCTCTGACCTATGACCCCACAGCTGCCATACAGAATGGGTAAGTTGGCCACATTTTCTCTATTTGAATCGCTAAAGTATCTTTGATCTCTAAAATCAGCACTGACGAAAAATATTCAAAAATATTCTTTCTTTTGTTTTAAATCTCTAGGTAGAAACTGTAAACCCAAAATTCCTCACCATTGTACTTGTTTTTCTTCCCAGCATGACTGACCTCATAGGATCTTCCATGTCTTCTATTCCTGCATGATCTCTACCTACATTAAGTTTTCCTCTCTCATGCTCTTTCTCTCTCTCTCCCTTAGAGAGAATAAGGAATAGGATGTGAAGAGGGAGCATAGATAGAACTGGGCTAGAGTTTAGCTTTCAATGATTTTAGTGTTTTCCAAGTTCATTTCAACATGAATAATGCTTTGCTATTGTCTTCTGGCTATCAAGGGAACGTAAAGGACAGAGTCAAGTTAGTAACTTGGCAATTGTTTCTTTGCTCTTCATTTTAATAAGCATCTAGAAATTTTGTAGCCTCTTACTTAGCATAAGTCACATAGTCTAAGGTTTCTCCTTTGAAAAATAAAATGTAAACTACATGTTCTGACCTCTCGAAAATTCTGTAATTCTGAGTATCTTTGGTTGAACTCACATTCCAATATCTTCTCTTTGTTTTGGCAGTTATTCTTTGGTTGGTTGGTTATCTTTATTTTCACAGCTTTCTATCTTGGATTTCTCCATGGCTTTCAGTTTTCTGTCTTACAGTCTCATTAAATAATCAATCAGAATGAAGACCTCATTTAAGATCAGTGTAGAGGAGAAAAGAATGCAAGCTGTTTTCTATTTGGTCAGCTGCCTCTAATGAAAATCTGTGGGATGTTGAAAGGATTTAAATATCTCATATTCTGATAGTTATTCATTTAGGCAATCATTTATCCATTCATTCAATAAACATCCAATGGGTATGCCAAGCACACTATCTGAGACAAGCCCTTTGCCTCAAGAAACTCATAGTCTACCCTTCCAGAAAAGAGTAAACATGGATGGTAGGCTATGGGAGGAGTCTAGTCCTTTCTCTCTTGCTGATTTAAACGCCTCTCTAAGAGTGAAAATTAAGGATTTATCCAGTAACCACTTTCTTATTTCCAATAAGGTACTATAAACTTGGTGGGTAGAAAGAAGAAACAGATAAGAATGTCCTCAAGAATCACATGGTATATTTATAAATATAAAATAGTTAACTCAAAAGATACAGAACAAGTCATTAGATGCTAAGTGACAGTGACAGAAAATAGGTGTTATACTGGAAGGGAATAACATGTATTAAACACATACTATGTACCAAGTACTTTATATTTGTAACTTAACATGCATTGTTTCAAACTCAAATATATGTAAAAAATACATGTAGTTACCAGTAGACATTTATATGCATAAATGGAAAATAGAAATAAAAATTGAATGAATACATTCACTAACCAGATTCAAAAGTGCTAAGGTTTGGCATACTGTATATGCACCTATGTTCCCATCTGTAATATTTATCCATATATCTATTAGAAAGTCCTTCTTACTCAATGCTCACATGAAAGATTAGATATGCAGCAGTGACTCAGGCCTGGACCGGAGTAGAGGATGCACCTTCTTCTCCATTGCTTCAGTCAGTGGTCTTTCCAATGCATAATTTAAAATCTGACTATTTTCTCTAAAGACATAATTTTCCAAGTATTCTTCCTAATTTATAATAAACCTAAAGAGAAAGCTCACCTGAGCAGCCAAAATGGAGCTTTGGGGAGTGCCACGTTAGAGGCTGTGAGGGCACAATAGTACACAGTGAACATTTCTCCCTTCTTAAATGTTTGCAACAATGAATACTTCCCTCATGAAACGCATTTTAGTTAAGATGCTGAGGATACCCATCTTCCTGATTTTCTCATATGATCTACTCTCATTGATAAAGAACCATATGCCATCAATTAGTCTTTTCCTTCAGTACTTCTTGTCCACTGAATATTCCTTTCAGCCTATAGAAATGCTCAAGTCTTCTCCACCTGTAAAGGGGGTAGAAGCAAAACCATTCTTTCATACCAATGACATCACTTCAAGTGACCACACTGTTTAGTCTTCTCTTCACTGCTAAACTCGCTTGTCTCTACATACTAATGTTTATTTTTCCCATATTCTTTTTATTTTTAATGTTTGTTTATTTTTGAGGGGGGGTGGAGGAGGGGCAGAAAGAGAGGGACAGGGGGTGTGGAGTGGGCTCCCTGCTAACAGCACAGAGCCCAATGCAGAGCTCAGACTCACGAACCATGAGATCATGACCTGAGCTGAAGTTGGAGGCTTAACTGCCTGAGCCACCCAGGCGCCCCTTCCCATATTCTTTTCAAATGAAGCCTATTAATTATGAAGCCTTGTTTCAAACTTCACTGGAATTTCCCTTGCTGATGTTACCAGTGATATCCAAATGTGTCTGTTGTAACTGACACCCTTTTACTTCTTGTATCATTTGAAATCTTACCTCATTTGACTCATAGTTGTTGGCACCATTTATACCATTCTAGAAATTTCTTATCTCTTGGGTCCCACAACTCCATTCCCTGCTGATTGTCCTTGCTCTGTACCCTTTGCCTACTGGGTTGGTCTCTTCTGATTCCTTCTCTTTTGCCCACTTTTACTCACCTTTCTCAGGATTTTGTCTTTTTCCTATTTGATCTCATCCATTCCTCTTGCTTTTGGGACCTGAAGACTCCCAAGCTGACACTTACAGTTCCTAAGTAGATGCAGGCCACTATCACCTGTGTTTCTGATTATTAGGTATTATTACTCTTAGATATATTGTTGTCCCAAACTAAGATCATTAACGTCATCAGTGCTTCCTAATAGAAGCCAAACAAATTCAAATGAAAACCAAATATGAAATTTACTTGTTCTTCTTATTATAATTCACTTTATGAATTTTTTAAGTTTATTTATTTATTTTGAGAGAGAATAAGCGCAAGTGGGGAGAGGCAGAGAGAAAGAGAGAGAGAGAGAGAGAGAGAGAGAGAGAGAGAGAGCAAGAGAGAGAATCAGAAGCAGGCTCCACGCACTGTCAGTGTGGAGCCCTATGTGGGTCTTGATCTCATGAACTGTGAGATCATGACCTGAGCTGAAATCAAGAGTCCACAGCTTAACTTGCTGAACCACTCAGGCACCCTATTAGTAATTCATTTTAAAGACATTTAGGCCATAAACTCCAGTTTTCTTAATGATTCTTAATGATAAAATTGGTCATTAAGACTTATTCAGTTTATCTTTGAACTATATCTTCACCCCACCTCTTGCTCCTTGCCACTGATTGGGTTTATTCAATCATCTTCCCTACCTGTACTGACCCTTTACCTGTCTCTAATATTGCTCTCCTGTGAAACATTTTCACCTTGTTTTTGGAATATTTTTTAGGGGCATCTGAGTCACTTAGTTGGTTAAGCTCCTGAGTCTTAGTTTGGGCTGAGGTCATGCTCTCAGAGTTCTGTGAGTTTGAGCCCTGTGTTGGGCTCCGCACTGACAATGTGGAGCCTGCCTGGGATTCTCTCTCTCTCCCTCTCTCTCTCTGCCCTCCCCTGCTTGGCCTCTCTCTCTGTCCCCCAAAATAAATAAATAAACTTTTAAAAAATAATTAAATAAAAATAAAACATGTAATCACCATAATCATCTCCTTGCCTGGTTTAAAGCATTAGGCAGAACAAAACTCAGACTTCCAAGAATGGCACCTAAAAACCCACAAACAAACGCATGATTTATTTCCTAAAAATCATGTGAACCTTCTCAAAACATTCCATGCTACTTTATACTTCTCTGTCTAGTTGCTCCTGGAATTATCTGTGCCCTGAGAGAATGGTGATTTCCTCCCTCCCTCTCTCTCTCCTTTCCTTCCTTCCTTTCTTCTTTCCTTCCTTCCATCCTTCCTTCTTTCCTTCCTTCTTTCTGTCTTTTTTTTAAATACTGCTCACCTTTAACGGACACAATCAAATGATACCAGGGAGAGCTACTTACACATTTAGCCATAAGAGAAGCAGTTAGGCAGTGGGTAAGAATCAGCCTGCCTATTTGCACATCCAAATTCTGTCATTCACCAGACATGGGCAAGTTTTTTGTGCTTTGGTTTGTTCCCCTGTGAAATGGAGATGACAGTAAGACTTTGTAAGGATTAAAGGAACTCTGCACGGTACACTGTAATCATCAGTGTAAATATTGATGCTATTGTTGCACTGTAGTTCATGTTACCATGATATGTTTGACAGTCTCTTTTACCGTGTAGCCATTGACACAGTATTTATTTCCCTGCTGGACTATTAACTCAGTGAAGACAAGTTCCATGCCTTGTTCGTCTTTATAGACTGCTTAATCCAGTTTTGTGCTAAATCAGAACTTGGAAATGTAACCAATGACATCTGGTTGGCTCCGGCAACTTGGTATTAGAGAAACCATCCCCTTTTCCGCATCAACTTACTCTTTCCCCATGTGACATTTTAATCGGATTCTCTCTAAGTATAAGCCTCTCATTTCACCCAAGGTATCCAAACTGCCCACGATTTTATCACATCCTGAGTTAAGAATGGAGTTTTAGAAGGCTTGGACTATGTTGTTGGCAACAAGAAGACAGAAATTTTATATAATGAAATGGAAAGAATAGGAAAATTATAGTAAATTAATCTTACTCATTTGATACTTCTTCACACAGATGATTTTTAAGGTTTTGTTCATCTTTGGTGTTATTGTCTTATATGGTAACATTTTAATAATAGGGATTTCTAAGCATGTAAGACGTCAAGATAACCACAAGTGTGTTCGCAACCTAGCGTCCCTTGAGTTAGCATTAACATGTGTACCTTAGAGGTGTGGAAGTTGATTTAGAAAACTTACTCAGCACCTTAGGGATCCAACATCAATGTCCAGAATAGAGTATACCATTCCCTATTCACATTTCTGTATTCGATCATGCTCTCACTCGGAGAGCAGTCACTTTACAGAGAGAGAAATGCTTATTGCTGCAGGAAAGAAATGGGTCTCATTTTACATAAGACAATCAGTACCCAGAGATTTAGTTGTAACTCACTCTAATCCAGTTCACATTCTTCAGCATGGCTTAATGCCTACACAGTTTAATTCAACATTTTTTTTCCTTTGAAAGTCTATCAATTACATGGTTTAAAAATCATTTTAGTGATGCAAATTTGAAAAGGAAAAATGCTGTATTATATCAGAGACAAAATACAATGGAAATAATACTGCGATAGAAGTTCAAGGTACTATGAGATTTATGTCTATGTTAACTTTTATTTCTATAAAATCTTTCTGAAAAAATACACAAGTAATTCTCGGGGCGGGGGGCACTGAGGAACTGCAATGTAGGGGAGAAAGGGAGACTTCTTTTTCACTGTTTACATTTTTATATTCTTTTCAAAAAGAAAAATAAAGAAAATTAATGTCCTAGAACAACAAGGAAGAGGCATTTGTGCGTGATTAGGAAGGCTTATTGATGGAGCAGTGGCGTGAGCGTTTCCGCTGAGAGATGTCCCAGGTCATAGCTAAGGATCATATTTTATGATCCTATGTTTTCTCATACTATGGGAAATTGTACTCACTGTACTAAGCCCTAAAGTTTTCTGAGTATGTGGCTAGGTTGTAGGCAGTAACTTAAATTGTGTCAAGAGTTAAATATGTGCTGAGTTCCATAACCTCTGCATTAATACAACAACATGAAATTGAAATAAAGGCTCCACATTGAGCTCAAGTTTGGCTAACAAAAAACAAACATTTGTAAATACCAACCACAGTGAATCTACCATTTGAATTTAGACAGTAGGAAATGTCCGTTCTGTCCTCTGCTTGAATATGTCCAAATTATCACTTTAAAAAATTAGTTCAATGTCTCATCTGTCTAAGGCTTTGAAGTTCATGGTGAAGAAGGTGTCTGGATCACAATGGAAAAATGAAACCTTAGTTCTTTTTACTCTAAGCTAACTTACAAGGATAAAAATACCTATTCTTCTTTCAGAGCTGTCTGGCATAACTCTACAGTTTGTTATTACTACTGCCCTATTGCTTTTTTAGCAGTCCAATCTGAAATGCAATCACTTTCAAAGATGAGTGTGGGAGGTGGGAAATAATCACTCCCCGTATTAAAACCCCCCTCTTTCCAGGGCCCTTTTCAGCAAGAGCCTGCTGTGTAAAAGGCATCTCGGATTGTTTTATTTGAATAAATGTATTCTTGGGCGAGACTTGGTAAAAAAAAAAATGTTTTCTGTAGCATTGGTTTGCCTGCTGTTGTATGTGGGCATTTGATATTAAGTGACACGGAGGAAAGGCACCTAATGTGAAGGATATGGTGGTATCACAAAAAAAATGACCAATAACCTATTAATCTTGTGCGATAGTATTACCCTGAGGATAGTGTTCGTGGTTCTGACTCTAACAATATTGCCTGTGGACATGAAAGACGAGCCCGTGCTGTTGATTTCAGGGTGCAAATAGGATTTTGTGTGGTTTTCTACAGTAAAATAACATTCTACCCTGGGGTTATTGATATATTCATGTTATTTTTATTGTCAGTGAAATAAGATTTCAGCATATTACTACTGACTGTCAAATCCCTGAAGATGACTTTCCTGCAGGCAAGATAATGTCCTATTAGTAACCTAGACTTGCATACTCTGAACTTCTGGAGCCCTCTCGCTTTAAATGCTAGAGAACCAAGTGACTCTTTGCGTCCGTTGAAGAGATTAAGTTTTGCCAAGGCCAGCTTAGAGCTCTGTGGATAGAGCATACTTCGTTAACTCTCTCAGCCACTGTGGCATTTGGTACTTTGTTCCTGTGACATCTCTCTGGAAGCGACTGGTTATTCCTAAGGCAAGGTTTCTCATCCTCAACGCGGTGACATTTTGGACCAGATAAATTTTAGTGCGGGAGCTGCCCTGTGCATTGTAAGATGTTTAGCCACATCCCAGACCTTTATCCACTAGATGCCAGTAGCAGCGCACCCACACACTGGTGACAACCAGACTTATCTCTAGATCTTGCCACCAAATGTTCCCGGAGGAGCAAAATTCCATTGAGTTTAGAGCGACTGGACAAAGTATGAGAGAAACACTTGTCACACACATAATGCTATGTGAATGTTGGAAAAAAAATACATGCATCTTAAAAGAGTAAACTTTCCCCAGCAAAATGGTTTAAGAATTTATTCCCAGTTTCCTATAATACCATTTTCAAGGCATACTCCATATATTATGAGATATAAAAACATGAAGTCACATATTGAGACTTCCCTTAGCTTAGTTATTACGGCTGAAACGTTCTGTCAATTTTCTCTTTCCTCTTCCCGAGTAAGAAAACACCTATGCCTGGAGCGTGTATTTGGATGGGGGTTGTTTTGTTTTGTTTTGTTTTTCTTCTTCTTCATGGCCATGTGGAAGTGTTTTAAACCCTAACAGATCCATGGCAGGGACTAAGAGGAAGTGAAGAGATTGGGAGCTCACCCTGCACGTCTCTCACAGAGCTTGGCTCTGTGCATTTTCTTTAGATACGGCACCTCTAAGCTGCCAATGCAACAGCAGCGCTTCTTGTCATGCTTTAAGCAAGGATTTCCTGTAAATTCATCCAGTGTATGTTTGGTCTTGAGAAGAGCTTATTTCAGAATATCAGAATTAGGGGATCAAGACGGTGTACTGAGTCCCTTCTCCTAAGTACATTTTTTCCATTCTAAGTGACTCTCTGACTTGAGTGGCAGTATTGGAACTCGCTGGAAAGTATGAAATATAATTCTTCTTTGATGGACAGGATTAGAGAAGATAGAACAAAATGCATTAAATTTTCCCCCAAGGGTTCCCTTTGTAAGTATCAGTTTATGTGGCTGGTTTCTTTAGGCTTCTGCTCTCTGTTTTCCCCCATAAACTCCCCTGTAAACTCCACCTGCCAATCCAATCCTCATTCCCTTCATATTTAATACTTCAGTTGGTACATTTTACAAAATAAGCCGGCCACGCTCAAATGCACTGCACAGTTCACTCCGTTGGTGGAAGAGGTGGAAACTGGGTTTCTAGCAGAAGTCAAACCGCTGCCTGATAAATGAGAAAAACTGTTTGTGGAGGGGTCATGGAGCAGTCGTGGGTGGAGTAAGGTCATCCTGAGCCCTGAATACGGAAGTGGTCTTTTGGTTCACTTCCTCATAAATAAGATCTGCCAAGGATAAGACCTAAAAGGGATTTTTAAATGCAAATCATGATTTTTGTAGAAAAGGACTTGTTTTCCCTAGTCACTAATACTCTCCATGGTTAAATAGCAAGTATTGATTAAGCCTCCACTGAGCATTTACTAATATGTGACGTCATCTTCCCTTTGGGTTCTCACCCCTCAGCTTCCTATGGGGACCTGTCTTCTATGCTCCTGCATAGAATCTTGGTATTGGCCATCCTGTCCTGTAATCACTGCTTATTTCCCTAAGCTTTTCTGTGTTCATTCATCCTAGCTATGGCTCTTTTTTTTTTTTTTAATGTTTTTTAATGTTTATTTATTTTTGAGAGACAGAGAGCACACGACCAGAGAAGGGGCAGAGAGAGAGGGAGACATAGAATCAGAAGCAGGCTCCAGGCTCCAAGCTGTTAGCACAGAGGGGCCTGAAGAGGGGCTCAAACTCACAAACCGTGAGATCATGACCTGAGCTGGTTAGACGCTTAACCGATTGAGCCACCCAGGTGCCCCAACCTATGGTTCTTAAGTATCTATCATGTCCCAGGCTCTATTCTAGGTAACAAAGCCAGTGTGTCCTCAACTTTGTCGAAGCTGTCATCCCAGAGGGAGAAGTAGTCAATAAGTACCTTGTACTAGTCAGCTCCACTGCCATAACAAAATACTGTGGTCTAGGTGGCGTTAAACAACAACAAAAAAATAATTTTCTTTCTGTTCTGGAGGCTACAAGTCTAAGATCAAGGTTTGGCCTATTAGATTCCTGGTGAGGACTTTCTTCCTGGCTGCCTCCCCACTGTGTCCTCATCTGGCCTTTCCTTCATGAGTGCTTGTGGGGAGAGAGCAAGTTCTCTAGCGTCCCTGCTTATAAGGACACCAATCCTACTGGATCAGGGCACCACACTGTCAACCTCATTTAACCTCAGTTTCTTCCGAAGTGGTTCCATCTTCAAATACAGACACATTGAAATTTAGGACTTCAACATATGCATTTTGGAGGGACACGGACATTCAGTCTCTAACATACGTAAATACATTTTTACAAATCACTACTTTGGATGGTGATGAGAGTGATATGGGAAATAAAGTAAATTATAGGACAAGAATAGAGAACAGTTAGGATGGAGATGGTGGTTGCTACTTTAGCGACTACAGGCCTCTCTGATGAAGGGAAAGTTGAGTGATACCAGGAATGAGAAAGACAGGGCCTTAGGGAAATTTTTGGAAATGAGCATTGCAGGTAGAGGGAATTATAAGTTTAATGGCTCAAGATGGAGGTAAGAATGACAGAATCGTGTGACAAGAGGTCAGTGTGGCTGGAAGCTAGCTGGCTGATTTAGAGGGTAGGAGAAAATTACTAGAGAGGTAGGTGTTTGCCTGTTTGTGCTGGCCAGTACTAGGAATTCACATTTTGTTTTCATTACAGTGAAAAGCCCTTGGAAGATTAGGCCAAGTAATGTACAGATAAGATAAAATTTAAGTGGCCAACCAGAGAAACTCCAAGGAATGTTTTAGAATCTTACAGATCTTTGGTACACATTGTAAATGCTCAATAATTCTTTAAAAGTGAAAGGATGGATGTTTACTTACACAGTAATTGACTTTGTTCGGAAGTCAGGTTTATTAGGTGTAATCTACATAGAGTATATATATAGTCACTCTTTATAGTGTATAATTCTGTGAGTTCTTTTTTCTCAAATGTGTGTTTGTGGGCTCGAACCCACCAACTGTCAGATCGTGACCTGAGCCGAAATCAGGAGTCAGACAG
>NC_043704.1:142275525-142316027 GCF_006229205.1 Suricata suricatta
TAGTCCCCTAATGCGTGCTTGAAGACTTTTATAGAATCTAAGATTAAAGAATGTACTTCTTGAATCCTGGAAGCCTTGAAATCCAGCTCTCCCTTCAATAGGCAACTTATAGAATGCTTCTTTAAAATGTAACCCATAACAGTCTCTATTCAAAATATCAGTGACCTCTGAGGGGCAATGAAGCTTTGATCCCAAAACTCCAACCTCAGGTATGGAACCAAAAAAATCAAAAGTAGTCGTTGATTTCTGCTAAGAGTATAGCAAAGTGAAAAGATTGCATTACCCCTGAGATCCATGTTCCCAGTCTCTCCTCACATCAGTGATCCTCACATCCTGTCCAACCATCAAAGGCAACCTGGCCTTTTTCATTCTGTGCCTGGCCCCTCTGGCCTTTCACTTACCAGCGAGACAGGAAGGAAGAAACACGATTTGAAAAATCTGCTGACAAATTTGAGCATGAGGTAACTTGTGAACTCTTGGGTAGAAAGTGAGCAGATTTAAGTACCTAGAAGCTTTTCTTTGAATGATCTGTGGAAGGACCGTCCCTCCTCTCGTGTGTGAAGCCCTGATCTTGCCCACCGGTACCATTTTATAATTGCTTGACAAAGGGTCCTGAACGACTTGAAATTCGGTGCCTTTTTTCCAGTCTATAGGAGAATATCCCAGAGGTCCAGAATCTCCACCAATGCCTTGATTAGATCCAGAAAATATCCCTGTCCCCAACAAGACACAAACCACACATTGTTCACTTTCTTCTCTTTTCAGGGAGAAAACACTTAGCTTTGTTTCTGCATGAGTGGTTGGCCTTCTGCCTAGCACAAATTATGTAGAACTCTCTAGGAGCTGACCCTCTTTCTTGAATGAAGACATAGATGCAGTTTGTGTATACTTGCCATGTGTACATACACTTGTAGAAACATAAGTTTTCATTTACCTTGAGGAATACCTACCACTATTACTGAGTTATAAGGTATGTGGATGTGCATTTGCCATCTTGATAAAGCTTGGTGCTATCATTTGCTTCCTCAGAGAGCATTAGAATGGCACTGACTCAAAAATTTAAAAAAGGGGTGCCTGGGTGGCTCAGTCAGTTAAGTGTCCAGCTTCGGCTCAGGTCATGATCTCGCGGTTCATGGGTTTGAGCCCCACATCGGGCTCTGTGCTGACAGCTAGCTCAGAGCCTGGAGCCTGCTTCAGATTCTGTATCTCCCTCTCTCTCTGACCCTCCCCTGCTCACACTGTCTCTCTCTGTCTCTCAAAAATAAATAAAAAACATTTAAAAATTTTTTTAATTAAAAAAAATACCAAAAACAAAAGTACCAAAATCGTATGTTTGGTCAAACATACGATTACACGCACCTGGCACATGGCTGCATCTGTGCAGCCCATTTTAGAAGACTCCATGTTGTCATTTTGTTCAGAACGATTTATTTCTCTGAATGGAATTAAATACTGTAAGTCTCCTGACGCTCTTGCTCGCAGCTAGTGGAAAAACACAAGGGTGGAACTCTGTGTTTCCCAGAGGCGCTGGGTAGCATTTGAGCAGCAGCCCGGGCTTTGTAGCAGCTTTATGAATCTTCTTTTTGTTGTTGTTTTCTGTTTGCAGATTTTATTCCTCACCGTACAGTATTGCAACCAACCGCATGATTCCACAGACATCTCTCACGCCATTCATTGCTGCTTCCCCTGTCTCCACATACCAGGTATGTCCGACTTACCCGCACCTGAGGAAGCGTCTTTCAGGCCAGTGGACCATGTAAAGGCGAAAGGGAACACAATAGAATTTTTCTTTTAATTGTCCTCAGACACTTCAGTCAGACCTTAAAGTAATAACCCTCAAGGTTTCGCCTACACTCTGAAGGGCTCGATCGCATCTACCCGGAGTCCACTGTGCTCTTCATTCTTTCTGCTGAGTTTTTGTGATTAGACTCCTTTCCAGCCAACATGAGTGCAGCCTTCTTGCCGCTGAGAACTTACTTTGTTGGTTGTCTGGTATTTGGGTTGTCACGTTCCCTATTGTGTCTTTGCTACAAGCACATGTCTGGCATTCCCCTCACTCCCTCCAGGATATTTTACCGTGGTCATCTCATTTTGTCACAGTTGTCCTGTGTGTCCGTGAAAAGCCACATGGACCGATGTTAAATCATGGTCCCTAAGAAATGGGGAGGTCTATCCAAGTGGTAAAACGTGATTCCTGCTTCCTGCTCTTACTTCATTCTCAGTCCCAAAGAGGTCAGGAGAGACCTCACGGGTTCCACATGTCGAAAACCAAAAAAATCCAAGACTCAGTGTGCGTCCTAACGCAGATGTTGTAGCGAGTTAATTCTAAGTACACAGGTGGATGAGAATAGTCAAACTTCTCCCTCCAAAACTACTCCTTGTCTTTTTCCTTTGAGTCCCAAATGTGCTATCACTCCCTGCTTCTCTGTGCCTCACATTGTTCTTCAGATAATTCTAATTCTGATTAGACAGTGCCTATAGATGCTACCTATAGGGGGTATCTAAGGGTTACCTTTTAAAACTTTGGACAGAGAAAGAGTGTGAGAGAGTGTACGTGCGTGCTGCATGTGTCTGTATTTTGCAGATGGTGGGATGGATGCTTCACAACGGGTCAAACTGTAATGTTGCTGACTGCTACTAATTCAGTGAAGTTTCACCTTATTCAACCATTACATCCTTCATTTCAGGGTGTCCCAGCTGTCAGAGCATCAGACGTGAGACTCTATACATTTTTCCTTAACTGATTCCCCCCGAAGCGGATCATTTTCATTCTTTTTCTGCACTTAGATTCTTGATACATGTCGGCGGATAAATGGAATAGACTTGCATGTGAATTGCACTAGAGGTCTCGGAATGGATGATTTCTTAATTGCTTTTCCTCGGGACCCATGAGGCTACGTGCAGGTGCTGTTCAGTTTTTGTTTTTCCTGCAGCCTGCCTGGTTGTAATGTGTGTTTTTGTGTGGGGGGGTTTTTTTTTACCCATTTTTTTTTCTAATCCTGGCCTATGTTTCAGCCAAGACCACCCACTGAGCCCCAGTGTAGAGCACTTTGGCGACATGAATAAAATATCCAGAGAAAAGTGATTTCACTTGGGAGGGCTCATAAGTGGAATTTAACTCTAGCTCCTTTTTTCTCCTAAAAGGAATCAGAGCAATTTCCTATGTTGTTGACTCTCGCCTTTCACCACTTTCTTTTTTTTTTTTTAACCTAAAGTGCATTGGCGCTTTTGTTAGTGTGAGTATATTGAAAACAAAGTCTTACAGGATTCTCTATGTGACAATCCTGACTTTCTCATTTGGCTGACAAGGCACATTTCAGAACAGTTGATTGGCTCAGATTCTCATTTTGATTTGCCATACCAGTTACCATGAAAGAAAAAAAGCACAAACTCGAGGTTAACCCAAAGCATTCCCCCAAATTTCTGATTGATCTCTTTTAATTCTTCCCGCAACTTTCACCACTGAGATTTATTTCCAAGATGGGATCACTTGAAACTTTGAAATTAGAACGAATGAAAGAAAATGAGGAAATTTTAGCTGTCAACTCTTTGTTGCTGGCTTCATATCCCTGGGAGTTGACCCCAGAGTAGGAGGTCACTGAGGTGTCCTCAGTCGCTAGCCTCTAACACCAACCTCAAGATATGCGCCAAGGCCCAGCCTGGTCCCCATGGGCACAGCAGCAAGCACCGATGAAGTAGGAGTTTGCTTTATATTTTACTATGTTTTGGTAATCAGGTCCAAGAGGTTCCTTTCTATCCTCAGTTCTGAGCACTAATTAGCTGTCAGATGGATTCCACTTTCTTATGACCTAGCGTGACTCCACTGAACGCAAGAACCAAGTTCTCTCTGTGATTGCTTTGTGCTAATAAATGCTGTTTGATGCATAGGTCCAGAGTACTTCATGGATGCCTCATCCGCCATACGTTATGCAACCAACAGTAAGTGTTCTCAGTCACCTGAGGCTAAATATTTCTATTCTCCAAGTGCAAGCTTTTGTAATGCATAGAAGCTTTGGGGTAAAGCTTTTGGTAGATATCACACCTCTTTCAGGCAGCCATATTTTCCAGATGAAAAGCTGTTCCTGAAATTCTACAAAAGCATGTACAATGGATAGATAGGGTTAGAGAGAGAGATGAGAGAAAGAGAGAGATAGAGATGACAGAGGCAGAGAGAGAAGACTGAGAGACGAGAGAGAACAAACTTCATTAGAGGAAATAGTCAACCTCCTAAGCTGATGTCTACCATTTGTTATGAATGGGGAAATTCTGCTTCACACAGGAATTCTGAACTCTGGACAATTAAATCCATTATTAGAAGAAAGCCTTTCTGTTTTCCTTCTCTTTTGATGTTTTGTTCTCTTTGGATGCTGTTTGGGGGCAATTTTTAGTATCATGGTCAAGTGATCGCTCAAAGCAATATATTTGAAAACGAAGATAGTTGTCTACTAAAAAGTGGAGATATAGAGATAGAAAGCAAGGTTGTTAGATACTTTTTTAAAAATATTAACTAACTAGAGTCATTCTTTTCTTTAATGGAAAAAAACCTCTTCTAAAAATACTCAAACTCTATTTTCTGCTTGCTATATTTCCCATTTTGTGGCACAATAGTACAGCAGCCCCAAGGGAAAACATTACATATTTCATTCAACTCTGGACTGAAGGCTAATGATTCCATTTGTCTTTGTCTAGGTCTTCCAGGTTTTCTATCTCTGTAAAAGTATCAGATCACATGATTTCAATAGCAATATATTCATGAGAATGGGAAGGAGGGGATAGAGCATGAGATAGGAAGTTGTGTGATAGGGTCTGTGTTGTATCTGTGCCTTTTTTCCTTTTCTGTCACTATATTAACAGGGATATTGGAAGGATCAAGTGAGAGTATATATGAAAATAGTTTTTAAAATATAAAATGCTATATATTGTTATTGCCATTATCCATCTTGTATGAGTTGTACAAAGATGAAGCACTGCTACATTTTAGCCCATTTAAAAGCTAAATATAAATAAGGTAACACACATTAAAGGTCATGGAACTAAATCAACAGGCATCCATTTGTTGGATTCAAAGAATCATAGCACCTGGTTTTCATATCTGAGCTTTATCCATTTTTTAAATAAGAAACATTCCATATTGCTCCTAATGTTTTGATAGTTTGTTTTTTACTTAAAGAATAAAATATATATAACTTAATACAGCAGAACTTTAGACAATATTTTGCAAATCCTTTTATTGACTTTAATCTACACCCCTTGGGGGCTACCTAAGTTCATTTGGTCTATGTTCTGTAAATCATACCAGCAAACAATCCAGGGTACACTTTCATATCTAAGTCATGAGATAAAATTCAAAATACATTGCCAAACCAATGTATAGCATAGATTGAGCCAATACAGGACAAGGGAAGAAGTTCTGCCAAGTTCTAAAGTGGAGACTTTCTAGAAGGAAACAGCTACCTTCTAAAAAGTCACATGTTCATCTACAGGGTGCTAATGCTGGCTTAGTCCTCACACTGAGGTGAAGGACCATCTGGTAAAATCCAAATATTTCTCCAGATGTCTAAATGTGTAAGATTCTACAAGTACTTCTAAAACTATCAGTAGAAAGGAAGGTGTTTGTATGTATCTTTATTTCAACTGTCACTCAGGGCCTCAGCAAAATTTTTCTTCCCTTTGTCCTCCATCCCAACATGGCCTCAGCCCCAGTTTTGGATGTATTATTTCTCATACATCTTCTTCCAGAAATAAGGGTGTGTGTGCATGTGTGCGGGTGTGTGTGGGTGTGAATTTATCCCCTTAGATATTTCTTGTTATGGCTACTGTTCCCGTAACTAGACAGTGCATCACATTTGTGTTTAGGTCACTTGGTTTAAAATGCAATGTTTGTGACCAGGGCAGATTCCTGGAAAAAGGAGTGCCTGGGCCACCCACCACTTTGTTGTCTTTAATATGGAAAAATTGGCTAAACAGTGTCATGGAAACAGAGTTTGTGCCAGCAGTCTTTTCCCAGTCACAGTCTCACTAGTTGTCTATAAATAACCTTACCCAACCAGTCTTAGTCTCATCATCAAAATGGGGGTTAACATCACTGATTGATACCAAATAAAAAAATACTTAAGCAATCTAAGGCAGAAAACAAAATACTTGGATCTTAAATGAATGAATGAATGAATGAATGAATGACTTGAGGATAGCATGAGTTCTTGGTAAGGGTCTTTGAGATAGGAAACCTTTCTCTATTATGGAACTCTGGCCAATAAAACTTTGTTAGCTGCAGTATCCTCATCTGTAATATAGACATACTAATGCCTAAATAATTATGTACTATGTTTATTAAAGGGAAAATGTATTAAAGTTCCTAAATTGTGTCCAGCAAATAGCAAACACTCAGCGAATTACTATTATTATTATTTAGTTATAGGAGTACAGTGCACATTATACTTTAGATGAGCCGAATTATATAAAATGAGAGTTGGTACAGGAAGAAAGTTGAGAATAAGCAATAATCACTTGTTTCTACTACATTTTTACTATTTATTTAACTTACTTTGCTAATGAGCTTTTGGAGATAGCCTGTATGGCTATAAATTGCTTAGATTGGTACTTATTTCATTTACTTACTAAACTATTCAATACTTAATATTAAGAAAAAGGCCTAATGGGTACCCCCTTTCTGTCCGTAACTGGAACCTACTTTACAAATAAATTCAAGGTGTCAATATCTACATATCTTAAATATGTTGCCCACAATTATGATTTGCTTATAACTTTTATCCTTGTTCATGTTTTCTCCTCCGCCATTTTGAGAAAATCTCATGTATCAGCTCAACATGTAAGCATCTTTCTCCCCTTCACGGTGAATGCAAACTGACTCCTACAATGGAGTTCTCTTTCATGTTTGGTTCAAAGGACTCCAAGATTTCAACCAGTCTCCAAAGAGACTTCTGGAAAGTCTTCAAGTAGAACACTGTGGTCTTTACCAGGATGAATAGTTAAAATGGGGGGAAGGGGAGGAGACAGGTAATAATTAGTGAGAGCGAAATGAAATGATGGAAAGGAGGAAAAGGAGACAAGGAACAGAGAAGAACAGAAAGCATAAGCATGAAATTGTAGTGTGCCATTTAAGTTGGTTTCCTTAGAGATTTAAAGTGCTAAGTTGTGTGTTATATACTTTTTTGTAGATTTGGAAAAAGATTCTGAGACATCTTTCACTCTTAAGGAAGAGGGGATAAACGTCTCCTTGACTGTGTTATTACCATCCCACCAGGACTTATGCCAGAAAAGGTTCTCTGTCAGTTAGTGGACTCTGGGACCTTACTGAGTCCCCTGGAAACTTGCCAAACCCCACTAAAGACAGCAAGAGCATTTCTGTTCACACTTTGTCATTGTTCCCCACAACACACACAAGAGAATGCACTGTTGGACGAGATTAGGAATCACTTTTTGCTGTGAAGCAGTAAAAATGCTGACTTTGTCAGTGCAATCGGTTATTCGTAGCTGCTTCTCAGTGCAGAGATCTGTACTGTACTCTGAAACTCCCCGTCACACTGACAGAGTTTTAATAGATGATGGATTGCCCCAAATATCTACTCTGCATAGCATCATGTGGCATTGGAATCTTATATGAATGCACAATTGAAATTCCTGTGTTGCAATACATCGGATATTTTGTTAAATCTGTGCTGACAAGGAGAAAGGATTATAGTTCCCAAGAAGAAGCATAGTCCTACTCCCTTAAATTGTATTTAGACTCATTTGAATCATAAATCTTCTGTTCTTCATATAGTTAGCATTATTTTCTCTCAAGGAGAAAGGTCAGCTTTCATTTTTACTTAATTACAAATTGGTTATCTAATTACAGCATTCTAAGAAATGCAAGATGTCCCATTGACTCATTGGATGATTTGTGGCCATGCATGGCTAAATTATGACTTTTATGATTAATAAACTTAAAGTTTATAGCTGAATAAATGTCCCCTCTGCAACAAGGCTGTTCACAAAAGCTCCAGAACATTTGATTTCATCATCCCTTGCCACCAAACAGACCAGGCCTAAGTCTTAATGTTAGAGTTGTATCCTGTAAATCTGTAGTTGTGTTTTCTGTAAAAGCACATCACCTAATATGCACAGAATATCTAAATAATTCGAATTCTGTTCAGAAAGCAAGGTTTTCAGATATTATCCTTTTACTCCAACACTTGAGCTGAGCAAAACTCCTAAATCTCATAGTTTCATTACCAAGTAACAAAGTCAAAATGCTTTTGCTACCAAAGGAGTTAACTTGGTAAATGTATATCTACAGGCCAAATCTTTTTTTTAACTACATAGCAAAATCAAAACAACAGCAACTCTAACCAATATATACTGTTTCTCCTGGAAGAGAATTTAACTTGAATGAGAATAAACTTCCGTTGAATGTCTCCTCCTGTTAAATACACCGCCGGGCGAAAGGGACTCCGAACAAAACCATTTCCACAGAAAGACTCTTAGACTTTAACTATTGTAAAAAAAATAGTGCTTTGCAGTGTTAAATGTAACCTCAAAATTCTACAATACTTTTAGAAAAGGTTAAGAAAAATCTGTTAAACAATGAAATTCCAGGCTTATAGATTATAAGTACGTACAGCATAAAAGACTTTGCACTTAGGACCCCTTCACTCATCAGTTGTACTCTCCAGAAAGAAACCTAGGAAATGAAATTTTATGCCACCGTCCAGTCAATTTTTATGCACATGAAAATCTGTATGTACTTGTGCATAAATGTATTTTTAACATCTATACTAGATCACTGCACAAATATTTTATTGCAACCTGCTTTATTTATTCCCAATAACAGAATGTCCTGGATGTCATTGCATGAGTCACATATGAATCTATGTCATTTTTTTAACACTTCATAATATGCCATTATATAAATGCACTAAAGGGCATTTTAACCAATTTCCTATTCATGGCTCTTTAAGTTGCTTCTAGTACTCACTCATCAACTCAGGACTGTAATATTGAGCATTTGTGAGAAAACCTTCACAGGATAAGTTGCTGGTACCAAAAGTATATGTGTTTTAAGATTGGATATACATTTTTTGTCAAGTTGCACGTCAAGTGAGAGTGTTTGTTTCTCCGGGGCCCCAATTAACACTGGGTATTCTTGAGTTTCAAATACTTGTTGATGTGATAAATAAAGAACAGTGTCTTACTGATATTTTACTATTATTTCTCTGAGTCCTAGTGGAGTTGAGTTGCTTTTCATATCTTTATTGACTAATTTTTCTTTTTCTCTGAGCTCCAAGTTCATCATTTGCTTTTGCTCATTTCTCTTTTGGGATATTGATCTCTTCTTATTTTTAAAAGATCTTATTGCAATTAGTTAATATTGTTATAGATAAGTTAGATATTTTGTTTACTGTTAATTTAATTTTTTGATGTCATCATGCAGAACTTTAGTATTAGGTGTCTAGAATTTACTAGTTTTTCCTTTTGGAACAAGGGTCAACAAACATTTCCAGTAAAGATCCAAACAGTAAATGTTTTCAGTTTTGTGAGCTGAACGCTCTTTCCCACCTAGGCAGTTCTGTGGTTGTAGAGCGAAAGCAGCCATACACAATACATAAATGAATTGGCATGGCTGACTTTCAAAAAACTTATTTACTGAAATAAGTTCTGTATGAACATTTGGTTTATAGACTGTGTTTTGCCAGCCCCTACTTTAGAGCATCTAGACTCCCGTATGAAATGCCTTCTTAAATACAAGATTTAAAACACCATAGGTTAAAAAGAAATAAAACACCATATGTTTTTATTTGTTTAGTGTGGTTTTTTTTTTCAGTTTATTTTTGAGAGAGACAGAGTGTGAGTGGGGCAGGGGCAGAGAGAGAGAGAGGGAGACACAGAATCTGTAGCAGGCTCCCGGCTCTGAGCTGTCAGCACAGAGCCTTACGCGGGGCTTGAACTCATGAACTGTGAGATCATGACCTGAGCCGAAGTCAGATGCTCAACCAACTGAGCCACCCAGGTGCCCTATTTAGTGTTTTTGTGTTGTTGCTTTTTTTTTTTTTTAGTTTAGTAACTTTTTAAAATTTGAGATATAATTAACATATAACATCATATTACCATATGTTTTATTATTGTGTTTATAGCAAATTTTATTTTCAAGTTTTATTACTTTTGGAGTTTATTTTGTAATATGGTATGAAAGTTTTGTCCGACTTTTTTGCCTATATGAGTAACCATTTGTCATAACAACTTCTGCCATATAAATCATCACTGATACCCAATTTTATTCCAATTTTTATCATACAATAAATCTCTTTATGTCTTTGGTGTATTTCTGGACTAAGTTCTGTTCTGTTGATTCACTTTTAGACCACTACTCTAGTATTTGAATTATCACTTTATAAGGCACAACATTATACTTAATCCCCAACAATATTTATTTTTTGTTTCTCCAGAATTTCTCTAGCTATTTGACATTTCCAGATTAACTATAGTAGCCATTTGTCAACTTAAAGAAGTCCACTAAAATTTTGATTGAGATCACTTTGAATTTATATATTAAATAATTGGAAATCTAAAAATATGACTTATTTACACTGAATTCTTCTAAGAACAATGTCTTTCCATTTGATCAATTTCTTATTCCCATCCCCAGCTTTATTGATTAAGGTATAAATGACAAATAAAATTGAAATATTTAAAGTATGTGTTTTTGTGATTCCCTATACCTTGTGGAACTCCCACCATCTAGGGAACTCCCACCATCACATATCCATTATCTCACATATTTATCTTTTGTGTGTGTGAGAGAAAGAGAGCATTTTAGTTCTATTCTCTTAACGATTTTCAATTAGATAATACAATCTTATTAACTAAAAGTCATCACGATATACTTATGTGCTCAGACTTTCTTCATCTTACAGCTTCAAGTTTGTGCCCTTTTACCAACCTCTTCCTGTTTTCCCCAACCCCCAAGCCCCAGCAAACACCGGTTTTTTAAATTATATCTTTCTATGAATTTGGGTTGATTGATTGATTGATGGTATTTATTCATTTTAGATTTCACATGTAAGTGATACTGTGCAGTATTTGTCTTTCTCTGCCAGGCTTATTTCACTTAGCATAAAGCCCTCGAGGTCCATCCATGTTGTCACACATGGCAGGATTTCCTCCTTTCTTATGGATGAATAATATCCCATTGTGTGTGTATACAACATCTTTATCCGTTCATCCACAGACAGACGCTTGGGTTGTTTCCAGATCTTGGCTATTGTGAATAATACTGCAATGAACATGGGCCTGCACATCTCTTTTGGGGATTCTGCTTTCATTTTCTTGAATGTATACCCAGAAGTGGGGTATCTGGATCGTATGTGATTCTATTTTTTTTTTTTTTGGAGGAATCTTCAAACTGTTCTCACTAGTGGCTGCATCAATTTATATTCCCACCAACAGGGCACAAAGGATTCTTTTCTTTACATGCTTATCAACACTTGTTATCATTTGTCTTTTTCATAATAGTCATTCCGACAGGTGTGAGGTGATATCTCATTGTGGTTTTGATTTGCATTTCCCTAGTCATTAGAGATGTTGAGCACCTTTGTGCCTGCTGGGCATTTGTATTCTTCTGTGGGAAAATGTCCATTCAGTTCCTCTACCCATTTTAAAAATTGAATTGTTGCTTTTTCACTATTGAGATGAGTTTTTTGTATGCTTTGGATATTATATGTTTGGATATATGATATGTAAATATCTTCCCCATTACAAGTTGTCTTTTCATTTTGTTGTTGGTTTCCTTTATTGTGCAGAAGTGATTTAGTTAGATGGAGTCCCATGTTTATTTTTGCTTTTTTCCCCCTATTTTGGTGTCAAGACCCATTTCCAAAACCAAGGTCAAAGAGCTTACCTCTTATGGTTTTTTTCTGGGAGTTTTACAGTTTCAGGTTATTTCAAGTCTTGAATCCAATTTGGGTTGATTTTTGTGTATGGTGAAAGGTAGGGATCCAGTTTCATTATTTTTAATGTAGCTGTCCAGTTTGGACAACACTATTTATTGAAGACTTTTCCCCATTGTATATTCTTGGCAACTTCCTTGGAAATTACTGACCATATATTCATGGCTTTATTTCTGGGTTCTCTATTCTGTCCTATTGATCTGCATCTGTTTTTATGCCAGACCAACACGGTTTTAATTACTATAGCTTTGTAATAATAGTGTGAAGTCAGAAAATGTATGTCTACAGCTTTATTCCTTTTTCTCAAGGTTGGTTTAGTCCATTCAGTTCCTCTACAGGATTATTTGCTCTATTTCTATTTTTAAAATTCCACTGGGATTTTGATAGGGATCGCACTGAATTGGTAGACTGCTTTGGTAGTATGGACATTTTAACAATATTAATTCTTCCAATTCATGATCATGGAATAATGTGGCATTTATTTGTGTCTTCTTCAATTTATTGCATCCCTGGTTAAATGTATTCCTAGGTAAAATTATTATTTTTGATAAAGTTGTAAATGGAGTTGTTTTCTTAATTTCTATTTCTCATAGTTTGTAGTTAGTATACAGAAATGAATGCAAATGATTTTTGTATGTTGATTTTGTATACTGCAACTTTACTGAATTTATTATTCTTAACAGTTTTGGTACAGTCATTAGGGTTTTCATAATATCATGCCATGAGCAAATAGAGGATTTTACATCTTACTTTCCAGTTCAGATGTCTTTTATTTTTCTTGCCTAATTGCTCTAGCTAGGACTTTCAGTACTGTGTAGAATAAAAGTGACGAAAATGAGCATCCTTACCTTACGTTTGATCTTAGAGGAAAAGCTTCTGGCTTTTCACTGTTAAATATTATGTTAGCTGTGGGCTTCTTCTATATGATTTCCTTTAAACCTGATTGGTTGAAAGTTGTTTTTTTTATCATGAATGGATGCTAAATTTTGTCAAATACTTTTTCTGTGTCTGTTGAGATGATCATCTGATTTTGATCCTTATTTTGTTAATGGGATATTAACACATTGTGAATGTGATATTGATTTGCAGATAATTGAACCATCCTTGTGTTTGCATCCCTGAAATAAATCCCATTTGACCATGGCATATGATCCTTTTAATATATTGTTAGATTTGGCTAATACTTCCTGGGAATTTTTGAATCTGTGTTCATCAGGGATATGGCCTGTATTTTTTTTCTTGTAATGTCCTTGTCTGGTATGGTGTTGAGGTAATGCTGGCCTTGTAAAATGAGTATGGAAGTGTTCTTTCCTCTTCTCATTTTTGGAAATAGTTTAGGAAAGATTGGTATTAAATCTTCTTTAAATGGGTGGTAGATTTCACCAGCAAAGTCATATGGATTTGGACTTTTGTTTGTTGGAAGGCTTTGATTACAGAATCATCCTCCTTACTAAAAATTTGTCTATTCAGATTTTCTAATTCTTGTTTCAGTCTTGATTGGAATGAATGTTTCTAGGAACTTATCATTTCTTTTAGGTTGTCCAATTATTTTTTGGTGTGTAATTGATCATGGCAGTCTCTTATGATCTTTGGTATTTGTATAGTATCAATTGTGATGTCTCTCTTTTCCTTTCTAATTTTATTTGTTTGAGTCCTCTCTCTTTTTTCTTGGTAAATCTAGCTAAAGGTTTGTCTATTTTGTTTATCTGTTTAAAAAACCAGCTCTTTGTTTCATTGATCTTTTCTGTTGTCTTTATAGTCTATATTTAATTTATTTCTGCTCTGATTTTTGTTATTTTCTTCCTTCTTCAAACTTTGAGCTTTGTGCTTTTTCTGCTTCCTTGAGGTGTAAAGGCAGGTTCTTTATTCCAGCTCTTTCTTTTTTCTTAGTTTAGGGATTTATCTCTTTGAACTTGATTCTTAGAACTAACTACTTTTGCCGCATCTTATAAGTTTTGGTATGCTGTATGTTCTTCATTTGTCTCAAGATATTTTTTATTTCTCTGTTGATTTCTTCTTGGATTCATTTTTGTTTAGTAGCATGTTTTTAAATCAAGAATTATTTTATATCTTTTGCATCCCTTAATAGAGTAGTAAATTTTCACCCATATATGCTTTTTACATTTCTCAAGTGTTTTATTTGGCATTTCAATATTTTTGTTACTATAGTTATGACAATTTTAAATTGCATTTTCTTATTTTTCATTTTGGTATATAGAAAAATAACCCATTTTTGCATTCTAATATTATTAATTTAAATTAAAAACATCTTTTAGTTATTTAAAAACATTATTGAAATTTAGAACCTATGCATGAATGAAAACTAGAATATAAAAACACCAATTTTCTCCTACCCAGAGATTCTTCCAGTTAATATTTAATGTATAATTTTCCAGGCTTCTGGCTCTATCTATATTTATATCTATTTATCCATGTAATCTACGCGTATGCATACACACACACACACACACACCCACACACCCCACACACACATGTGTGTGTTATCTTTCACTAAAATAAGATCCACAATACATGCTATTTTTAAACTACAATTTTCAGCTAAGAATCTCCATTTTCTCATGTTAATAATTTTTTTCTTTTCTAATTAAATTTTCTCAAAATCCCCCAAAAAATCATTTATAAAACTAGATTACCTAAATAAGGAAATAATTAATTTTCGCTTATAATATCTGGTTCTTGTGTCCTCTAGTATCTTTTAATCTAGCAGTGTTTGTTTTCTCTTGTGTTTCTGCTTAGTTGTTTGGCAGAGTACCCCACCTTTGAGAAATGTCTACTTGAGTCTAATGGTGCTATCTATCCCATCCTTCTGCCCATATGTGAAATGATTTTATTTCCAACTATTTTTCAGTAGACAATTTCATTGATTCTTGGGTTTCCCAGGCCATCAAAATAATTTTACTTTCCAACTTATTTCAAGTATTTGTGTTTCACAATCCTTTTCCTTGTCTAATTGTATTACAGTGTATTCTTTGAGTGATTCTTTTTTAATATAAATATTTAATTTAATCAATGGTCTTTTGAGAAAATATTGAGTTTATAAAATTCTTATATCAATTTTATTTTATTAATGTATTTATAATTAATTATATTTTAACTAATTTCAGTAAATGCTTCTTAAGGTGGAACCATTCTGCAAATAAACTTCTTGTGGTCATGATAAAGCCTTCTTAAAACCATATACCTCAATTATACTTATTAACATTTTATTTATTATTTAGATGTCAGTCTTTATTGATGAAACTATTAAGTGCTATTATCTTTTAGCTATACTATTTTTGTCAGACTTGAATATCACAATTATAAGGGATTTATAAAAATAATTTAAGAGGATTCCATTTCTCTAAATTCTGGAACAGTTTGAAATATAAATTATGTATAGCTATTTTTAAAGATTTTTTAAAAGACAAATGTGAAGCTATCTTGAGTTTTGGGAAGAGAAACATTTATTCAACCAACCCCCCAAAAATTATTTATTAATGCACTCGGATATGTTCTTAGGAGACTAAAACTATAATGCATTATGCCTTATAAACAGCATGAATCATCATGAAATGCTGTATTAGATTGTAACATAGTTGATAGTTGCTAAGTGATCAAAATAATTATATATTGAAATTGCATGGTCTTAATCAAATTGGCATTGTTAGTTACTCCATAACCAGTTGTTGATCTTTTAGGACACATGTTAAATATTGTACAAACTAAAAATAATCAATCACCAGCTGTGTAAGAAGAACATATTTTAGGCATTAGCATCTTGCAGATCAATAACTTGCAATTTTTAAAAATTTTTGGAAATGAGAGAGAAAGAAAAGAAATAATCCATCCTAAGGCATACAATCTAATTGTGGATATTCAAACAGAGAAGGAAACAAACCATAAGAGACTCTTAAGTACAGAGAACAAATTGAGGGTTGATGGCAGGGGTCAGGGGGGCAGGGGAGAGGGGGAAATGGGTGATGGGCATTGAGGAGGGCAGTTGTTGGGATGAGCACTGGGCGTTGTATGTAAGTGATGACTCATAGGAATCTTCTCTGTAAGCCAAGAGCACGCTGTATGCACTGTATGTTGGCTAACTTGACAGTAAGTTATATTAAAAAAGTTATATTAAAATCTTTCGTGGTTTGCCTTCCTCTTCTCTGTTTGTAACTATTTTCCCCTTCCCCTCCCTCATGGCTTTCTATTAAGTTTCTCAAGATCCACATATGAGTGAAAACATATAATATCTGTCCTTCTCTGACTGACTTATTTCACTCAGCACAGTGCCTTTCACTTCCATCCACATCGCTGAGGGTAGATGGGAGAGTGGGAGAGACGGGAAAGAGGGCGATAGGCATTGAGGAGGGCACTTGTTGGGATGTGCACCGGGTGTTGTACGTAAGCCAATTTGACAGTAAATTATATTCTTAAAAAATATTCTCCATGTAAAAAATTTTTTTAATTAAAAAAATAATATGAAAGTGAATAAATAATAATAAAAATCTGCAGCAGAGAAGGTATTAAGTTTACCAGTTATATAACATTGACAATGACAGTTAAGGACGGCAAAGAACAAAGGTATAAACATGAGTTTAAAGGATGGGTCATGTTCATGGGGTTAAAGGAAAAGAAAGATGACATTTCAGGTGAAAATAACACGCAGTGATATCAAGGGTTGTATTTCAAGTTATTCCAAGGGACCAGGAGGCAAATAGGCTGCATTAAGTGAGGCATTTGTGTTAGAGAATAAGGGAAAGATTTGATTGGAAAGGTAAATTGTCATCTACCGAAGAACAACTTTTTATTAGTCGATCTGGCGCATTTTACTACACATTTTTTATTAATTTGATGGTCCTAATGCTATTGTCTAGAGTCTAGGTTTACTTTGGAGAAAGGCTAAATGATGTCTCTGACACATGTTAAAAAGTCATAATTTCCAGTGAAGTAATAGATGGAACAATCATGAATGGAAAAATATTTAATTTTTTTTGCATTATGAAAATGTTTCACATTACACATGGTCACTGTGCATTAAGTCATTTTCTATCCAGAGAGATAATTTTGGAGGCGATGGTCATCTTTCAAGTAGAGCTTCTGAAAGCTTCTGGGAGAAAATATTGCCTGGTCAATATCCCTGCCTCCTATGCACAAAAGTGGCTAGAATAACTGATGAGCCCGGCTTCTTTTGAAACCTAAATGTGTGCATGTGACCTGTCTTTTGGCATGTGGTTTTATATTATTTTTCTACGGACCTTTAAAAGAAAAGAATGTTTTGTGGAATAATGTGTTACTTTTTTAGAACTGCAGGCACAGCATTCTTAACATTAAGACTGACACAGCTGCTAAGAGAAAAAGTTTCCCTCGTGCATGACCCCCATGTGTCCTCGGAGAGTGTTTAGTCTCTCCATCTCTGCATCTTCAGGACACCAGAATTTGTCAGCCCCTTTGTGAGACTACTGACAACATGACATCCTTAATAGCTATTTGGCATATTAAATATACTTAAATAGAAACACAACGTTGAAGTATCTAATCTAGCGAAGGCTTATTTTCTATGGATTATCTCTAGAGAAAGCAAGCACACAGCTAAAATAAAATCCATGTCAGACTAGATAACAGCAAGTTACCAGGGCAACACAATCATATAGAGATAGGGTAAATCATTTATTTTATAAATGTTGCCAGGGCAACAGAAACTACTTATGAAATCATTGAAGGATTGAGGATGAGGGCGCAGGTAGTCTTCGGAACTATTTGTTCTTTCATAACATATCAGAAGAATACCCGTTCATACCTAAAACCTTCACAGTTACGTGAAATATATAGATATTCATTAAGTAAATGGTCATGAATAGATTCAAATATTGAGAGTATTTTTAAATAGCAAAAGATATTATTCACTATTTCTTGCTTCTCAGAATGTTATTGAGACACTATTTTGCTTTAAAGGTTAACCTTTACTACGACCTAAGAAGCCAGTTATTTCTACCTCAGTGCTATGTTTATAATTTATGATCATGGTTAACATGGTTGATGAGCTTAGATTTTATCAAGCAACCAATTAGGATGTACCAGAGTTGGGGGATAGGGAAGGATAATGTATATTGTAATATAACATATATTATATATGTATGTAATATATGTGTGTATATGTGTAATATGTATATATACACATATGTGTGTGTGTGTGTGTGTGTGTGTGTGTATATGTATAATGTAACCAGGTATGCTTTGGTAAAACATTATTTCACTTTTAGTAACAAATGTCAAAAATCATACAATTTAGAGTAATATTTTTCAAATTACTAACACAAATATGAGTAAAGTGCCTTCAAAGTTTTTTCCTTCTGCTTAAGAGGAATATTTACCAAAGGTAGGACTTATTTTATATATTACATCCCTGTTTCAATATAATTTGCTTCCCCCTTGATCGAAGTTCTGTTAGAAAACAAATATTTACAGGCACCTGAGTGGCTTAGTCGATTAAGTGTTCGACATCCAGTCAGGTCATGATCTCACAGTTCCTGAGTTCGAGCCCCGCATTGGACTCTGCGCTGATAGCTCAGAGCCTGGAGCCTGCTTCGGATTCTGTGTCTCACTGTCACTCTGCCCCTTCCCCATTCATGCTCTGTCTGCATCTCAAAAATAAATTAAAAATGCTAAAAAGATTAAAATAAACAAAACAAATATTTATAATGTATTCAGCTATGGGTAGCAATGAATGTATGTGTAAATTTAAAAAATTAGTGAAAAGGCAGGAATTATTCATTGCTTCAGGGAGTAGAGAATAGGGACAGACTTCTCAGAGGAGGTAACTTCTGAATTTGGTTTTGAAGAAAAAGGGAGTTTTTCAGTCAGATAAGTGTTGAGCATCAGGCAGGATGGGTGTTCTAAGCAAAGCAAACATGAGCTTTCAGCCAGGTCTTTGGTCCATATACCAGGTGTTAATTCTAGTCAGCATTTGAGAGTGCAAGGTATTTGCAGAGGTCACCAAGTGCCTGTGATGCTGTCCCTGCCTAAGCATGGCATCCATGTGCCCGTCAACAGTATGCCACAGAAGGTGTCACTTCATCATGACTTAGAGCTGTTGCGCTCCGGCCCCACCCAACATAGTGTCTTCTAGAGAACTGCCAACATCTCCCACCCAATGTATCCTTTCACAAGCTCTCTACTCAGAACTGAGTGAAATATTCAGGGCATGTTTTATAAGGTTTTTTCTTTTTTTAATTCTAGTCAGTTAACATGCAGTGTAATATTAGCTTCAGGTGTACAATATAGTGATTCAACTCTTCCCTACAACACTCAGTGCTCATCATGACTAGTGTGCTCCTTAATCCTGTTTCAGCCAACCCCCGCCCCCACCTACTCTCTGGTGACCATCAGTCTGTTCTCTATAGTTAAGAGTCTGTTTCTTGGTTTGCCTCCCTCCCTCTCTCTCTCTCTCACTTTTGTTTTATTTCTTAAATTCCACATATGAGTAAAATCACATGGTATTTGTCTTTCTCTGATTAACTTATTTCACTTAGCATTACACTCTGTAGCTCCATCCACGTTGTTGCAAATGACAAGATGTCATTCTTTTTCATGGCTGAATAACATTTCATTGTATACACACACACACTATATATATACATATACACACATATATATACATATATATACACACATATATATACACATACACACACATATATATACACTATATATACACATATTCATACATCTTATTAATCCATTCATCATTTGATATACACTTGGGCTATTTCCATAATTTGGCTATGTAGATAATGCTGCTATAAACGTTGGGGTACATCTGTCCCTTTGAATTAGTATTTTTGTATTGTTTGGATAAATACCTAGTAGAGCAATTGCTGGATCATAGGGTAGTTCTATTTTTAACATTTTGTGGGAACTCCATTCTGTTTTTCAGAGTGGCTGTACCAGTTTGCATCCCCACCCACAGTGCAAGAGGATTCTCCTTTCTCCACATCCTCACTAACACCTCTTGATTCTTATATTGTTAATTTTAGCCCTTCTGACAGATGTGAGGTGATACCTGATTGTGGTTTTGATTTCCCTGATGATTAGTGATGTTGAGCATCTTTTCCTGTGTCTGCTGGCCATCTTTATGTCTTTTTTTTTTAATATTTATTTATTTTTGAGACAGAGAGAGATAGAGCATGAGTGGGGAGGGGCAGAGAGAGAGGGCACAGAATAGGTAGCAGGCTCCAGGCTCTGAGCTGTCAGCACAGAGCCCGATGCGGGGCTCGAACCCACAAACATTGAGATCATGACCTGAGCGAAAGTCAGAAGCTTAACCAACTGAGCCACCCCAGCGCCCCCTGTATGTCTTCTTTGGAAAAAGGTCTATTCATGTCACCTTCCCATTTTTAATTGGATTACTCATTTTTGGGGGGTGTTGAGTTTTATAAGTTCTTTATATATTTTGGATACTAATGCTTAATCAGATAAATCTTTGTAACCATTTTCTCCCATTCTGAAGGTTGCCTTCTGGTTTTGTTGATTGTTTCCTTTGCTGTGCAAAAGTTTTCATTTTGATGAAGTCTTAGTAGGTCTTTGGTTGGTTGGTTGGTTGGTTGGTTGGGTTTTGTGGGTTTTTTCTGAAGTCTTAGTTGTTTATTTTTGCTTTTGTTTCCTTTGCCTCAGGAGACATATCTAGAAAGAACTTTCTATGGCTGGTGTCAAAGAGGTTATTGCCTGTGTTCTCTTCTAGGATTTTTATGGTTTTCAGTCTCACATTTAGGTCTTTAATCCATTTTGGTTGTATTTTGGGGTTTGCTATAAGAAAGTGGTCCAGTTTCATTCTTTTGCATGTTGCTGTCCAGTTTTGCCAACACCATTTGTTGAAGAGACTGTTTTTTTCCATTGGATATTCTTTCCTGCTTTGTCAAAGATTAATTGACTGTATAGTTGTGGGTTCATTTCTGGGTTTTTTACATCATGTGGGTGTCATAAAATAATCATTATAACCTGTGCACTAGGTTAACTTAAACCCAGTTCTCTGAGCATCCCAGCTGGAAGTGGAGTCCCCATCCTCCGAGAGCCCCCAAAATGCTTAGTGTCTTATCACTGGACTTTATCAAATGCTTCATTGTTAGCCTATTCAAACAATAAAGTAAGAGGGCTGACACTCTAAGAAAAAGTACCAGAATTCTCTTATATGGAATCATTGTGGAAGGCATATTCTAATGATATTTTAAAATTTCCTCTTTGGAAATAATTTTAACAGATAATTCATTAATCATGCAAAAAAAAAACCAAGTTAATCAGGTTATATTCATATCATAAACAGATAAATTTAGGTGATATGGATAAGTTGATGATGGATAGATGGATAGATAGATGATAGATAGATAGATAGATGATAGATAGATAGATAGATAGATAGATAGATAGATAGATAGATAGATAATAGATATCTTATCCTGGGGCATATGACTAATTTTTCATTCCCAACTAAAGTATAATTTTATTCTTTGAGATCGTAGCACATAAACTTCACACTTTTTTCTTACAGAGAATAGGTATTAAATAAATATTTATTGGGGAACCTGGTGGCCCAATCAGTTAAGCATCTGATTCTTTATTTCAGGTCAGGTCATAATCTCATGGTTTGTGAGACTGAGCCCCACATCGGGCTCTGGGCTGACAGCATGGAGCCTTCTTGGGATTCTCTCTTTCTCTCTCAAAATAAGTAAACTTAAAAAAATTTAAATAAATATTTGCTGATAGGCTATGCTTAATTGCATTGGCAAAACTTGAGACACTGCAAGCATGCATGGGTTGCTAGACAAGGATGCAGACAAAGGTTTTTAAGAAGGCAAACGTGTGCATCTTCTTTGAACCCAGTCCCAGCATTTAAGGGAAACTGGTGCTGATGTCACATTTGTCATTAAGCCTTGTCACTGACTATCAATAGGTTTGTTTAAAACAACTTAAGAAAATTTCTCTTGCATTCATAGTGTAGAATCTTATTTGCTTTTTAGTTACAGATTTGTTCACATACGCTTAAGCAACTATGTTTTTCACCAGGTATATTTGTTTCCTCGTCTTTACTCTTTTGGGGGAAGTCTGAAAAGGATTGGTGAGCTCTTGATGCCCCCAATGAGGCCCCAGAATACAGTGTTTGTGATATGTTTATGTTGTTATTGGCCATGGTTGATCAATACAGGCAAAAGTAGTGAAGATTATTCTGCCTGTCTCTTCTCCATCCTCCTTTCCTTGTTAAAAAATATGAAAAATCAGATCTGCTTGTTATGATAAGCAGTAACCCTTGTTTTACCATGATTTAGAAAAACACTGTTCATGGAAAGAATAAAAGAACAAATTTAGAATCTTGTACAGTTTGAGATCTGAACAAGTTCAATTCTTCTACCTTCCTGTGTGACCTAATTTTCTCCCAGCAATTCTGTCTTTTTCTTAACATTGATATTCATTTGAATAAAAAAGAAATATACACCCCTTCAGGCCCTAGGAGAATGAGAAATAGGGATTTGTACCTCACTCACTGTTCAAAACCAGCTGATGTTTCTTATGATTAAAGACATACTAAAAAACAGAGGTAAATTAAAGAGGGAACAAATGTCACAGGCAGAGGAAATAAATTCATTAAATGCTTTGCTGTCTATGGGTAGTTTACTACAATAGAATACAGAAATTTTGTCTTGAATTTTTAGAAGCTAAGGCCAAAATGGTTAAAAAGAAAAAAATTATATGTTTCATTCTCTGATAGAAGGAAATATCAGATGACCAGGAGAGGTTTTATGTTTTTGTTTTTGATTTCATTTTCATTTTTGTTTTTTGGCTGATGCTGCTCTATGCTAGGGGGAAAATTATAATAAGATACTATTTCCATTCCTAATGTTTTAGATAGCAGGTACACTTACAGAGGGAGACATTTTCTTC
This sequence comes from Suricata suricatta, assembly GCF_006229205.1. Lineage (NCBI taxonomy): Eukaryota > Metazoa > Chordata > Mammalia > Carnivora > Herpestidae > Suricata > Suricata suricatta. The sequence continues at coordinate 142,298,397 of NC_043704.1, forward strand.
TTGTGGTTATTTCTTAACTCTCAATAAAAACCAAGCAAATGTTAACTTTCAATTTTGTAATGAAATGTCTAGAGTAGCTAAATTAATATTCTTCAAATATGCATGTTTCTTTTTTTTATTTTACTAATGTTTATTTATTTTTGAGAGAGAGAGAGAGAGAGAGAGAGAGAGAGAAACAGGCATGAGTGGGGGAGGGTCAGAAAGAGAGGGAGACAGAATCTGAAGCAGGCTCCAGGCTCTGAGCTGTCAGCACAGAGCCTGACGGAGGTCTCAAACTCACAAACCGTGAAATCATGACCTGAGCTGAAGTTGGACACTTAACCTACTAAGCCACCCAGGCGCCCCAGATATATAAGTTTCTAATGGCCTAGCTTGATCTAACAATGCCACGTAGTAAATCCAGTTGGTTAGCATTGAGGTTGTTTGGCCTTTCAGATTTCCTTAGTCTCAGCCAAGATTTTATACCATCTGACCTACAGTATCATCCAGATAAAGACTGTTGTACCTCTTTATTGAAGGGGCTGCAAGATTGTCCTCAGCTTATGCCAGAGTCTCAAGAATATTTTTCAGAAAAGTCTACACATGTACTCAATTGAAAGTCTGTCGTTCTGTGCCTTTGGAGGGCTTGAGGGGCAAACGTCACCTAAAATATTAGTGATAGGTGTGAGACTGACTGGCCAGCATCACTCAGTGGCCCGTGAAGTATTCATGATTGTTAGCAGTACTAGAGCCTCACCTGTTGCCAAGAGGAGTCAGATGTAAAATATACTCATTGGTAGTAACCTGAACCAGAGATTAGGAATATTTGGTATGGACTATGAGAATTCTGAATAATATCTGCGTAAATCAATTCGGTTTTAGATATAGTAAATACCAAGCCATTATATCTTACAGTAATTACTCGACACATTCATTGGCAGAACCATGTCATCAGCAGAGAAGAGAAAATGTGTCTTCCTGCTGACGTTGGCAGGAAGACATCCAAGGATCTCAGTTGATACTGCACTGCTTATGCAGAATGTTATGAACTCAAAATTTACATGGTGCTTGTCCCTTTTTACATCACTTAATGTAAGTATAACTTCACTGCCCAAAATGGAAGCTACGAACAAACTGGGAAATCTGAAAGCAAATTTCAAGAAAAAGGATTAATCCTTAACCATATTAAAAAGAACACTATTCTTGTTTTTCTTTTTCTTTTAATTCTCATTTAGCACAGAGTAAATCGGCCTAATTATCAGCTTGAGTTCTAAATGATAAAGAGTGCAATCAATGCACTTTAGAACCAGTCCTGTATAACAGCGGTGTATATTAGAAATCAATTCTTATTTTCCTATAAAGATTTTTATCTCTTTAGTCTTGTATCTCAAGTATTTTTAATTAGTAATTAGTAGACTAAAGTCATCATGATGCTAAATTTGTGTTATATGCTACATGCATAAATATTTAGATTCTAATGTCATGCTCCAAAATTATTTTTAGCTTTTTGAAATACATATAGGGAATTTATTTCAAGGAATAGTTTATATTTTACATTGCATGGACAGATACATGTATGTATGTATATAGCTTGGATGGGTACCATGTACATGTTTCTGTCCACATGTGCTGATCTCCACTGTAGATATGGTTTAGCCAAAACGTTGATCTATACTTAAATATAGATATATGTTTATATGAGAATGTTTAAAGTTGCGTTTCTACAATACCAAAGAAGGGGGGCTCTTAACACTGTTGAGATTCATGGTATAAATTAGAACAAAAGGGGAAAGAATAAAGTGTATGAAATTGATTAAATAGAAAAATTGAGCAAGAGGAAGAGAAAGAAAATGGAAGATGCATGTACCAAATATGACTTTAGCAGATTATAGTCTTGAGGGCTAGGAAGAAGCTGATATCCTTAAGCTAAATTAGTATGTGTAAGAGGAGGAATAAATTCAATAGCAGGTACATGGAATTTCTCTTGAGCCTGTTGATTTTACGGAACCAGATAGAGATTTTCAATATATAGCTTGAATTACAGTTTGACATACATCTGTGGCAGCGATAGACTTCAGAGTCATTCATTCCCTTTGGAGAGAATAAATAGCCTTCTAGTGATCCATTTACTTTTAACTAGTAATTACCATGCTTGATCTATGCAATAGCTCTTAAACTTAGGAACAGGAAATAATATGTGTATGACAACATTATATGAAGTGTACTAATCTATGTACACTAAGTCAAGTGCTTGCTTATGCCCCTTGCAAGCAAGATTACTTAGCAACCTAATTATACTTCTGCTTACACCTGTAATTTTAAGGCTAATTATGTATTATATTACATAAGCCATTTTGAATCAGCTGAAGTATATGCACCTGATTTTTCCATTTAGAGAACTGACTATAGTAGTAAATTGGAAAATAGAGATAGATACTTTAAATTCAAAGACATCATAGAGGTCATTTAATCTAATTCCCACTAAAGTTTAGGAGTTGATATAAAGGTTTGAAAACTCATCATATATATTCACACAAAACTGTTTCATTTTACTTCTGCATAACATTTGGGGAAGATATTTTTTCATGGAATCACCTTCCCGCTGGAGCCACCAATCCAGGGTGAGGAAGAGCAACAAAATTTGAAAAGCACAGCAGCAATGCCCCCGTCTGTTACAAACAAATGAAGGAAGCAATCAGCTCCTTGGCCAAGCCTATAAGAACATCCAAAAAGCCTTGTGTATATTTAGATTTATTTATCTCATTGTTAGTCACTGTGAATATAAGAACTCTATAAACCCTAAACCGTTACCACCAGAGGGTTCCCACCACTTGTACAGAATAGGGTGGGCTCTTCATAGTCTTGCAATGTTTTGTTTTGTTTTGTTTCCTTTGCTCTATCAACAGGAATAGATTATTTCAGGCTTTATTTACCCCCCCTCTTGGCACTGGAGGTTTTTAGCTGTACACTACTCTAATGTTATGGCTGATGCTGGTAAGAAGAACCACTTTTACTGATTATAAAAGTATGAGTTCAGAGTGACTGAATGATTCCAGTGATTCAAATGGCCAACTTGAAAAAGCTACGTAAAGGGAACATGAGAGGTAAATTTCTGAAGAACACATTACTTTCCTGTGGGTTCTCCCATGTCCTGAGAATTCTGTGCACACTGCTCCTTGGGGGTTTCTCCCCTTCCTACTCAATGTTGCAAAGAGCAGAAAGTTTAAAATCAGTTTCTTAAGAAACCCTACCAGTATGTCCATATCTCTAGACAAGTGTTAACACATTGGATTGTGGCTCAAAGATGTCTTTTTATAAGATAGATGATAGATAGATAGATAGATAGATAGATAGATAGATAGATAGATAGATAAAATTATTGAAATTGATGAGTGTGGCAGCCAATCCATAAGAGGAAGCCTTTAGTGGAATATTATCTATAATACAACAGGAGCAAATGTTTCCAATGAAAATGTTAATCTGCACCAGCTAATTACTGATACCTGAACCAGTACCTAAGACTATTTCAAGGTTTTCTTTTTTGATAATGACAACAACAACAACAAAACAAGAGACTCTCAATTCTGTACCTGGGACAGAATGCAAGAGCAAGAGCACATAGCTTCCATTTTTTTCTCTTGTGATGGACTAGAATGTGTTCCCAGTGTTTTATGATTCTGATTTGCCATGGCTCAGCGAGGCCGCCCTGTTATTAGCAGTCACCCCTGCTTGTGAAGTTATGTAGACAATCCCACGTAAATCAGAATTGTCCAATGATTTGATCGTGTCCATTTCTATCTAACACATGGCCAGGCATATGATGAGAAATGTTCTGGATGGCACAACTTCTTACAACTGTCCTAGAAAATGAAATAAATTGTTACAGCATTGATTTCCTAGCAGAGTCTAAAATTTGCAAGAAGAAAAGTCCTTCTATTTTTACTTATAGTCCTCTACTCTCTGATAGGTCTTTCTCTCCTCTCTCCATTTACTTTTGGTTTTATACAGATTAAATTCATTTGATGATTACTAAATCACACCATACTTGTGTTTAAGGTGTATCTTCTCTTCTTTATTTTATTAAGCTTAATAAACTACAGTAAATATCCATTAGAGAACACATACTGTGAGTTTTTTCATTTTGAATCATTAAATTTTCCCCAAAATCATGGTTTTGAACTGTCTGAAAGTCATTGGATATTCCTTATATTGCTTTCATTAGAAAACTTACTTAATCGTTGTTCAAGAGAAGCACATTTGTCTTAAGATAGACTTTTCTTTATCACATAAGTCTCACCAAAATTATGGAGTTTTGAGTTACAGAGTTACAGTTACCATGGGAAATAGAATTGACACTCTAAGCCTAAATGATTCAGAAACATGTGGGTTATATTTCCATAAAAAATGTATGTGCATTCAAAAATTAAAGAGATTCCATAAGGAAAAAATGTGCCTTAAATGTTATTAATCTCAAGAGAGTTAAGAATTCTCCAAAGAGAAGTTTAAGAGCTTTGATTATAATTATTGTGTAAGTAATTAACTTCTGGCATATTTCTACTAGAATCAAGAATACTTCTGTTGCATGTACCTTGGAAGAATGATAGCAATGAAAAGGTAGATATTCCTCATCCAGTCTTTCCTGGATATCAGTTTTAAAATTCATTTTTAATGCTTATTTATATTTGAGAGAGAGAGAGAGAGAGAGAGAGAGAGAGAGAGACAGAGCATGAGCAGGGGAGGCACAGAGATAGAGGGAGACCCAGAATTCGAAGCAGGCTCCAGGCTCTGAGCTATCAGCACAGAGCCTGATGCGGGGCTCAAACTCAAGAGCTGTGAGATCATGACCTGAGCCAAAGTTGGAAGCTCAGCCAACTGAGCCACCCAGGTACTCCTAAAATATCAGCTTTTAAGGCAGTAAACTTGTTGCAAAAATGAAACCAGAATCATTTATTCATTCATTTATTCATTCATTTCATAGACATTCCAATCTGCTATGTGCCAGATACCATTTTGGGAATACAAAGCTAAAAATAGTATTGGTTGCTTCCCTTATGAAACTGACATTCCAGTGTGGGAGAAATTAATAAAATAATTAACAAAAAACATGTTAAATATTTAAGGCTAGATTTTGATAACATTTCAAGAACGTGGTATTTGTCTCTGGGAATCTCAGCCTTTGAAGTGAGCTTCAAGATACTTAGATACTCTAAAAGCTCATCCTTTTCCTCTTTCGCTTTTTTATTTGAACAATATTTATAGAGAATATTGTTGAAATCCCACTGTGTGGCAGACACTGAATGCTGTTTGATGTTCAAGCAGACTGTGCAGAGCAAACAGGTGTAGTCCCTGCCCCCACAGAACTTACAGTATTTGGGGGAAGAAACAGATAAATCAATTAAGTATATTAAGGGATGTGAAAATAAGCTGGTCAAAAATTTAATTAAAAAAGGTTCATGGGAAGCTGGTTGCATATATCCATGGGCTCTAAGAATGACATTTTGTGTATGTGTGTGTGTGTGTGTGTGTGTGTGTGTGTGCGTGCACATTTAGTGGGAGCCTGGAGAACCATGGGAAATAATAAACCACCTTCCAGTCCAACTAAACTAATAGAGTGTGTGCTGTGCTTCTCTCAAACCCGCTTTTGAAGAAGTGTATTGGGTCATTAGTATCTTAGTGTAGATGAGGTTGTAAATGGGCTTGAGTATGTGCATTTTATATTATCACTATGTAATGTAAAGTTTGTCAACTTTGTAGAGAATTCCAGGCATCAGTAAGCAGGTGCTTTGGTATTTGGAGTTACAGATTTCTATCTCTGGAATAACGCCCTGCTGTTCAGGTTATACGGGGGTCCTTTGCACTCTGTAATGTTACATATGCTCTCACAAAAGATAATCCTGAATATTATAGAATCATGTTTTTATGGATGAGGGCAGTGAGGCTCAGAGAGGTTAATTGACTTTTCTAATATCACACACGTTGGTGGCAGAGCAGGGACAGGTATGTGTGAATCCAGTTAACACCAATTCCATTTCATTATATCTGTTTGATTCTTCATTAAATTTTATATTTCAGGTTACATAATTTAACCCAGAGCAAATCAAGTTGACAGATTAATAAAAAAATTATGATTGTGTCCTTATGTACATAAAATACAAATATTAGTAAGTTATCTGTGGCCAGCAGTGCTGATTAGATTAGCCTAAGAAGCAAGATCTTTTTAATCTTTTAGCAACCCCGACATTATATTTTAAGTAGAAAGGAGTTTGTATGATTTAGTTAAAAGCTTTGGTTTTGACAGGTGGATTCATCCAAATAGTACCATAATTTAATTAGTTTTGACTCAAAACTATGTTATGCTGGATGATATGTTTGAGTTATATATACCCCATTTTAAATCTGCAGAATCGTTAGAAATATATCATTATTATAAATATTATAAAGATATTCGGGTTATCAATTTAGTGACAGTTTTTGCATTTCAAATGGGTTAGCTTAGATAATGCATGTAACACGCCATTGTGTTTTTTTTAAGTCTATGGTAACTAAAGTATTGTCTGTAACTATATGCTAAAATCCTTTATAATTTTGCTACATATAAAATAGTTTATTATTGAGGCATTCAAGTAATTTGAGCATTGTATAATAATTTTTATTTAATTTTGTTTTAAAGACTGGACTCTTACTTTATTCAAAACCCCACATATTAGTTTAAAAAGATCAAAGAATTTTGTATTAAACCCAAAGCAGATTGTTTCTTTTAAAGTAATATTTCATCATTCCCTTAAATAGTATCTAATTAGTAAAGTACAATAAAAATTAAATAATAAAACCAAAAAAGATAATTCCTTATCTTCTCTTTCATAAAGGTTCGAATTTTAAAAAATAAGAAAAAAGGTAATTATTAATAAAGATGGACTATTTCTTTCTTGTTATTTAAGCTTTTTAATTGTTTTTTAATGTTTATTTATTTACTTTGGGGGGGGGGAGCATGGCAGGGGAGGGATGAAGAGAGTGGGGAGAGAGAGAATCCCAAGCAGGCTCCGTACTGTCAGTGCCCATCCCAATATGGGGCTGGATCCTATGAACCACTCGATCATGACTTGAGCCATAACTGAGTCAGATGCTTAACTGACTGAGTCACCTAGGTGCCCTTAAATTAAGTTTTCAAAGACCTAGGAGGTTTTCGCTTAAAAACCTACATTAATGAATAGCATTGAGAATAATTTGTCAAACACCAATATTTTAATAGTATGCAAACAAATTCAGCGGGTTTCACTGACCTTCTTCTGACTTGCTCAAGGTGAAAGACCAGGCTGGATACCAGTCCACTCCTTGTGGGTGATACAGTCAGTATTGGATTTGCGTGGGTGGTGACAGCCTCTTTTCTAAGAACTCACCCATAGGTAAGATAAGGGGTTAGAGGAAGACAGAACGCGTCAGAGAAGAAAAAGGAGGAATGGAGTTTTCACGTGGGGAAAATGCGGCTGTCAGAACTGCAGAATCTCTGATTTGGTTCCTCCAAAGCACTGCAGCTGCTTTCCCCATAGGTGAATGTAACACCTGCTTAATCCTGCAGCTTGTGGAGGTCATAAGTGCCACAGGTGCTAATCCCAGGTGTGATTTGCAACTACCTCTTTATATCATTATTGTAATCGAAATAAGCAGATTTTTAATACATTTTTATTTTAATATGTTGGATGCATCTATGAAGCAAACTTAGGGAATCCCTCTCAGAATAGATTCAGGTGCCAGAAATTCTAGGTAGCTGCAGGCTATATATCTCTAAAATAGGGCTCTGGGCTGCCAAAGTTAAAGTCATTGCTGGAGACAGTTGCACCTGCTTCTTTAAGCTCTGTAGATCACCAACTTTTCTGCTACCACATTCACAAATTTTGTTTCCACATTTTCTACCCAATGATCTCCCCTGAGTCTCCCCACTCCCAGATTCTAAGGAAAAAATCATGGACAAATTCGGTTGATATGCATTGATTTTAGAGTCTTAGAATTCCTCAGAAAGCCCGGTTTGTCTATAATTGACCTCTCTAAAAATTTTTTGACATATGTACGTGAAAAATGTCCACCGCCTTTGGAGGTCTGAGTCATTAATTACGTCATGCATGTCAGAAATAAGAAGCAAGATCCCTGTTAACTTTCCAAAAAAATGGGCATAGGTGTTCAACTCAAACCAGATCAAAATAGATAAATTAGACAAAAAAAAAAAAGTTCTTGGACTGTCCTTCACCTTTGCTGGTAAGTTCTGGCATTCGAAACAGAGTTGTATATTTCTTTCTCCTGTGTGTCTGAGGAAACTCCTTTGTACTTTGGCTTTTGAAAATTTTGTGCTATAAGTTAACAAATATGATTATCATTCTTCACAATTTAGGGATTAACAGAATGCCAAATTGAACATAGCATTTTGTAGTTTTCTAAACCATGGTAAATCAAAAAATAGTTCTCCATCCTTTCTGAAATTCTTTTCTGAAATGTTTGCACACTACCTTCTTTCCTACTATCTTCATCCCCAAAATATTTTAAAAAATCATCTTACCCATCTGAATGAACAGTACAGCTAACCAGGTGTTATGGGGTGAAATCATGATTTCCTATATACCATATAGGAAATGGCATTCTTAAAATACAATTTTTATTTATTTATTAAATGTTTATTTATTATTTGTGTGTGTGAGAGAGAGAGAGAGAGAGAAAGAGAGAGAGAGAGAGAGAGAGAATGAGAGGGGGAGGGCAGAGAGAGCGGGTGACAGAGGATCCGAAGAGGGTTCTGTGCTGTCAGCAAGCCTGATGCAGGGCTTGAACTCAGGATCCATGAGATCACGACCTGAGCCAAAGTCTGAGTCTCCACCAACTGAGGCACCCAGATGCTCCCTAAAATTTTTAACTTTGATCATTGAGCCATGAAATGGTTGTTTTATAAAGCACAGAAACTATTGCAAACCAATGACATTTCACTGTTTTTCATGAACTTGCAATTTCATACCCTGTGTCAAAGACATTTTTTTGAACTTAGGCCTTCTACCAAGAACACTGGATATTAATATTTGTTATGTCTGTCCTATGAGGAAACCATAGAATTGTAATTCAATTCTTTTTTTTTTTTTTAACCTAACAAAATACAGGCAGAATAGGTAGCCACTTAAACTCTGTGGTTTAGCAATTTGCTCTCCTATTGCCATGCAGATACTAAAAGCTGTAAATTGAGTGGTTGTGTCTGGGCTGCAGGCAAAATTCTTAGGAGGACATACAACAAAGTAGCATCATCCAGGTAGCAGGTGGATTGACAACGGGCATTAAGGAAAGAGCTAAGGCTCACCGAAGCTGTCTCCATAAGTGAGCTGAGATTGACAACAGAAGGGAGCACATCTGTGATTCCAGTCGGCTGTTCTTCAGACGTGAGCCATCCATCCCTGGAGACTTTAGGACTCTGGGCCCCTAAGGGATTGTTGATCCTGATAACTAAGATAACAATTGAGCCATGTTTCGATCCAATCTGATGTGTGTCTGATCTACAATTCTCCCTCATGTTTCTGGATGATTTCTCACATTCTGTTCTTCAACCTACCGTTTGATCTCAGACAGTGCCCTGGGGGACCCACTTGCCTTCCTGCTGCAGGGAAACATCCAGACTTGTTTAACCTACAAAATGCCTTATTACAAGTCACTGCCGCCCCCCCCCAGGACTCCAGGAGTCCAGTGTTAGCAATCAGCCTGCCAAAATTTTAGACCAAATGAAAACAGAAATTGACATGGTTATCACCAATGATGTACTTCTATGGAAAATCTTAATGTCTTTGATCACTTTGTCTAAAGTATGTTTTTGAACCCTGTTTTTCTAAAATATAGCTCATTAAAGTCATTTACTAAACTGAGTTCTTACGGGACAAAACATAATTTGTGCTCAGTATTAGCAAATGAATTAATTAACAAATATTCTTGATCCTAAACTCGGAGCACACCAAATCTCTTAGAAGGTTCTTAAGGCTTTCCCATTGCAGACACTTTGACGTATATATTGTAACTTAAGCAGCCTTCTCAGTATTAGAAAGTGATGGAATTCTTAGTACTAAGTTTTACTTCTTCAGTTTCAAGCAAACCAAGATAGATTTCTTAGTTTCTGTTCCTGAAATATATTCTAATATCAGGGTATAATTTTACCACAGAGCAATTCAAGTTAATTGTCTCTGCATTTTAGAAATGTGTTAGAGTCCCTTCACAGTTGTTCAAAGAGTTGGATGAGTTGGTGGTGTAAACATTTCCTCGTGGGAACTTTATACAATCAAAAGAAATGAAATGATTGACAAATGCATACTCCAGCTAATTGAAGTGGTTCTGAGTTACCCAGATGTTTTCAGCTGAATCATGCCCACAGATGCTATTGTTCATTATTCCTTCATCTGGGGATTACTCTGATTGGCTAGCTTGGTGACATTTGAGTGTTTGAAATAAGCTCCCCTCTCTTTTGTTACATACTTTGCAAAGAGCTCTTGTCCGAAGCAATTTGCCCTGGAAATGTTTTCAAGGAAGTTATCAGGGTTGTTTGTTTTTCCTGCTCTTGGATGTGGTCTTCGGTGAGGTCAAGAGAATGGAACGGCTATTTCCGCAGCTGGCTGCAGAGAGCGGGCAGTCCCTTACAGATGGGCCAGCATGTGGAGGTAGATGATATAAAACATCTGTCACAAGGAGAATAAGCAAAAACAATGTCCCTTTGAAGATTGCCTTTTAATGATGAGGTGGGGGCTCCGTCTCCACGAGGGGAATGAAGGATGGACTTGTTGGCAGGCAGATGGCTTCGGGCTTGCTCTTGCGTGAAATAAAGCAAAAGTATATGTTGAAAACCTCTGACGCTAGTCGAACTGGCTGATTTTGCTGAACATTCATTTCCCCGCCTATTGCACATATAGTCAATGAGAAAGGGAAGGGAGGGCTAGGAGAAAAGGGTGGGACAAAAACTAGGAGGAAAAAACTGATCCTGAATATTTTTCTCTTGAATAGCTTGAATACAATAGTGTAGTTTCAGTGGGTCGTTGAAAGTTCAGAAAAAGCAGTTTGAGCCCAGTTTAGTTTAATGTGCTGGCAGTCCCGTGGTATTCCGTATAGAAGCTTTGAAAGCTAATATAAAAATGGTATGTCATTAAGGCCATCGGATGACAAACACTTCAAAATTTGAATACCACATAGCAGACATAAAGTCGCATATGGTCTTCTTCCAGGAACAGAAGGAAATAATAAAATCATCTGAGTGAACTGTTTTTCATAGAATATTAGTTTCTCATCACATCTACCTTTAATAATAAATTTAGGGGCACCTGGGTGGCTCAGTCAGTTAGCATCTGACTCTTGATTTTGGCTCCGGTCATGATCTTACTGTTCACAGAATGGAGCCCTGTGTGGGGTAACGATGCAGAGCCTGCTTGTTGGGATTCTCTCTCTCTCTCTCTCTCTCTCTCTCTCTCTCTCTCTCTCTCTCTCTCTCTCTCCCTCCTTCCCTCCCTCCCTCTCCCTCTCCCTCTCTCTCTGCCCCTACCCTGTCGGTGCATTCTCTCTCTCTCTCTCTCTCTCTCTCTCAAAATACATAAGTACACATTAAAATAAATAAAAGATAAAAATGAAAATAAATGTCAATGAAATTAGCATAGATTTTTCTCACAAATATGCTATAGAAAGAGAAATCTGGACAACAGAGTAATCCAATAGCAAATAAACGCTATTAGCAGACAATAAACTTCTAGATCTCCTGTTCCATGACCAAAGTGGGTGCTGCTACGTCTGTTAACCGTGAACGACAGTGCTGTGCTCTGGTGAAGAAATGTCCAACATTACTAGGACCCATGCAATATGATACTCCTGCACCACCTGGCCAGCAAAATGGGTACCACATGCCCCCGCCCCCTCCTCTTACAAATTAAGTCTTTGCAGGTGCTTCTAATTAGCAGAAGTCACATATCTATAGGTAATAGATGAGAAATGTAGGATTTCTACATTGAGGAAGGTACACCACAGGAAGTAATTGGATTAATCTTAATGGGACAAGGTGAAGCATTCTACCCAGCAGTAGCCCTTGAAGGAAGAAATAGAAGATGTAGACACACTTATGAGATGGCAGTGACAAGACTCACTAATGGTTTGTTATGTATGACAAGGGGGGAAAAGGCAAGGGTGACCTGGACTTCTCTGTATTATTTCAAGCAAACAGAGGAGAAAGAACATGCTGTGAGGATAGAAAAATAAAGTATTCAGAATGGGTCATGGTTGTTTACAGATGCCTGAGATTCTAGACTTAGTGAGCTGTTGGAAATTTGGTTCAAGAATTCAGGAAGAGGGTCAAGACATCAAAGGGCTTTTAAGAACTTTAATTTTGGGGGCGGCTGGGTGGCTCAGTCAGATGAGCATCCGACTTTGGCTTGGGTCATGACCTCACAGTTTGTGGGGTCGAGCCCCGCATCAGGCCATATGCGGACAGCTCAGAGCCTGGAGTCTCCCTCTCTCTGTCTTTTCCCAGCTCATACTCTATCTCTCTCTCAAAAATAAAAATAAAAATAAATTTTAAAAACTTTAATTTTTAACTAATTTTAAAAACGATTTAAAACTGTCATTTTTTTGTTGTTGTTAATTCTCTCAGGACCTAGTAAGTAACAATATTTAGGAACGTTATTTCTAACTCCTTAACACTTTATATCTATGGCACCTGTATGGAGTTACCTAAAGAATTGAGATGTTGACTCTTTATACTTTACAAAGCCTATAGCATCTCCCTTAACGCTTGACTGTAGTAGTTATTATTCCAAAGTCGTTGGTGAATCAGAAGATACCACTTGGAAAGAAGAGAGATTTCAGTTTGAGGGTCGCCGTGAAAAGATGTCATAGGAAATGAGAGGAATTTGTGTGTGTGTGAGATTTTGTGGGAAAAGAAGGAACCCTACAGAGACTAGTGAGGAACTGAACTAAATATTAGCGGCTGTTTTGTGCTTACGACAAGGAGGCGTATTCATGTTGCTAAGATTATTTGAAGCTACTTGACCCTCAAATACGAACTGAAAAGGGACTGAACAAACTGATTAAGAAACAAACCAAGAATCTCTTCAGAAATAAAAATCTCTCACAGAATTAAAAAAAAAAAATAGAGCAGAGCTTCTCCAAACTTTACCATGGATATGACTCACCTGGGGATCTTACTGGAATGCAGAGTCTGATTCAGTGGGGCAGGGGCCACACCTGGGAGGCACATTATACTCCCAGATGACGCCAGCTGAGAGCAGACTGTGCTTGCGGAACAAGGTATTAGAGAGTTTAAGACCAGAATTTCACAGGTGCTGTGAATTAGCAGAAGTCATTCGACAGAAAAATCCGAAATTACTAATACAGTATTACTGTGTAAAAGGATTGACAATAAAATCTAAGTGGAATAAAAGACGTAACTAACTTTCTGGCACAAATTCCACAAGAAATAGGACACTGAAGAATAGAAACACAAAGCTATCATTCATCTCATCTACTGGATAACTTTATGTTTATTAACTAACATCTTGCAGACCTTAGAATGTATCTTGGTTGGTTGGATGCTAATATGTACATTTTTACCTTAGGACATGGCCATTCCACTAAGACATATTTCATCTCAGAATTGCATTACAGAACATTCCATTGCAGGCTATATACTCAGTTGGAGACATGTCAGTGACAATAATACTAATAGCAAGTGTACTTTAAAGGGAGTAAATCAGTTTTCTAATAGGCTCATGACTTTATACTCGCATCCTTAGGTCTGGTTGTGTTGCCAACTCTAACCAACCAAATTCGCAAAAATCTCTTAAAGGAAAAAACAAATAGCCCAGAAATGTCTTCTGAGGGACCACAAAATAAAGTACATTTTGTAGCAAATTGCAGGACAAGGAATCGCTATTCTCCTAGTAACGGCAAGGATCAAGGTGCCTTGTGACATTTTTAGGCAATTTGCACTGTAAACAATGGTCATAAGTAAGATAACAGACAACTTTTCCTCTTGATCTCTCCTGAGGTTTGAGAAATGATTTCCCAGGCCCACTCAGCAATAGGATCCTACAAGACCTTGACAATGACTTGCAGCCAGCTTTTTTTGTTGTTGTTGTCTTTGGCCTATTTGTCAGTAAGGAGAAGGTTTTAATGAGAAGCTTCATGACAGCTCCCGGTCCTGAGTGCTAGTTAAAGTGAGATAAACATTTTACCAGACAAAAATCCTGCCCATAAATATTCACACATCTGCTGGGAACCCTATTTGCTTTATCATTTGGAAGAAGACTGGCCTGGAATACTGCTTCTGATGGGCATTTTAAACTCTCTGCATTTGAAAATCTACTTGGAAATATACAAAGTGATTGGTGTACAAGTGAATAAAGCATTTCTTCTCTTATCACATCACAAGGCCTGACAAGAATCTTGGGCAGATATATGGCTCTTAAAACCGTTTGCGGCACAGGAAAGCCCAAATAAAAAAGCTTATGCTGCTTTTGGTTGGTGTCTCAGATGTGATATATAAAAGAAACTTGGTAGCACTGAATCAGGTAAATAGAATTCTTCCAAAGGACGGAAATCATGTGGTGACCTCCAACATTAAATTTCCCTGGGTACTGGGTGGCTCTTGGAACCTGGAAAGTCTCATACTCAATGATAAGAACATCAAGCTGGCAGTGGTCAGACAGGGCCATTTTAAAGGAAAGCATGGATGGATGGATTTTTAAGGACCATCCAGTTGTCCAATCAAGATGGTGCTTCTGTTTCATGAATCCTCTTATCCAATTTGAGCGTGGAGTAGCTGTTACTGTTTTTGCATCCCTTCAAAGGCACGGGAGCCCTGGCTGATAAATAGGTGTCAACCACTCATTTAGTCATTCAGCACTATTACATCCTGTTTCATAATCTCCACCATGCGAGGCTTTGGCACCATTAGAAAATACAGAAAACATTATGAATAGTACAGTGAAGAGAATCCAGAGGAGAAATAAAGTATGATCATGGTCAAGGCAGGTGCCAAATGTTGTGAAAAAAGAGAAGAACAAATGGCCAGCAATCTGAGTCAGACACAGGAGATGTTCCGTAGAATGTACCATTTGATAAGAATCTTAGAGTACACATGCACACCTGCTGTTAGTGCCCAGGACTTCTGGCAAAGACACCAAGGATGAGCAAGCAAGATGGGTCAGAGAAGGACGAGTTGTTCAGTGTGGTGAGAGGAGAGGCTTCATGTGGACAGTCTTGGGGAATTAAACAGGAAATGTAAATTGGAAGCTATGGGGTCATTACAGAGCATATATACTATGGCACAAAGGTCATCCTGGATCTACCCATATGAACCCGTGTTTGAGGGTTTGGGCTCAGATAATGTGGGGCGGGGGGGGGCACATTCACATGGGTGACTCTACTGTTCATTCAGTCTAAATGGCTGCGAAATGGAAAATATTTTGGTTCCATCACTAAATTTCCCTTTCCCTTCTGATACATGTTAACTTATGACAGCCATTGGCTTAACAGCACCAGTGCTCCACACACGTGCTAGTATGAAAGAGCATTGTTCAAGATGCTAACTCAGGTATAAAAATGTGAGCTACGCTGTACTTTGGTAGAAAAGGTGGTTTGACATGACTTTCCCTATATCACCCATGGAACAAAAGAAAAATAGAATCAGTTCTACTTATCTTTAAAGGGATTTTGTTGTTGTTGATATCATTGTTACCATAGGAAGATGGTTAGGAGCTGTCCTCCACATCTCTAATATAATTTTCTATTATGCAATATATTTGGTGAGCAGATACTGGGGGGGGGGGTTTCTTTGTATCTTAAAAAGTAGTAAAGATAGTGAAATATATTATGGTTAATATTATTGGTAAATATGATCGCTTCATGGTCTTTAATTTTTTCTTCTCAAATCTCTTTACCTTATTTATTTATTTGACAGAGAGAGAGAGCAAGCAGGGGAGAGGGGCAGAGGGAGAGAGAGAGAGAGAGAGAGAGAGAGAGAGAGAGAGAGAGAGAGAGTGAGAGAGTCCCAAACAAGCTCCATGCTCAAGTGCAGAGCCCATCTTGGGACTCAGTCTCATGACCCTGGAATCGAGACCTGAGCCAAAATCAAGAGTCAGACACTCAACCAACTGAGCCACCCAGGCGCCCCATTTTTTTCCCCTCAAATCTCTTTAAACTAATTTTGGAAATGTATGTCTGTGTGAGGAAGGCATAGGACCACAGGAGCCCTGCACAGTGAAGACAAATGGCTGAGGTTGTACCACCAGTTTTTCCACAAAGATAGTGTGATTCTGTCATATCTGCACCACATCTCTGTGATCGTGGATCTGTATGGCACAGTGGTGTGTGGTAGATGCCCCCTAGCTGAGAGCCACACATTGAAAACATGATTGGAATAGAAGGTTGATGAATCCACTCTTTGCTGCTGAAATCATAAGAAGTTCACCTAAGAGGCCCTGGGATCCTTCTATGCACACTTACCATTTCCATTGGCTCACCGATAACCCACCTACATTATGAAATTCTTTTTATAATATTAACCAGGTATAAATCTTTAATGATTAAAGACCTAATTGTTCTATTTCATAGTCAACAAAATCACTTGACATTAGGGCCCAAAGTCTTCAAATTTTCAACTTTCTCTCAATAATGTAGCATAGTTAAAAGCCATGTTATCTATTAGAATTCTGTTTTCTTTCTTTTGGAATCCTAAAGAAACTTGTTGAAAACATCAAAAGTCACTGCTGAACAAATTTCTTTAGTTTTACACATAAAACTCTAATGGATTCAATAAAGCTTTGTTGAGAATTCATTCTAATTATCTATATACCTGCTTTGTTAAGAAATACTTCAATGTGACATATTTATATTCTCATTCAGAATGACACTATTGTATAAATAGGTACTTAACCAATAATTGAAACCATTATTCACAGTTGAATCGGCATGCTATATAATTAGAATTCTTTTAAAGGGGACTCAATTGTTAAAACTAAATTGGCTTTTGGTTGTCTTTTAATCCTACATATTTAAAAAAGAAACACTTCCAATTAATGGTAACTGAATCAAAAAGCAACACGAAATTAAGAATATTTAAGAGTAGAGAAAAATCTATTTTTACAGCTAATAGATATTCTCTCATTAGGAAACCTATGTACACAACTCTTTTTAACTGACTAGAGCAATGTAAAATGCCCTACTTCCAAACGTGATACCCCTAGCCCACAGCTACACATCTCGAGGAAGCAGTCCAACTATTATCCCAATTGAATTGAATCTAACGTAGGAAAGAGAAATTCAGCTCTTGTTAGCCATATTTCCAAAATAAACAGTAACATAAATTTGAACTCAAAAATAATCATATAGCCATCGAAAGTCACGTCATAGTCTCACCTCCTTTCCTTGGTAAATTATAAGATGTGGGCAATTGATATAGATGCCTGATCTTTAAGAAATTGGTTTATATTATAAATAAAGTCTCAGCATAGACTCTAAAATTTGCTGTTAGTGGTAGAAAGCAGAAAGTGGATTAATACTCTTTTTCTGATTACTGCAGTTTCAGAACTTTCTCATTTTGGATGCACAGTGCATGTGTATGTATGTGTATATATATATATATATATATATATATATATATATATATAT
>NC_043704.1:142316127-142376440 GCF_006229205.1 Suricata suricatta
CCCTGAGGCAACAACCAAAAATGCCTCCTGACATTGCCAAATGTCCCTTCCAGAAAATGCAGTTTCCCTTCCTTGAGAACCACTGGTATATTCACATACACAGATACTTTTTATTTTAATAATTTCCATTAATATGTGACGGTGGCATTGGTAGAACAAGAGTACAATGAGTAATTTCAGATCTCATCTTTAAGGACATGGTGGTTGATGATATTAGGAAACACACATATCTGTGAGGCAGACCATCGTCTTAGAACTGAACCACCCCTTGTGGGAACAAGTTTTCTCAAAATCTTTGGATTGCTCCATTTTGACTAGAAATCTTAAGGTAGTGTGTTAAGTACACTTTGATTTAGAGTTTTGCTTTTATATCATTCTTCCAACCACTATTTATGAAGCATGCATTATATGCCTAAAACTGTAGACAGCACTAAGATACTGATGAGCAGGCAGATGTGATGTAGGCCTTTTAGTATGAACAATCTGAATAAAAAATATTAGTAAATGTTAGTCATTTTTAATTCAACTGAATAATGAGTGGTGCTAATATACAACATGAACACATGGAAACTGTTTTGAGCACCTACAGCATGCAACCTCTATGTGTAAACATGACCCTTGTCCTCTTAGATGGAAAATATTGAAAGTGAATAATAACAAAAAGGAAGGACTTCAGTGCTAAAATGGGGTCCAGGGACAGTGTGGCTTCTGGCTTAACCATGGTTATTCACCATTATTCCACACCTCTAACATTTGCCAGAAGTTATTTGCAAATACTTTCGCAGATGAAGTCATATCTACCAGCTTTGCCACAGCTTTTTGGGTTTCAAACATAATTGTTTGAAAAGACAGACTGCCCCCTTCAAGTCAGTTGATATTTATCAAGACAGTTGAGGAGTAATGAGTGGTTCTAAGGATGGGGGCCTTTCCTGCTCCCTTTTAGTTTTCTCTCTGCAGAGGCTTTCTTAAACCATGCCAAGCACCTGCCTCTAAAATGGAAGGAAGGAAGGAAGGAAGGAAGGAAGGAAGGAAGGAAGGAAGGAAGGAAGGAAGGAAGGAAGGAAGGAAAAAAGAAATAAAGAAAGAAAGAAAGAAAGAAAGAAAGAAAGAAAGAAAGAAAGAAAGAAAGAAAGAAAGAAAGAAAGAAAGAGAAAAGAAAGAAAAGAAGGAAAGAAGGAAGGAAGAAAAGAAATTTAAAAAAAAGGAACAATGACAACAAAAACATGTCAACATCAACAGATGAAAAAAATTAAACGTCTCTACATATACTATAAAAAACGTTGGGGTGCCAGGGTGGCTCAGTTGGTTAAGTGTCCAAATTCACCTCAGGCCATGATCTCGCAATTCATGAGTTCATGCATCAGTCTCTGTGCTGACAGCTCGGAGCCTGGAGTCTGCTTCGGATTCTGTGTCTCCCTCTCTTTCTGCTCACCGCCCCCCCGCCCCACTCATGCTCTGCCTCTCTCTCTCTCTCTCTCAAAAATAAATAAGCATTAAAAAATTTCTTTTAAGGAATATTGCACACCAACAATGCAGGGCACTGCATTTGGGTAGCTTTTCCCCCAAGTTAAATGATATACCTTCATGCCATTTACATTATGAAATTACTGTTGCTAAGCAGTCCTTGAGGGCTCTTTTATTCTCTGCACTCCATTTTACATGTGCTAAAATAGGTTGGGGTACACAAGTTGACTGCATATTTATCCTAGAAATAGAAAAAAACTGACAGAGAAGCAGAAAACATACAGATGAGAAAGAAGATAAATGACCTTAAACCATGGTGCTATTGAAAAGTCCTATCATTTTGCATAAGTCACTATAGGAAAAGAACGTAGGATGGGCCACAGATAGTTCGACCTAAGGCATCTGGATATGGGAAAGGGGAAAAAGAGAGTGATCTCTCTTTTTTTTTTTTCACTTATATGATTCAAGTAGTTTTTCTACCTTTTACATTATTATGATTTCAAATTTAAGGTTTACTGAGGTAAAGAGAGATTCTCAAATGGAGTAGGAGAGACGGGGCAAACAGAGACACTACAGTGTAAGCCAAGCTAGTCAGATGGAGGCATGTCAGGTCATCGTGCTTGACCTTCCTGCATTTTTAAACAAGATATAATGTGATTATGGTTATGATCATGCCCTATCACAAGACTGGTTTAAAATAAATAATTGGGTAACAGTATAAATAAACTAAAACCAAGTGTTTGTAGCTAAGACATTGTATCTGTGACACTGGCCGATGCAGTAGCAGTTTATAGGCAAGAGCACATTTCTCAGACTTCAGGGAACAGCAGAAGCAACTGGAAACCTTGTGGAAACACAGATTTCAAGACCCAAAAGCTCAGAGATTCTAATTCCAATTCTTGGTCTGCTGCTGCTGTGGTCCGCGGATCATACTTGAAGTGTCACTGGTCTAGAACACTAACACTCACAGGTACATCCATGCAGATAATTCTCATTGCACTCCGTGTCCTGCCCCGAATATAGCACAGTATGTGCACTCCTGGTGGGAGAGAGCTTGCACATGTTTTCCCGGATTTGCCAAGGATCCTGTGTTTTGGTTGAGAAATTAAAATACTGATGGACTCTCCAATACTTAAAACTTCTTTGAACTATTGGCAGAAGGTTCACAGCACAGATGCTTCTCTGGCCTCCGTTCAGATATGTTTACCCTACATCAACGATCTTTGGAGACTTTGTCCAAACTGCTGTTGAAACTGTTTATTTCAGAACTAGGGCGACCAGATCCGCCCCACATTTGAGTGTGAACAGCTTTGTTTTTGCAGAGACAGTGGCTAAAATAGACCCGACATTCCCATCGGCTGTTTGGTCATTGTGCTTTCTTAGTGGAATTATAGAATGTTACAGTATTTTTCTCTGCAGCTTAAGCATTGAACAAACCCAGACATCCGTAGATGCTAAAATGAAAAATATGTTTCCTCTTGCTTTGCCATTTGCCAAGTGAACTCTGTCAGAGAGCACACTCTATACATTTGGAGTAGATGAAATTACTCTTAATGTGTTGGCACCATGTGTCACAAAACACTCTTCAATCTAAGACTTAAATGTATTGGATAGGAATGGATGTGACTGTATATTTAATGAGGCGCAGTTATGGTTGGGAGCACTGATTTTGCCTTAAAAAACATAAGGGGTTTTTGTTTCTTTTTTGTTCTTTTTTTCTTTCTCTCTTCCTTGTTCTTTTTTTTTTTTTTAATGTCCTGAACAACACGGAGAAGATTGTGTAATCTGTGATGAGCAAAGTGGCTCATAAACACCAATCTTTATTACGGATAACCTGTACTTCAAACTTTCTAAGTTGTCTGTTCCCAGTCTAGTCTCTCCAGGGGGTTTCTGTCTACTATTTCCAATTTACCCACTGATTGTAAATTTTTTTCATCCCTTGAAACTATTAAGGAATGTATGTTCTTAATAATTTGCGGGAATCCTTTCTTCATTGAACATGTTTACTGACTATGAGAAAGAATGCATGTTCATACATGTCCTCTGCCAAGAATCCTTATTTATTTTACTGTTCATTTATTTGCAATAAGTGGCCTAGTTAGGACAGGAATGTTTCCCTTAACTGGTTTCCACTTCATGCCTACTGCTACTATTTGCTATTCTAAATTATGAGAAATCCCTTCCTACTCTTGCCTTTGATTGTCAGTTTCTGGTTTATCCACAGAACCAACACTCACTCTGTGTCATCTGTAATCAAATAAGTCCCCAAACACTTTATGAGAAAGGATTCTGTAAAGAGACCAGACAGTCTTTCCTAAATTAATTCCAAATGCAGGCGATTCAATCCTTCTGTTCTTACCATGCATGGATTTTGATTTTTTTGTCATATGCTCACATATCTCATTTGCATATTGCCTCCCAAACAAAGACTGAAGTCTGCCTCCTGCCCCACTGGAGAATGAGGTCACCTCTAGGGCACGGAGAAGGAAGTTGTTGTTGTTGTTGTTGTTTTTACCAAACACAGTTTGGTCTTTATCTCTGATTTAGGATGAATAATCCTCTATGTGGCTAAAGCAAGTTGATTACAATGGAGGGGTTTCTGGGGTTGTGAGAGGTTAGCTGCTGGAATGCCTAGGGGCAATATTCTAAGAAGGTAGTCTAAGTTTCAAGTTCAAGAACAGTACTGAAGTCTTGCACCTGCTAAGGATTAGAATGTTGTGAAAATGACACTCTTGCTTGAAAAAAAATGCTTCAGGACTTGTCTTTGCTCTGAGGTTTTTCTATCATTTACTCCTAAGTGATTTAAGAAGGATCTAGTTCTTCTTAGTATTTACTGCTGGTCTGGCACAACAAATACTGGAAATTAAGGTCCAACTTTTTTTAAAGGAAAAAGTAAGGTGGTTTTGTTTAAAGAAATTCAGGCAGCAGGAAGAAAAAGAAAAATTAAGTAAAAGCTTACCTTATCCTGTCTCTAATTCAAGAAGCATACTGATGAATGACAGTTCATGGATGCATCGAATTAAAACAATAAAAATGCACAGCCATGTATATTTAGAAGCTACAGACTTATAAAATAACATATATATTTTTTTTCTGATTGATTCTAGCTCGAGTGCAAATGTCCTTGTAAACGATGTTGGCTCTGAAAATCAAGCATTTCCAAGTATTTAGCTCAATTTCTGTTCTCCCTCCATATTAATGAAGAGAAGCTCATAAAGGAAGGATGAGTGAGAGCCTGATCTCTTAACAGATACAGTCAGGGAGTTAGATTTGGATAATAAATACCAAGAGGAGTTGATCATCCTGAGCAAAACGTTCTAAGAAACATTTGCTTATGGGTAGTTTGGGTACTGTGATCCTGACATCTACATGAATCTGTTCTAGTTTTATTTATTCAAAACGTTCACTTCTAGGGGGGGGGGGGGCGCGAGGGAAGGTCATGTAGTAAGAAAAATATTTACAGGAAAAAAATGGCATTCATATACATAATCATTTGATTACCACTAGGTATTTAAATGAGATGTAATGCTATGAACTTCTATCTATATCATCTTTAAAATAAAGCTTCAAAATCCCAAAGATTCTATCTAGCCTTACCTTTTCAATAAAAAAAAATTGTTTCATTCTCTAGGCTAGTCAATTAAGGTGGAATAAGTAGGGTGAAGAAAAGAAAGAGTTTGTCCATTGTTCCACGATCTTTGTGCAACTTATATATGAACAGAAGGTTTTAAAAATGTCTATTACTTGTTGCATTCCCAACAGTTATAATAAATCAAAAAGCATATTCTATAAGTAGGCCTTTCCTAACACCTTATGAAAAGCTTGACTTTTTTTTCACCAATATTTTAGCAGTGTTGCATTTGACCAGTGTTTAACAGAGTTCAGTATTCTGTCTTGTTTCAAAAGCACAGATAGAAAGAAAGTAGGTCAGAGATTAGGAGGAAAAACATGGAAAATAGTAGGTCTGATTTTTATATCATTGATATTAGCTTTTAATCTGTCTTTCAAAGAGATCCAGTCAAGAAACTCATCGGGACCAGCATCATTCCCCTGTAGAGAGGTGATCAATAGTTAACCACATAAATCATGGTTAAAGGCATAAGCCAAAGTCTTATTCAGTATCAAGGGAAAGTAGATAATCTCCATAGTATTAATATTTTTCAGTTAGAGAAGTTTGTATGTACAACAATGAAAGAGGACACATATGATATCTTTTAATATTCTATATTGATTATTAGAATTGTAAATGATAAATAGCTTAGACACATCATAGATGTGAGGAAAAGGAGGTCGCTAGTACTATCTATTTAGACAAGCACAAAATGGCACGGGTGGAAGTAAAAACCGGACATGGTAGAACTTAGCCTTTTCATTAAAAAGCAAACACGTTTGATGTCAAGACAGTTCACGGTGTTTATTTTTTTAAGTTTCCTTCTGTGGGACCTGTTTTCAGATGGACATTGTGTGTGCTTGTAGGGTGCTGTGATTACGCCGACAATGGACCATCCTATGTCAATGCAGCCAGCAAACATGATGGGCCCCCTGACACAACAGATGAATCATCTTTCATTGGGCACAACAGGAACGGTGAGTCGAGGAGTTGGTTTTGTTTTGTTTTCTTGGGACTTCTTCAAGAAGATGCAATGCTCTCTGTTGTCACTGGCCTTATCAGTAGAACTGGCTCTGTGCCGTTGACTAACAGGCATCTCAGGTTCCGTTATAAATAAGCTGCCTCATGCATGCGTAGTCAGCATCGGGACACATTTATTCACATTGACAAGGCTGAAGCTTCCGCTGTGTTGCATTAAAATTTGAGTTACTTCTCATTCATATGACACAATGTACCAGGCATAATGTCTGTTTGTGGAAAGGTGTCTTTATGAATACACCTGCAAATCTAGAACTTGTAACATCATATGTTTGAGCCTGGTTTTCTTTTCCCAGATGCTTATGTATCATTCCCGGGTCATTCACAAGTCAGGGGCCAACCTTGACTATGACTAATACATAGAGCTTGTTAATTTACTTTCAGAGTTTAAATCAATAAAAAGTAATTGAGAACCTGACATAATCCAGTTTTTTTCATCTTTGTTTTGAATATGTAGAGATAGATGATGTTAAAAAAAAGGAAGGGATTCTAATGTACTTGATCTTTTTTAATAGGTTAGGATATTTTTTACTATCCATTATTTTCCTTAGGGATCTAAAGTGTATAAAAAAATGCTTATTACAGCCTTGGTTTATAGCAACCAGGCATTTGCAGTAATTAACAAAATTTTATTTGATTTTTTAAAAATCTATTCAAAGACAACTCCCCAAATGGTGAAGAGGACAAATGTCTAATACAACCCGGATAATACAATTTTGTTAAATATTGCTTTAGATAATAATGAAAATCATCAAAGCCAGTCTCTCATGTGAGACATTGGTAACAGGTTTTATTTTTTACAACCATTAGTGCAGATAATTTTTTTCATTTTTAAAGATGTAGAAATATTTTTAGATTTTTTTTTCCTGACTGAAGCAGCTTAATTATTATAGAAAGAGCACTGGACCAGGAGTTGGGAGTACTAAATGTAAACCTTGGATGAGCACGTCCTTTCACTCTGTCTTTGGGGAAATAATTTTTTCCAGTCTCAATTTTTCTATCTTTAGTATTGAGCATGATGATGTATGGGGGCTCTCTGACTATATGCCTCAGTGACCTTAAGCCTATATGTCTTCCGGTCACCACTTCCGTGGTTCTTCACACTCACACCGGCCTCATCTCCAAATATCTATGTACACTACGTACACTAGCCCTATTGGGGAAATAGTACCTTAAAGCAATGGCTTGCTTGTCACCTAGATGTGTTGACTCAGAGGCTTTTTGGAATGTAAGAAGTTTCTGACATGTGCACTGAGGCCCCAAAAATCTGCTCTAAATAGGAAGAAAGTCCACACAGTGGACAATGTGACAATGGAAAGAGTAACATTGTTTCAATAAAGACAGTCAGTTTTATTAGCATAAACAAAGTACCTACCTTGAAGATGTCAGTTGCCAACCTTCTAAAAAGTAGTTGATGATACCTAACCTGTCTGAAGGCGGGGGCTGGCTCACATAATTTCTCAGGTCTCTGACCTAGACTTTCAAATATCGTGTCTGAGACTACATTTAACTCTACACTGTCGTACAGCTAATTTTCATCAAGGTGATATTTTTTTTAGTAACGTGTAAGTGTTATTTGTAGTCACTTGGGTCATTTACTAACAAAGCAATTCCCAAGTTTACTAGGAGAAACTTAAGTTTCTCATGTCTGCCCTGTTGATTTCATTTCATATCAGCCCGCCTCTCCTTAAAAGGTCCTACATTCTGAACAAGTGATGTAATGCAATCTAGTGTTTGAATGACAATCTAGGATCTGATAAAAGAGTGAGTTATAACACAAAGTATAGAGAGAAACACTTTATAGCTCCTACTCATTTGAATCAAAAGAAAACCAGCTGACTTGCTGAAGTTCAAATTTGCCAACTAGAAAAAAAATATGAGCTACGTTAATTGCATCCTTTAAAGAATTACAAAATAAGCTAAAATATATAGAACAGATTCAGAATTACAATAGTTGCTGATTCAATAACATATATCATGATTATTATTTAAGCATTTTCAACAAGAGCACATTTGTATGAGATCATAATTTTCCCCATCTATTAATAGCCAAGTTACTCAGTAATAATACTCAGAGAGCAGAAGTTTTAAGCAGGTGGCTTATTTTGAACTCCAAATTGCTTCTAGTTTTGTTTTTATTTCATTCTTTCCCCCCCTTACAAATCATGCTTAGGTACATCATAAACTGTGTAAATAGATATTTTATCAAGAGTTAAAATTCCCTAAGACTCTGGAAAATCAGAGAGAAAACATTATTACTCTGTTGATGTTTACTGTCAACTATCATCAAACTATCTCAAACTATCACTCTTACACTTTGATATGCCGCTGTAGATTCCTTCCATTTGAATTTTTGATTGACATTTGTAGTGGATATTATTCAATTGAAATTGATTCTCTTTTTAATTGATTGTTTTAATCAAATGTCTCCACCTTACTGCATCTTTTCAATTGCTCTGTCTATTGCTTGGAAGGTGAGTTAGTGTCATGGAAAGAACAGTGGGCATTGGAATAAGCGAGCTCAAAGCCCGGCTCCGCCCCTTATTAGCTATGCAGGTTAGACAGGTTCCTTAACCTCTCTGAACTTTTATTTCCTCTTTTACCAAGGGGGAAAACGATAAGTACATCCCAGTGGGGTTGTGAGGATTACGTGGGATGGTATGTGGAACATACCTAATACAACGCGACACCCACTAGATGCTCATCAAACCGCCCGCCCTTGTCCCACTATCTCCGGTGGCTTCATAATGTGGGGATTTAATCCAGGTCACCAGAAGGGACGGCACCAAAGCCATGGTACAACTCTCTGGCGTGCTCTGCTTCATTTTGGCATCACTTATTTCTTTTGAGTTTCTACTTCCCTAGCCTCTAACTCTTTCAGGGTTGTAAACCCAAAAGTCCAGAGAAGCCAGCTAAGTTACATGAATGAATAAAGTTGACTAAGTTCAAGCAAGAAACCCTAGAAATATATAATCAAATTTGGTCTATACTTATTCATGTCACAAACATAGTCATGCAATAGAAATACATACGATATCGGAGACTGTATTTTAAATTAGAGATCGTTTCATGCAATGATAATCACACCTCTGCCTGAGTTAGAGGAATCAGTCATAGGGAGAGGGTGTACCTTGGCAGCCTTAGGTAAAGAGGGCAGCCCCTGTTCAACCCCAGACAGTTATTGTTTTGTGGACATGAGGACCCAGGGTGGTCTCACCTTCCAATTTTTTTAAGATTAGGCTAAGTATTTGCATTTTAAGAGGAAATTTCCCTATATTTGAATATCAGATCAGTTTGTTCTAAATCCTTTCAGTTTGCGGCTTCTACCTGAGGTTTTCCTGATTCTCCTCTGAGGTCTCTGGCCATTGCTTCTTCTTTTCTTTCACAAGATGCTGAGCCAGGATTTCATTTTTAACTTCTCATTCATACATGATTCCCTCAAGCAAACTTACCCCCTTTCATGGTTTTGAACTCTGCCTTCTATGCTGAAGACCCCTAAGTCTGAGTCCTCAAAGCTAACCTCTTTACCAACAACTTGCTAAATATCTCCATGGAAATCTCCTTCTGACATCTCAAAGTCAGTACGACCCAAACTAATCTCGTGAGTTTCCCCAAACTTCCTTCCCACTGACCCTCTTCCTCTTATGTGTTGCTGCTCCTTATTTCTTCTAGAGCTAACCCCGTGCCCATTTACCCAGGCAGTCAAACGCAATACTTAGAACTCAATCTAGACTTTCCCTTTCCCTCACCACCATATGCAGCTTTTCAAGATCCACCAATTCTTTCCCATGGACATTTGTCAAATATATCCGCTCCTCCGCATTTTAGAGTCTCTACCCTGGGCCACATTTGATTAGTTATAATAGTCTCCTAATTGCCCCTTGTTCGCTCCAATCCAATTTCTACCATGCTGCCACAACCAGTCAATCTAAAATTATCTGACCAATGTTCCTCTCCTACCTATAACTTTTCAGAGGCTCAGTGTTCTGAGCTCACTGAAACTCTGCAGAACAAGCTGTGAGCACAATAATAACTCAAGATCAAGATAGGAATCTCAAAGGCAAAAGCAGATAGGTCCCAAGGGCAGAGCAGAGAGAATTCCAGTGAATAATCCAAAGTAGGCAGGGATCACGGTTGATGGAGGTTGGAGCTAGATTAGAAATTTCCATTTCTAGAAGGGGGTCCTCAGGCTGTAGATCATGTCCCACTTCTCTTTCTGAGATCCCTGGGCTAAAGAAGTATATTAGGCCAAAGCCTCTTTTTTTACCTTCATAAAATTAGATATATTTGCTCCTCCATCACCCCAAATTTTAAAATGGATACCATGTAGTTTAGTTAACATCTCTACCATTTGCCACCTCAAACGGCTCTCTTCCCATTTTTAAACTGGACAGAATCTGCAGGCCTTTAAAGAAACGAATTTTATGCAAGCAATGCAACTTTCATCCCAGGACTCTGCTGACCTTGAAGAATTTTCTAGTTCTTCCGCTTTTGTTTATTTTTTTGTCACAGGATTCCCTCTATAGAACCAAAGCACTGTTATCCATAATTTCTTATCACTCTATCATTAGCTTTAGCAGAAACCACTGGGAATTTCACTGTGTTATGAGAACCTCCACATTGCATGACAGTCTTGTTTTACAAGTTTCTTATCACCTTTTCATTTGTTCAGTTGGTGGTCACCAGTGGCTTACAATGTCACCAGAATCTGTTCCAAGAAATAAAAAGTTTTTGTTATGCAGGCTCCTTATCTGCAGTTCTGTTTGTTTTCTCCAAATGTGACGTCACTGGTTTCCCATGGTGTCACCGTAGCCACAACAAAGATAATCTTCTAATTGTAGTCCATTATTCACCACAGTTCTCTACATTTTTCAGTCACCCCATTTCATTTTTACTGCTGTCAAATTCTAATGGTCTCAGGTGAAAATCCTGAATTATTCATTTTGCTTAGAGATGGTCTTTCTTCAAATGGTAGCTATGAACATGAGCATTAAGGCTGACAGTGATAAAAAGCAACATGTGGCATTAAGTGGGCTCAGAATTAGGAACTAGTATTATAAATTCATAAGTGGTAGTGAGCATACTTGCCAGGAAAGTATCAATTAGTTAAAATATGGTCAATTACAAGAAAGAAAATATCGATAAAAGGAAGTGGTTTTTAAAACTTTGTTAGCCTTAGTGTATGATAGATGAACTTTGATGGTAGTCTTAGAAACAATAAGGCATTAAGTAAAAGTCAAATGCTGTGAAAGTTTATTTCCAAATAAATAAATTTGCTTTTACTGTCTTAAAAAATATATATTCTGAATTCTAATACATTAGCAACAGAATACAAAAGCCCCAATAGATAAAATGCCAAATAACATGCACAAATAGGTAATAAAGGAAGACACGTGATGCCAAAAAGCATATGAGAAAATAGTAAAGAAACAGTAAGTTAATGGACACACACACACACACACATTAAATGGGTTTTACCAAGGTAAAACATATTGCTGATGACGGTGTGAGGAAATGGACATTCTCAGTCACTGATGGTGTGATGATAGAAATCTAAACTTATGAAAGTGTCAGTTGAATAGCAAGGGAGCAGTTAAGACACCTTAAAACAGTTCTGCCAACTCACCACACAGTTACAGTTCTGAGAAGCTATTCTATGGAAATATTCTAAAGTAACAGAAAAGTCTTTAGACTTCAGAAATGTCTGGCCCAGTGTTCTTTATAATATCTACTAAAGTAGAATGATTAAATAAATCATAACCCATCCATGAACCAGAATGTGAGGCAGCATGAAGTTATAGGAGTTTAAAATATGAAAAGGATTATTTATAACCTTAAATCAAAAGAGCAGGATGAAAATTTGCACGTGTGGAATGTAGTATCAACTATGAAAAAAAATTTATGAAATAAGGCTATAAGAAATACAAAATAAGTGTGGCTATTTCCGGGTGATGGGATTAGAGACAATTTCTATTTTAATCATTTCACTTTTCTACATTCTCCAAGTATTCAACAATGAGCATGATTTATTTTTATGATTTATTTTTAAATGTTACAAATATATTCTTGGGAAATGACTAATGATGTGGTCTTTAAATCACCTTTTTTTTTTTTTTTAGGATGTAAGAGTAGTGTGTGATTACAGTTTTTTAAAAGAAACTAGGAAATACTACCACCATGAATAAAATATTTGAAGTCCCTTTAAAAATGATTCTTCTTATTTGGGGATTATTATCAACTCACATTCACATACCAATTTTGAGACACAAAATAACTCATGCCCAAGGCTTATTTGCATTTGAATCTTTGATCCATGTTGGATTTTGCTGGTCCAAAGAGCCTTGCAAGGTCCAAGTTTTATTCTGTCTTCTCGCATGCCATTTGCTTTTGAGAAAGGGCTTAACATCATCCTTTTGTGGCAAGGAGATTAAATGGAGAAAGATAGGAAATTGAAGTTTGATGTTTTAGTTTTTAAAAATGTAATAAGTGCTGGTCATGCAAATAGAATTGCAAATTAAAAAATGCAAGAGCATTTATTTAATCATGTTTTAGCAGTTTATTTGAATATGAGCAATATCTGGTCCCTTCTACACAGTTTACCTCTCTAGGGGGAGTTGGGGCTAGAGTAGAACTTTTTATTTTTAGAAGAGGGGGCCCTTGGGCCATAAGCCATGTCCCACTTACCTTTTTAAGATCCTCGGTTAAAGGAATTGTATTAAACCAGAGTTAAATCTTCAAATAAACAGATATATTTGGTTTCTTATAATCTGAAAGTTTGAAATGGATGCAATGTAGTTTAAATTAACCGTTCCCTACTCTTTGCCACTTCCAACACTTTGGAAAAAGACAGCAATCATCTGTCGAATGGATTCTGTTCTATTTATCTCTGCTCTCACAATCCCAGCACACACAGCTCCTTGGCCTTGTCCAAGAGCCACTGAGATCAGAGCCAGAGCTGAGTGACTACTAATGAAATTCTAGTCTCAACTGCATCTGTCTCCATAGAGTGTGGGAATATACAAAGTTTTCATTTATCTCTTTTAAATTTTTGGTTCTTTCTTTTGTTCTCCAGAACTTCACATCATATTGTGCTCTGGGCCCCTTCCGGATGGGCTGCCTTGTAGAGCGTTACCAGAGAGGGTAAAAATTTCACATGGATTTCCCAAGGGAGGGGCCCACATGTGACAGATTGAGGAAGCTGACAGCCTTCTAGGATAGCACATACTGCCCTGGCAGGTCACAGTGGGGCCTAACAATGGTACCATGTGGCAATACTGGGGACCATTGTATCAACTATGAAGTAGGGATCATAGTCCCTTGAGTGTTTGAAGGCAGGGGGCTTAGGCAATCATGTGACACACAATGGGTGCTTCCACGTTTTAGAACTAAGATTCTATTTTATTTTCTTTTGTACTTCATTGCATTCTTTCTCATGCTCTTTTCATTCAAAGATTCAGTCCCAAGACAGGATTATGATACTCCACCAGCTGTTGTGTCAGGTAGGAAAATTCTAATTCCTTTAAGATTGGATTGGAGGGGAAAGATGGAGGTTGCCTGGTTTTCTCCAAAACTCTTTAAAGCAGTGATTCTCAATAGGGCTGGGTACAGGGAATTTGAATTTCAGCCCTGGGATTGAGAGCGGGGTAGCTGATATGGTTCAAAAAAAAGGATCTTTACTATTCCAACCCAGTTTTGTATACGGAAAACAAGTATGTTGCTTTTGAAATGAAAAGTAAAGCCTCAGAGATATTTGGTCTGGGAAGAATACACAGAAAATAGAGTCTATGTTCTGTGTATCAGTGATTAGTGTTAGAAGGGATCGTCAGAGTTTCTGGGAAGTGGGAGGAGGAGAAGAGGGCCCAGATTAATAAAAAATAGTTTGAGAAGCACTGCTTTAGAGACCAGAATTCTGCTGAAATCAGAAAGTCATTCCATTTTGCTTGCTCAGCACCCAGCATAGTGTCTGACACATAGTAGGTGCTTGATATAATTGTTTGTTGAATGAATCAAAAGTTCAAATTTGTTCCAAAAATGGTATTTTAGGTATTGAAAGAGAACATGCCAGTGTTCCATTTGTACAACAAAGTGGCAGAGGTTGATTTGAGAATGCATTAGCATCTAGAGGATATTAATTAGCAATATTTACATTGTTTCATAAAATTCAGTGGTGCAGTTTGTAAGGGGGTATGTGTATATGAAGAGGTCGGTTTTTATTTTGAACTGCACAGACCCTCCTCTGTGCTCCAGCTCAATTTTGAATTTTGGTTTCTTGCAAAGAGGAAAAGGGGCACAATTTTTCATTTTTGTTGATTTTTTTTAACTAAATAAAATACTGGCAGCCTGAGGAGCTTTGAACTCTTTGATCCTTTGATGTATTAGACGATGAGGACATAAAATCTAAACCAAGAAGAGCATTGGTGTGACAGAGCAAGAGACAAAGGCCAGAAATAGAATGAAAGAGCCCAAGGGGCAGTGCAGTCTGGCAACTGAACAGTGGTTTTCCAAGAAGAGAACACTGTGTTCTTGACCACCTGGTCTGCCTGACCCAGCATCTGAAGGGTAATCCGTTTCTCGTGTCTCATGGACTTGTTTAATTATGCTCATGGCTGAATACTCACTTAGAAGTTCAATGGAGAAATAATGAGTTAGCTTTTGGCTGTGAAGTCACTCACTCGGTTCTCTTGAAGATCTCTACAAATTGTCATTAATTAAAATATCACTTTTCTTTCCCAAAGTGTATTACCTGTCATATCTTAACGTGCTTATTTTGTTTAGGATATGGGATCTCTGGGAAGATACTTTGTTTAGTGCATACAGCCTTTACTTTATTTAACATGTGGCTTCCAATCTTGATAATTCACCAATATTCATCATAGCGAAAGACACAAATCGGAATGTTCCTTCAATTCGGTTTCCTGATTTCACTTTCAAGAACTAAATGAACTACAATGGAAAGGAAACATCAAGAGCCCTTCCTAAATATCAGCCATTGGTCGGGCTCTTACACAAATCAATGGAGGCAGGACACCTGACTGCTTGGAGCTCCCCCCTAACTCCATAGACAAGTACCACTGCATATTCTTCAGCAGAGAAAAAACTTGGTCAAAGTAGTGCTTGAAGAAACGTATTCTGGCAATTTTGTGTGTGCCTAAGGAACAAAAAGACAATAGTTAGAACAGAGTAGTTAGAAAAGCCAAATATAATATTATTAGAATAAAAAAAAGTGATGACATCTCATGACCCTTCCTTTGTGAAGTGACTAACATAGAAGTAATGGGAAAAAATAACATGGCGGGCGGGGAGTGTTTCAGTCATTTCCCCCTTATAAGTTTGGAGCAGTGGCTTGATATTTTATCAGTTTGCACAAACTTTATCTTTAGCATCTTTGGTCTACAGATAAATGAAAATAGACTTACCTTCCAAAAGTTGGTCAGTTATCTGGTGGGCACAGCTTGAATGACTTTTGAAAAATAGTCCAACCCTTGACCAAATCAGGAACATAAAACAGGCAAAGATGTTGTAACAATTTCTTCTCATGTCTCCCAATATGCCCATATTGAACAACTCAAATCATAATCAGTTCTTTGCCGGTGCCAGAGCTGACTAAACTGCTATAATGTATCTGAGTTCAAAATGTCTGCTTGGTAATCTCCAGAGACGTAACCCAACCTAACATCATTCAATCAACCTAATATCAAACATTTTTTGAACGCCTTCTGAGTGCTAGGCACTACAACCAAGTACTTGGATACAAAGATGCATATAAAATGGACCAATGGTAAAAAAAAAAAAATACCATGGTCTAATTTAATATTGCCGTTATGGTTGTTGTCATTGTTTATGATGTTTAAGTGTGTAAAGTATGAAGGAACCAAAGTCTAGAATCAAAAAAGAAGGTCAGGAATAAGGTGAATTCTGAGCTGGACTGGGAGGAATGAATAGGACTTTAGCAGCTGAACAAGACTGGGAGAGGCACGTGAAGGGAACAGGACAAGGGACTTAAACTCTTGGAGACCAAAATGTGTAGGGTGACTAGATGGCAGCCAGTCACCTGGCATTCTTGGAATGAAATACAGACACTGAGTCTAGGTCAGGGCAACTCTGATTTTAGGCAAGAACTCTTCTTAAGTCACAGGTCATCTTGTTCTTTTATTTATTCAAATAATATTTATTAGGAGCATATTATATGGCACGATTATGGTAGGGGCTAGCAATACAACCTCCTTCTAAGAACCTCGGGTTGAATTAGGAATTTAAGTACAAACAGGTGATTACAACACAGTGTCAAAATTGTTTCTATAGAGACAAATATGTGATGGCGTTTGTAAATTCTCCAATAAGGTGCCTGAGTTAAAAATCTACTTATGTCACTAGTTGTAGAACCTTGTGAAAATTACCTCTTTGTGGCTTATCATATTTACCTGAAGAAATAATAATAATTACTTCACAAGGTTGCTGTGAACATTAGAGGTGTTAAGATACATAGCCCACTTAGAACAGATCCTGGCATAAAATAAGTTATTTTTATTATATATATGGCCTACTATATAAAAATAATATGTATTCTTATATAATATTATATAATATTATGTTATTATATATTATCTTATATATTTTCTTATAATATAATATAATATAATAGCATTATTATTCAAGAATAATAATATTATTAGCAACAACTATGTTAATGATTCTTGGGGCACCTGGGTGGCTCAGTCAGTTGAGTGGCCAACTTCAGCTGACAGCTCGGAGCCTGGAGCCTGCCTCAGATTCTGTGTCTCCCTCTCTCTCTCTGCCCCTTCCTTGCTCCTGCTCTGTCTCTCTCTCTTTCAAAAATAAATAAACATTAAAAAATAAAAATAAGGATATTAAAAAAACTATATTAATCATTCTTGTTACAAGGTGCCATGGTGGCACAAAGAAAAAAGTCAACATACAGTAGAGAAGTCAGGAAAAGGAGTAAAAACCTCTAACTGGAGACAGAAAGATACATGGGGATTATCCAACTAAGTTGGAAGGGAGTTTCAGGCCAAGGGGGCAGCATAATACAAAAGCTCATGGTTAGCAGGGTATGGCAAATTCAGGGAACTATAGATGGTCCAATGGGGCCAAGAGAGGAGGAATAGAGAAAATAAGCCTGGAGAAATAAGATGGGAGCAAAATCAACAGATATGGCTACTTGAGCTGTATCCTGATGGCAATAAACACTAAAAGGTTTTAAGTTGGAGGTTGATATGACCACCTGGATACAGTGTGGTGAATGCATTGAAGAGACACAAAACTAGAAAAGGGGACCAGAAGTCAAGAACTCAAGAATGAAATGAAGTTAGCATGTGCTCACGCTGTGAAAATGAGAATGGATTGTTAACAAACTTGTGACATACCAACTGACTGGCTGTCAGAATAGAAGGATAGAGAAGAGTTGAGGCAGTTCCTTAAGGTCTTGGAAACTCAGTGGCCTGAGGTATCATTTCCTGAGACCTGAACCAGGGGACAGATGATCAAGCTTTGCAGGAAAGAGGCCAAGTTCAGTATGGTACATGTTGACCTTGAGAAGTCCATGAGGCATCCAAATGGAAATAATCAATAAATACTTGGATATGTGTGTCTGGAGCTTAGAAGACAGCTCTTAGCTAGAGTTGATTTTTCAAGTTATCACCAAGGAATTAAGTCCTGTCACCCAGAGAATGTGCTCAGAATGAAGAGAAGTCGGCAGATCCTTGACAATACAAAATGGGCAGGAAATGGAGTCTAGAATAAAGATTGTGAAAGACAACTTCAGACACAGAAGGAAAACCAAGGTTTTAAAGGTGCAAATGAATCCAAAGCAAGAAAGTTTTTCAAGAGAGGACTGTGCAGTAAGTAAGTCCTTAAGAGAAGTCATTGGATTTAATTCCATAGAGGGCACTAGTCAGTTTGATGGGGCAGTGGTAAGGGGAAGGGCAGAGATAGTGAAAAGGAAGGAGATGTAGCAAGTGCCAGAAACAACAGATTTGGCTTTGAAAAAGAGTAGAGAAAATAAAACAAATGGAGAATGGAATTGATTGATGTACTGATTTTCTTAGATGTTTTTAGATGGGAACTATTTGGTCATGACAGAAAGAAGCCAGGAAAGCATTCTACAGTCGGAGAATGTAATTCATAAAGGGCATGAGTGATAGAACTAGGTCACTGAGGAAGGCAGACATCTCTTGTGGGAACATGGGAAGGCAGGAGGAAGGGACAGTGTTTGTGCCTATAAGTCTGTAAAAGTAAGAATAGGAAATCAAATGACTTTTTATAAGACAAATACTATTTGTATGTGAAGTAGTAAGTGACATCTTCTGAGAGCAGGTAGGAAATGGCATGGGAAGGGATCTAAGGAGAAGAGAGGCTTGGAAAACTGTGGAGTAACAAAGCCAACTACCAAAACATAGAAAATTTGAGGAGCAGTACTGGGAGTCCATTAGAAGCTAAAGATTATGGATGCTGGTCTGTGAGGATGTTTGATTTTCCTCTGTAGTGATTGGTAGCCAAGAAGGCAGACAGGTGGATTAATCCAGGGCTAAGGTTTTACTAACTGCAGTGAGGAAAAGGCTAGTATGTGCTGACAGTATTGGCAAGAGGGTGATTGAGTGACAAACCACGGTTTCCAGATCAATAGAAAGAGAAAAGAAGGCAGTATGGGGTGGGAGAGAGGGAGAAACAGGAAGATGGATTTAAGATTGCAGATAATGAACTGATTCTTGGCCAAGTCAAGGTCTTGAGAGCAAGTGGCCAAAAGGTGGAAACGAGGTGAAGGTGACAAGAGGTAAAGAAATGAAACTGTAAGAACGGTTCATTTGTGTAAACAGTTTCAGCCACTATTGATGTGGGTAGTTTTGTATGCCTGATTTCTTTTTGTTTTTTGTTTGTTTTTTGACACTACTAAGGTGTGAGCCCATCCCTGATAGAACTGATAGAGCATATTTCTGGAACATATTACAAGACCTTATTGACTTTGCCCCTCGGAATTTTGAAGAATGAAATTCTTTCCAAAACACTGGGGATACAGACCTAATTAAAGGCAGAGGGGTGTATTGGATCAATGATTTTCATGGCATGATTTGTGTATCACCATGATACGTCACATGATTTTAGGAGTTCAGGGACTCAAACTTGATATTTTTACTCCAGCAGCTGTATAGTTACTTCAATATGAATTTGAATAGCGTAGAATAAGTTCATCAAGCTTACGGGATACTTTGCTTAGGAAAATTTTAAGGTAAATAGTTAAAATGTGAATACACTTTTAAAAGTTTATCTATTTTGAGAGAGAGAATCTCGAGTAGGCTCCACACTGCCAGTGCAAAGCCCAACGCAGGGCTCAAACTCACCAACCATGACACCATGACCAACTGAGTTGAATACATAACCGACTGAGCCACCCAGGCACCCTGTGAATACATTAAGGAAAAATGTATGGCAAGAGTGGTGATGTCCAAGTCTCTGCTACACGTTGTTGAGCTCATTTCAAGGACCAAAGACTAGACCAAAGGCTAGAACTACCCTGCATATTTTCACACAGAATCACAGGAGTCTATTCTTTTTGTAGTGTTTCTTTTCCGTAATGGTTGTAACTTTTTAAGCCAAATTCGAATTAAAAATAAATGGAGAGTAAAACATTATTTTTTTTTCTAGGCACTATTGGATTTTAGGAAGAACATAGGAAAACTCCAGATAATTTGTTGTCAAATTTCTGTCCCAGTTGCTCTGATCTGAATTTTTCTGAAGGAGATCATTAAGAAATCAAGCAAAAGACTACTATGGAAGTGAAGTAGAACCAAAATCCATTCTTCTTTTCTTTTTTCTTTAATTTTTATGTGTATTTATTTTTGAGTTAGAGAGATAGAGAGCGAGCAGGGGAAGGGCAAAGAGAGAGAGAATCCCAAGCAGGCTGCATGTTGTCAGCACAGAGCCCCACGTGGGGCTCTAACTCAGGAACCAAGAGATCATAACCTGAGCCGCAATAAAGAGTTGGACATTTAACCGACTGAGCCACCCAGGTGCCCCTTCATTCTTCTTTTCTAAAAACCTTAGAGTTGAGAATTTGAACTTGTGTTTGGGAAAAATGAAAAAATAGAAGC
Source organism: Suricata suricatta (assembly GCF_006229205.1). Taxonomy (NCBI): domain Eukaryota; kingdom Metazoa; phylum Chordata; class Mammalia; order Carnivora; family Herpestidae; genus Suricata; species Suricata suricatta. The sequence goes on from NC_043704.1 coordinate 142,336,345, forward strand.
CAAAAATGCATTGATAAAAATCCATCCATTCTGAAACATATATTCATTTTCTGCCATATCTTTTCTAGAGCCCAGCTAAAATAGGTGGAAAATAGTCAAGACAAGTTCACAATGAGGTTTCACAGAAAAAGCATGTGTAAATTACAGTATTAATTACACTCAGTGTGATCAAATATGAATTTCTTAAGAGTCAGGTTTCTGGCCATGGAGTCATGCTCTAAGAATGAAGTCCTTTCCAGGGTGCCCTGGGTGGCTGAGTCGGTTAGGTGTCCAACTTAGGCTCAGGTCATGATCTCATCGTTTGTGAGTTCGAGCCCCAAGTCAGGCTTTGTACTGACAGCTCAGAGCCTGGAGCCTGCTTCAGATTCGCTCAGCCCCTCTCCTGCTGGTGCTCTGTCTCTCTGTATCTCTCAAGAATAAATAAACAAATTTTTTTAAATGAATGAAGTCCTTCCCAGGGATACTTGCCCAGATTAAGGCCAGATTCACCATTAAAACAGTGTGCAATTTAGATGCACATCAGTTTCGCCAGCCCATCAGTTTGCATTGGAAAGCCTCATTAGTTTGAAATGGGTGATGCTTTCTCCCAAAGATTTGGTTGAAGCCTATCTATATACTGCCTCTTCTTGGGGGGAAAATCATTTTAATTTTTTTTTTATTTTATTGTTATCATTGGGGGGTGGGAATCACTTAATAAAACTAGCCCATAATTAGGGGCATGTTGAGCCCTTTCAGAAAACAAAACCATTTTCCAAGCTCTAAACAAAATTTGTTTTCATGGATACCATGAGCTAATTACAAATGATTTCCATCTCTTAATTAAAAATTAGGTCCATTAGTACCTCCAATTAGCAACAATTAGCCGTTAAATTGTATTTACTGTAAAAGACCTGAGACAGAGTTATGTGTTCCTACAAGCCATGCATGAAAATCAGTTTCATTTCTTTGCTCAAATATTGCATATCTATTTTAATTACAAAATTGCATTTGTTTAAATGTACTAATTGGTTGTTTCTTTTCGATAAATTCTAATAAGGAAGACTTTGTTCTACTTATTATTCGTCTGTTCAACTAATATTTACTGAGCTCCTATAGTGCTACACGGAACCAAGGCTAGAGGGCATAATAAAAATGTACCCATTGCCTTCAAAGAACAAAGAATCTAACAACAGACCCCAGAGTTGTAAAGACTTGTCATATAGCACAGCGTGCCACACATACCATAAAAGCAGTGTGCAGAACATATTTTGGTTGAGTAATTGACAAACAGGCATGTGCATGTGGTCACTATATTCCTGCTAGTGCATTTATATTGCTCACTACGTTACAAACATAAAGCCTTAAAGACATTTCCTGTGGGGCCACCATTTTGATTGCTTTATTCAAACAACTGCTAGCTAAAGGGAGCTTAAGCAAATAAACTATTGTGTAAACATCACTAATTTAACCCAGTTTGGGAGGAGGTATGGAGGGGGTTGGGGTAGAAGGATGCGAAATTTTATGCCTTATTTTCTAATCCAACAAGAATTTTTTTCTATAAAGGTCCATAATATAAATATTTTAGGCTCCGATGGCCATACAGTGTATCATAACTACTCTGCCTTAAGGGTGGAAACAGCCACAGACTATGTGTAAATGGATGAGCATGGCTATATCCCAATAAAGCTTTATTTATAAAACAGGAAATAAGCTGTATTTGGCCTGTGGACAATGTAGTTTGCCCAGCCCCACTCTGATCATTTTGTTTTTGTAAGTATTCCAAATTAAATGCTATTACTGACATCACAATAAGCACGAAGTACATTTCGTTTTAAAATTTCCATTTTTTGTGTTGTTTTTTTGTTTCATGAAAGGCATATGAAACTTCAGAAAGGCAGAGGTAGGAGCAATTAAGATAAAGACTAAAAGAGTCATTTCTTAATACTTTAGTGTGTACAGCATAATCATTTGTGGTACTGAGGTGTTAAAACTCTAAATACCTTTTATATTTTTCACATACTCATCATATATTGGTTTCCTGGGACTTATTTGTACCAGCAATGGAAGATTCTCAAACAGGAAAATTAAATATATATCCTGTTTAATATTCTCTTGTCAGCCTTAGAATGCTATGCTTCCAGAAATTTATAGAGAAGGTAAGAGATATGTCATCCCAACGGATTTGTAGTAAAAAACGTACTTTGCATCTCTGTCGCACCAGCTAGGCTGGGATTCTCGTGGCTGCTGTGGTTGATGGGTGTCCACTGAAGTCATTCTTGAACTGTCAGTACTAGCTAGCTCTCCCGTCTCCATTTCTTCCCTGAGTGTGGGATTCCGCTTTGCACCCACAGTGAAGGGATGCTTTCCTGGTTTTATGTGAAGATTTCACACTGCGTAGGGCAGGCGTGGGAGGGCCGGAGGGAGGACTGCCCTTCTGTGGTGGGGTCAGAGACATTCCGCTCGGTGAGGCAGCACACACGGGACATGCAAAGGCGGAATCCCAAATGCCATCTCCTGCAGCAGGGTCCGCCGTGTGTAGCGGCGACGGGCTCATGCACACCCCAGCAGCAGCGTGCAGTATCACTTAGTACTCCAATCAGTACTTCTGTACACAGTGCTTCTGTGATGGCAGCAGAGGAGGATAGCATTTGCAAGACAAGGATCGATTTTAAAGGAAGCTAATTGCGTGTTCAGGAACCAGCACATCTGGTACTGAGAGCACATGGTTCCCTTTTTAGTCAACAGCACGAAGTGGGCACGGGAGGCTCCTGCCAGGGAGTTCGGCCCTGAATCGACTGTGATTCAACACTTGCCAGAGGCGGGCTTGAGACATCTGATACTGGAGAGACACCGCCTGAAAGACATGCTGACATTTCTCTAGACTCGGTGTTAAATTAGTTTATCAGAAAGCAAAATACCTGAACCGTGTGATTGCACATCCCTATAGAAATGCTTCTCAGAGTTAGAATGTAATGTTTAACCTCTTCCTTCTTAGAGGGGTGACACATGACACAGACACTTAACATCACTAGCTTTCTGGAGACGCTACAGTGGGAGTAATTGTCCATTATTTTACCAAATATTCCTTATATAAAGCAGCACATGATGAACTGCTGCTGGAGTTCAGGGCCTCGGCAAGCAAGCATCTCTCTCCCGATGAACAGATAGCCTTCTTTTTAACTGACGTTCTAAGACGCATGACGTCATCTACTTCCCTTTAACCTTAGCCATCAGAGTGGTTCGAATCAGATGCAGTACATTGCAAGTGTTCCCTGTGGCATGTTCTCTCTCTTTTTTTAATGTTTATTTTTGAGAGCGCGAGAGAGAGCACAAACAGGGTAGGGGTGGAGACAGACAGACAGACAGAATCTGAAGCAGGCTCCAGGCTCTGAGCTGTCAGCCCAGAGCCCGACGCAGGGTTCGAGCTCCGGAACCACGAGATCATGACCTGAGCCGAAGTTGGACGCCTGTCTGAGCCACTGAGGCACCCAAAGCATGTTCTCTTGATTGCTCTCAACTCTTCATTGATTTTTCTGGTGTGTTAATTGTGCTTTTTAATATAGTGCTTAATTATTTAAACCCTTCACAGGTTTGACTTGGAAATACAAAAGCTCTACATTTTATGGTAAAAAAAAAAATACTAATGGGCTCCGGCAAGTTTGTGTGCAAGATAAAATGAAAGATGAATGTGATTATATATTGATCTGATCTAAAAATTGGCCAGGAGGCATTGCTTTCATTCATTCACATGCGTGCAACTCTGCATAGGAAAAACTGTGGCATGATAATTAGAAATGGCTTTCAGAACCAAGAAGGTGGAGGCGATTCCTAGTCCAGTTATTTAGTAATTATTTCACAACAACAGCTACTTAAATTTTCTGAAACTTAACTCTTCCTCTGCTTAAGTACAGACAGTGCATTCACTCCTCTCACTGTATACTTGTCTGAGGATTAATGGAGATGACGTAGCTAAAAGCGCCCACTTCGTGCCTGACTCATAATAGGTACTAAGTAACTGAGGCTTCCTTTCCTCTCCCTTCCCCTGCATTCAGAGAAGTGTGTCAGACTTCTTGAAGCATCGCTACCCTCACATTTGCCATAAGAGACTGAACCAAAGCTGTTTTAAAACAGAGATTCCAAACCCAACATCTAACAAAGAAGAAATATTAAAGTTTATTATCTATCTTCTCTATTATCTAAACTATTATAATATTATTAGTTGAATATTACAATAAATAAAATTTAAAACTTTTTAATTAACATCATGAAAAAATAATATTTATAATGTAAAGTGAAAAAGTGACCGAATTGGACAACCATTAAGATTTTGAGTCCTCTTTGAGCTAAAAGAGAGGGCGTTGAATGATTATCATATAAGTTTTAGATTTTTTTCTAAACTCTTCGAAATGTTGCTTTAAAACTTGTATCATTTGTAGGGCGTCTGGGTGGCTCAGTCAGTCGGGTGTCTGACTTCAGCTCAGGTCATGATCTCACAGTTTGTAAGTTCAAGCCCAGTGTCGGACTCTGTGCTGACAGCTCAGAGCCTGGAGCCTGCTTCAGATTCTGTGTCTCCCTCTCTCTCTGCCCCTCCCTGGCTCACACTCTGTCTCTGTCTCTCTCAAAAGTAAATAAATATTAAGAAAAAAAATTTAAATCTGTATCATTTGCTAAAATTTTAATAGCACTATCTTTCAATATATATAATATTGGGGAGCTATTTTATAGGCCAAGAAGACATGTAATGTAAGACAATGTAATGATAGACTCCGCTTCTATTCATTGTCTATCAACACTGGAATTTATGGTGGAACTGAAGGAAACGTATTTTTGATAAAAGTGGTATAGAATTTCTGAGCGATTCTGCAGTCTGGTCAGTCTTAATTGTTTATGTGACTTCATCCTCCTTCTACCAGAAGGTCTGTCTCCACAACCACCTGAATGCTGCTTTTAACACTCTCCATACTGAAATCACGTTTCAAATGACATAGTGCTTGCACGCAGCCCTTAGAACAAGCGAAAACCTTCTCAGTTTATTTAATGGGAAACTGATAAAATATGTTTGAAATTGGGATCAGCTTGACTTTAATTGCATGTGGCTATTAAGTTTAGCTTCCATAAATTATATATGTTCTATAGATAACATACAATTATGCATGCCTATGTATGTGCCTGTAAGTACACCTTTAAAAATGTTAAAAATGTACATTTAAAACAAAATCTCCTGGTTTTGGAGGTAATCTGTTTCCCCAGCCTGCAGATCACAAAATATTTGTTCCTACCAAAATCATGGTGATGATTTTTCAAAGTCCATTTGCCACCCAAGATATTGCTTATACATCCTTCTCTTCTACCACTAACTTTTATTCATTTTGATAATGTGGAACAGTATATTATTTCTTACCAGGTCGGTCCTTTTCTACTAGGCTTACCTATGCACTTTGGTGTACTCACTGTGATTTAGCTTTGATACAATATTGATTGAAGAGCTCTCAGGTCTGTGACCTAGATACTACATATCAAAAACTATAGTCACTTCCCATCAAGTTCCCTTAAAAATAGAAAACAAGAAGTAGGAAAGGTTTTCAACCAGCGGTGCCCTTTAATTTACATGCAATGGACATATTTCAGCTGGCAACCAAACCATGTTAGATTCAGGGTAATGGATTGCAGGCCACAAAAAGGCATAAAGTTAATTACTTTCTGTGCCTGCATGCATCCAGCAGGCTACCCGAGAGACTCCGATCTGGGAAAGCACAAGACTCCAGATTCAGGAAATGGGAATTTCCTTCCTAATTGAGCAGTTACTTAGCAAGTCAAATATGCGGAGTTGGTTTTAATAAATCATTGAGATTTTTGAGATATTTGTTATGGAAAAATTAAAGCCTGCTAGCCAAAGAAGACCAGAGACCAACTAGAGTCAAATTAGATTTACCATCTTGAACAATGAGGGAGACATTGCAGGTGATCCATGAAGCATCGCAGAAGAGGGAGTGCTGAGGGGCTCATAGGATTTGAGGTTGTACAACACGATTTGGGGAAGGGTTTCACGAAGCGCCAGTCTGTTCTGCAGTGGGTGCTATCAGGAAGTGGGGACAACAGAATGGTTGGGGGCCTTAGTAACTTTGTTAAGTGAGAGGAACAAAGCTAAGCTAGAGTTGCCGTTGGTAATGAGTCAGTAGTCCCACATGTTAGACAGAAAAAGGAGGTGTTTAATCGTTTTCTGGTTTGCAAAATGCCCTTGCCTCCCTCTTTTATCCCCCAGTCATCAACTGTTCTTGTCTGATAATTGTTGATAATCCTCAAAACCTGTTTAATTGGGAATACTATGACCTTGCTAATAGCTACCAGCTAATTAAAGATCATTTGAAAGATTTCCATAAATTCTTTCCTTATCTAAAGGGCAATTATAATGCAGCCTGATGAAAATAGAACATTCGATGGCCTTGATAAAATGTAAACACAAGCATGAGATAGGTCAAAATGTGTTTTGTTTATTATAAGCATTGAGTATATATGGAAGGTACTGCTAATGTAAAAATGAATCTATGTTCAAGAAGAATACCTTATGTTCAAGGTGCTGTGCTAGGTACTTTTCTTGGAATCGTTTGTTACATTCGATTGTCACAGCTATCCAGTAAGGAAATTTCTGTGTCCTCTACAAAATGCTTCTTCACAAGCGCAGCTGGACCCCCACACATATTTATTCTCCTTCAGGTGTTTTCAACTTTGCAACCTTCTCAAGTTCCAAACAGTCTTGCCATTTATGCTCAGAAGATGGCGATCTCCTCCTTGATGAAATGATGGATACCATATTTGATCTGATCCCCCACAGATGTTTTCTCTGTAGTTCAAACGTCTTCATTCTTCCTCTCTTCCTGTCCTCCTGTCCTCTTGTATTTTGCCAAGTCATGGCCTTCTCTTTTTCAATGTTAACCCTTCCTTCTGTGTTCTTGTTTTTGTGTCTTAACCTCTGACATTGTTACAGCAGTGATCCCACACGCATCCATTGGTGATATTTCCTCTGCTCAAACAAAATCAAAAAGGTATAGGTCCTTTCTATCTTGTTTCCCAGGGTGCTGGTTTAAGGGCACTTTGCTTTTCCTCTCTTCCTAGTGAAGTCATCTGCCTCCTCAGCTGTAACTGGCACGTAGATGGCCTCCAAATCTCTACTGTTCATCCCATCCTATGAGTTCTGTGCCCCTGTTTCTAGATACCTCCGAAGTGTCCCCCTTCTACTTCTACCACCCTTGGCTGGCCCAGCGGAGCCCAGACTTCATATTCACAATGCAAGACTCCCAGTCTGCTCCCAGTCTGCTTTCTCCCACAGACTTCCCTACTGTTCAAGCAAACCATTATCAGTATTATTTCTCTAAGACAAGCTTTTCAACATTAAGTGTATCTATGAATTTAGGATTGTTATGGTCTCTGATAGTGGCTTGGAGTATAGCTCTTCCTTTTGGGTGAGGAATGTTGTGGAATCTGGTCTGGATCACCTGGTGGAAGAACCAAGAGATCTTGGAGATCTTGGAAGGGAAGAGGTTTATTTAACACCAGTGGGCTCAGAGGAAATCATTCTCCAGAAGTCTGAACCCAGAGCATTAGCAGAGGGAACAATTTATAGCCTATAACTTTCTCATTCCTTATTAATCAGGGACAGGTGTTACCTATTAATCCTGTCACCCATCTTACAAAAGTTTTCCCTGTCACTGTTGCCCATCTTACAACAGATTTTTCCTCTCATTCTCCCCCCTTGATGTCCCTTTAAACAGGGCATCATCTTTAGATTCATCCACCGATGATACCCTGCTCTTACTGGCTCCAAATGGGGCCCAGATCAGAGGCAATCAATACCAACAGAACATGCTATTCACAAGAGGAAGGTGAGTGCAAATAGGAACCTCTCACTGTTTCCCCAACTTTCTGGGGTAACCTCTGCCAACACGATGTAGAATAGAAATCTCTAATACATTGGCAAGACATTTTTCTTCCAAGCAATTGAACTTCAAACCTCAGAGACACTTTGGCTTACTCTTCCTTACAAGCAACTTTCCTTTTTCATATAAATTTCATAACATACTTTGAATCTGCCATCCCATTCCTCTCTATCACCCAGTCCAGGTTGGGTCTAATTTTATTACTGTAATGTAATAATATTACTGGTCTCTCCCTTTCTTACTGAGCCTTCACACAAATGCCTGAATAAACACTGAGATTAACATTTTTACTTTAACTTGGTCTGCAAGGATATGATCTTAAGGTAACAATTGGAGGTTACCTTAGTAAATACAGATCCCTACTCTGTTCTTTCACTGTCAGAGAAAGGGTACAGATTAGATTTCAGAATCTAAAGGCCACTTTTCCAAAACCAACACTCCTACTAGTACGTACCAGAAATACTACACTACTCAAAGCTATGGATGGCTTACAGAGATTAATTCTATAGAGACATAGGAGTTAACACTGTGTCATACTGTATATATAACCACCATGTGACGATTGCTCATTGGTCTATTGGTCTTTTCGTAAGTGCAGACCTAAAATTTTTCTGGGAAGAATCTTATTTTTCCTGCAGCTAACCTCCAAATAGTGGGAGGTTTATTTTGGGTGGAATGGGTTTCTTAAATTCTTAGCTTCTTCAATTTGACACTATCCAGGGCCAAGTTCAGCATTGGGACTTACGTGCTACCAACAGCAAAGAAAGCTACATTCCAAGTCCTTGTCAAGAAGTACAACAATTCCAAAGTCACTAACGTTCATACCTTTCAGAACCTTGGCTAAAACAACATAGGTTTGGAGGAATATTTGGATAGTCTGCAACATATCCATTCTCCTTTGTTATTCTAAATTATAGCCCTAGATTAAGCTGAAGAAGTTGTTTTACTTGGAATCCTGTGTCCCACTGACCCCCTGAAAAATAGCTTTTTCTCAAGTAAGCATTGGCACAATGCCATTCACTTACATTTGAAGGACACTATAATAGCCCTTGGAAATTTGATTTGCTTGCTAAGGATTTTGCTCCTTAGACTACATAGTATCTCCTCTTTTCTGACCCATGGGAGAAAATTCTCTCTTGCCTCCATATTGAGAATTATTCTATGCATCTGATTTTTTTTCTTCACCCACAGTGAATCATGAAACTCATTGCTAACTAACTCTGATGAATTTTAATGGTATATATTTTATCAGCCCTATTCACTTCATCTTACTTTGTTCCCTTCAGCTCATTTTTCTCACTTATTTGAGACTACAACATTTTATACAATTTCGGAAGCCGCCTTAAATCCTTTTGGGGAGCAAGATGAGCTATAATTAAATAAATGAGTGGAGACTCCTAATACATACAATTCTTAGTCATGAGCCACAACTCAAAGTTTTCAATAATTAAAAAGGACTCGTCTGCCTTATGTTCAAGGCCTGCCACCGTTTAATCCTCAAACTACCTTCCAGTCTTTTCCCGCCATGCCCCTCCATAATTCTGTTCTTCCACTGGTCATAACTATCTGTGAGATGTGTGCACTTTCCTTCTCACTTGGCCTGTGCTGGTGTTCCACCTGATTCTCCCATTCCTGCAGTTTCTGCTGCTCACGTCTTCCTCATCTTTAACAGTGTCTCTGCCATGAATTTCTTCCAATGTTCATGGCCAGATATGATGTCACTTTATTTGGAAAACTCAAAGTCTTCAGTGAGCACCTGTTGTGTTCCACCCGACAGCATAGACATTTGCACATTTCCTCACCACTTGTCTACCGCCCGTCTTTAGATTTCAGGTCCCTGGAGGTTTGGAGCTCAAGAACTGTGCTATTCCCATTATCTCTAATTTTACTAAAACTCAAATTTTTGATGAAAGTAAAAGTCTTTAAATAAGGTATCATGCTCAACTACAGGCTTCAGTGTTGACCTTACTCCAAATAAATGTGGAAGACAAACTATGAAGGTGATACTGAGCTCGTCAGATGCTTATGAACGAATACATGTTCTCTAATAGGCCTAGAATTTTGGACAATTTTTTTTCCCAGAAAGTTACTCTAATTAACTGTCATCCCTTGACAGGATTAGCATAACATCCAGGTGACTGGTTTTGCTGATTCAAGCCTTGCCCCGTCCCTATCCATTCTCTACCAGCACCAGCGCCATCTTCCAAAAACTGTTTCAAATCCTCCCACAGCCTTCAGAACATCCTCTTCAGTCCTTACCCCAGCTACCTCCTTCATGATCCCCATGTCTACTTCTCCACACTCATCCCTCACTACTTCTGTGTTCCAGGTATAATTATTTTCAGTTTCCAGGACTGGACCGAGCCTCTGGGCTCTTCGCCTAAGTGAATATATAAGGATGAGCCGTCCCTTCTGTCTGGTTGCTCTGCCTAGATGTCTAATGCTTTCCCTCTACTCCTCAATTTGCTAATTTGGGCTTATTTTCCAGAGATTGTCTCAGAGGGTTTTTCTTTTCCATGGACGTGTCCTTCATCTGTCTATCTTGTCTTACAGATAGCACTTTCTCTTTAGGTCCCTTGGAATATCATCATCATAACATTTAACACACTGAATCATCATTTTCTGTTTAATTATCTTTCTTTCCCTGTAGAGTCAAGACTATAAACTCCTTTATTTTTTTTAAATTTTTTTTAATGTTTTGTTTATTTTTGATACAGAAAGAGACAGAGTATGAGAGGGGGTGGGTCAGAGAGAGAGGGAGACACAGAACCAGAAGCAGGCTCCAGGCTCTGAGCTAGCTGTCAGCACAGAGCCTGACGCGGGGCTCAAACCCACGAACGTGAGATCTGACCTGAGCCGAAGCTGGAGGCTTAACCGACTGAGCCACCCAGGTGCCCCTAAACTCCTTTAGAGCAGTGACTAATATATGCCTTATTTCCCCATTACCCAGCAGCATCTGGGTAGTGTTTAATAAATATTTGTTGATTGAACAAATGATGCCCACTTGTAAGAATGTGGATTTGGTAGACACACCTATTTCGTCCTAACCTAAACTTCAAAAAAAAAATTGAAATAGTAAAAGGAAAACAGAATTCCCAGAATTTTGGAAATTTGAATTAACAATGAAGTACAGAAAGCTTTCTGAATGGGATAGAAAAAATCTCATGAATAAGAAAGTGGGAGAAAAAGTGAAAAAATTAGAAGGTAATAGAATTTGGGGGAAAGGAATCTTAATGAAGTAATTTAAATGTTAGTTGAAACCCACAATGTGATTGTTAGAAATATGACTGTCCTTCAGCAATGCTGCTTATCTGGAGGATTTCGTTTTGTTAATTGTTTTTCCTAGATAGCCATCATATTCATGTATCTTACTAACATCATTATAATGATTCCCCAGAGTCACCTTCTGAAAGTTCTTTCAGACCCTTTTTGTTGACCAGGTCCCTCACAGGCACACCACTGTAAACACAGTGGTCCCAATGACATAGCATCTTTGTCTCGTGTGTGTGTGTGTGTGTGTGTGTGTGTGTGTGTGTGTGTGCGCAAATTCTTCAATGGCCTGTGAGATTCTCGTTTGCAGATTCTCTAGAACACATGCATGTAGATGCCTCACACTCATTGTGACTGGTAATCGGGGCAAGTAATGGCCTTTGGCTCTTTTTCATTAATGCAATAGAAAAGCACTGTACCCAATCCATTAGTGATGCACCATTATATTAAGAGCTTACTGAAGAAAGGCAGCCAGCCACTGGACATAGGGCTAGTTTTCTTTAAATTGTATTTTCAGCCTTGATCAAACAAGGCACCCTTTTATCTAGCAGGGAAGTTTGTGCTCCCTCCCTGTCACTCTTTCTCGTTTTATTTTGTCCTAATTTATCCTTGCAGTACACAAGGAATGTAACTAATGTTTTCTAAGTGACATTGAAAATTCTGGCAGATTAACAATGTTCATAGGGATTAAATCTCAATTTGTCGTTTGAAAACTTTTCTCTTTGATTTTTCCTATCTGTGGGTTTCAGTTTCTTGAATTCCTTAGTCTCAAAGAGATGTTTTTCCTCTTTTTTTTTTTTTTTTGTTATAAAACTGGCTATAAATGTAAAACAAGCAGCCATTCTGTTTGGGCTTATTTCTTATTATTATTCTTTTAGCATTCATGCAGATAAATCTCCTTTGTTGTTTTCATTTCCTTCAGGAAATTATATTTGATTGATGGTCTTGAACTTGGCTAGTTTAGGCAAGATTTGAGGGGTTTTTATTCTTAATCCCTTACACTCAGTTGAATTATTTGGCCCCTAGCTCACATCACTGGCATTTATACTTAACACCCAAGCCATTTAGACTTCAGGTTCATTTGAAGAACTAATACCATATGAGGCTAAAATACATAAGTGTGTATAAGGCCTAGTTTCTGGAATATCTTTCCATAGCAATTTCATCAAAAGGGGAATGCAGCCACTCAGCCAACGCAAAGCAAATCAACCGAATAGGCCTGTTTCTATATTCTCTAATTTGTGTGTAAAAATGAGCATTGGGGCACTGGGGGGCTCAGACAGTTGAGCATCCAACTTCAGCTCAGGTCATGATCTCACCATCAGTGAGTCTGAGCCCTGCATCAGGTTCAGTGCTGACAGCCTGGAGCCTGCTTCGGATCCTGTGTCTCCCTCTCTCTCTGCCCCTTCCCCACGATGCGCTCTCTCTTTCTCTCTCTCTCTCCGTCTCAAAAATAAAATAAAAACATAGGGGCCCCTGGGTGGCTCAACTTTGGCTCAGGTCGTGATCTCACAGTTCATGAGTCAGAGCATGTGTTGGGCTCTGCGCTGACAGCTCTGAACCTGGAGCCTGCTACAGATTCTGTGTCTTCCTCTTTGTCTGCCTCTTCCCTGCTCATGCTCTGTCTGTCTGTCTGTCTCTCTCAAAAATAAATAAACATTAAAAAAATAAACAGCAGGATAAAAATAAAATAAACATAAAAGATTTTTAAAGATAAATAAAAATGAGTATTAAAGTAAATAATACAACAAAAGTCTTGTTAAAGCATGGAAAGTGCAGTTTTGTGTCCATCTCTGCAGTGAGCTCCTGTCATCACTGCGGGCCACTGTCAGTGACAACGCAGAAGGAGAAGACACGGGAACATGGCAGCACACACCTCTAGTGCCCGGCAGGCAGCACACACTGAAGCAATGCCCTTTGCTTTGAGAGGTTAGCAGATTTAAGCAGTTCACCAGCACTTAGGTCCCTGTTCTTCCTGTGCGCTCTCTCTGCGGCCTCCCTGGCCACATAATGAACCCAACAGGGAGCTACTGTGGGAGCTTAGTGAGAAATTCAAATAGTCCTAATAGGGTCTTGGGTCTACTCACTTTCTAGAAAGGGTTCCAAGTTTGTGACTTCACGTTTTCAGTTCTCTGCCTTGGGTTCTCAAGATGTGGTCCTAGACCAGCGGCATTGGCACCTCCTAAGAACATGTGAAAACACAATGCTCAGGCCCAGTAGCATCTCTTACAAGTCGTCCAGGTGACACTGACACTCACTCAAGACTGAGAACCACTCCGAGCCAGTCAGCCAGCCACAGGCAGGATGGACTCATGAAGACAATGTAGGGAGGGAAACTGATGGTGGAAAGAAAAGGAGAACGTTAATTATCCTCCATTGTTCAAGCTCTTTTCTTCCAGAATTCTATTAGACGTTATCATTGCCTTGTACAACCTCCTTCCTTCTGTGTGATGTTTAAAACAACAACAACAACATAATTTGACATGGATTGGAATATGAGTATTTTAAGTGGGTCCCTTGGAGAGAATCTGAGAAATCCCTATGTGAGTTTATGCAGTCGATGCAAACTGTCAGGATGCATGGCCTATGATGACAGATTTAGGAAATCCTAGGAAAATAAAGTAAAACAGATTGGCACATTGGCAGAGTGTGCGCATTCACTACAGCATGGTGGGTTCCTTCAGGAAGGTCTTAGCAATGTTAAAGCGATTTTATGTATTTATGTGTGTGTGTGTGTATATATATATATATATATATATATATATATATATATATATATATAGAAAGAGAGAGAGAGAGAGAGAGAGAGGCAGAGTGGAGGAGGGGCAGAGAGAGGGAGAGAAAATCCCAAGCAGACTCCATGCTGTCAGCACAGAGACCACTACTGGGCTCACACTCATGGACTGTGAGATCATGACCTGAGCTGAAACATATATATGTTTCTATTTTACTTTCCTATTCTTAACGCAAGATAAAACTCCAAGGAAGAATGATAGAAATTCAGAATATACAAAACTTGAATGTATCACTTAAACTTGATTAGTCTTTTGGTCATTATGTAAAACATAGATTTCCTTGGAGAACACATTTAGGCATAATTCCCCAACCAACTCCTAAGATAGCAGATCTAAAATTTTCTAGGATATTAGAGTCACCAGGGGAGCTTTAAATGCCGAACACCCAGGCCGTGCTCCAGACCCATTAAATCAGCTATTCGTAGGTGGGATCCAAGCACGAGTGTTTTGTTAAAGCTTCCCAGGCAATTCCAAAGTAAAGCCAGGCTTAAAAATCTTAGTCTCATGAAATGTTAATGTACTTAAAAAAAAAATTAAAGCTCTAAGATTCTGCACATTTAGGAAATGCCGCAAACTGTATTTGTCTTCCTAAAGATGCCTACAGATTCACAGTAGATATTTGCTCATTAAAAGCTGAGAAGTCCTGCAGGGGCAGTCGGGGGGGGGTGGTGGTGGATATGGTGGATGTAAAGAAGAAAAGAGGAAAGGAGAGAAAGGGACCCTCCCCTCCACCATGAAAAACAAAAATGTCTATATGATTGGTTTATTCTCTCATTTTTAAAGCTTGTTTACTCAGAGATAACTTTGTATATGGAACACCTGTAAAAAATCCTTTGGAACATTCCTATTATGGAATATAATTTGGAAAATACTGAATAAAAAGAGTCCACAGTGAAGGCTTTTCTTGCAAAGCTTATTAAAGACCAGGTTACATCTAGCTTTGCTTCACTTCCGTGTTGCATTTGATACGTAAAAGAACCTGTTGACATAACCAACAGACATATGAAAAGATGTTCACCATCATTCATCATCAGGGAAATACAAATCAAAAGTACAATCCTTGCCCCAGGCAATTCTTCTGTCAGGAGAGGTCCAGGTCAGCCACCAAGAACATCAAAGTGGCGAAAGGTCTTTGGGGTAAAAAGAGATCCCATCAAAAAAAAATGGGGTGCCTGGGTGGCTAAGTCGGTTGAGCGTCCGACTTCGGCCCAGGTCATGATCTCAGGGTTCGTGGGTTCGAGCCCCGCATCAGGCTCTATGCTGACAGCTCAGAGCCTGGAACCTGCTTCCGATTCTGTGTGTCCCTCTCTCTCTGCCCCTCTCCTGCTCATGATCTGTCTCTCTCTGTCTCTCAAAAATAAATAAATGTTTAAAAAAAGAGAGTAGAAGGGTGTAAAGGCCAGTGTTCAGATGTTGCAGATGCTTATTATGCTCAAATACCTTTACCTGATATATTTGAATACATGTTACCGACCAAATTGGCTTCAAGAACTTCTCAATCACCCACCAGTATTAAAAAAAAAAAAAAACAGGTGTGACATCACCTCACAACTGTCAACATGGTTAGAATCAACAACACAAGAAACAGCAGGTGCTAGTGAGGATATGGAGAAAAAGGAACCCTCCTGCACTGTTGGTGGGAATGCGTACTGGTGCAGCCACTCTGGAGAACAGTGTGGAGGTTCCTCAAAAAGTTAAAAATAGGACTAACTTATGTTCCAGCAATCACACTACTGTATATTTACCCAAAGAATACAAGAGCCCTAGTGCCAAGAATACATGCACCTCGGTGTTTATAGCAGCATTATTTAGGATGCTCAGGGTATGGAAGCAGCCCAAGTGTCCATCAGTTGATGAACGGATAAAGAAGACTTGGCATATATACACAAGGATTCCAGAATCTTGCCATTTGCAAGGACATGGATGGAGCTAAGAGTGAAATAAGTCAGGCAAAGAAAGACAAATCCCATGTGATTTCCCTCATCTGTGGAATTTAAGAAACAAACAAAAACAAGCAAAGGGGGGGGGAGGAGGAAAGGGAGAATTGAAAGGCAAACCGAGAAGCAGACTCTTGATTATAGAGAGCAAACTGATGGCTCCCAGAAGGGAGGTGGGTGTGGGGAATGGGTGAAATGGGTGACGTACACCTGAAAGTAATATTACATTACATTGTACTAACTGGACTTAAAGTAAAAACTTATAAAAAGGAAAAAAATAAAGTATTGAGTGTAACATTAGAGTTCAGGAATTATACAAGGTGTCTGATAGGAATAGGTTACTTGGGTCACAAGCAGCATGTAAGATTTAGTTTAGACAGGTCAGTCTCCCAAAGTTAAGAGAACAAATGAGTTGGGTAGGTCCTATACGGGTATTGCTAGTATTACTAAATACCCAGTCATAGGAGGTGTTCAGTCAGGTAAGACAGCTGAGCTACATGATGGCAGAAGTGGTGGCAGGAGACAGTAGCTCGGATGCTTGGCCGCGTTTGCAGAGTCAGCACAAAGCATACTCCACTTTCTGTTCTCTGCTACGCGTTTCTACGAACTGTTTTGGAACTTTTTTGGATCTCTGGGGCTTAGCCAATCAAGTCGACTAATCTCACACTTCTTTGTTTCACCAAAACCCACCTGAGCCCTTTTCTCAGGATTCCCTCGCCTCCTTCCCGAGGGCCTATTAAAGAGTAAAATACTCATTTCTGAACGTGTTAACATTTAGCCCCAGCCCTGGAATGTCGGGCCCTGGGACGGAGTGTTTCCACATTAAGCCGCAACCAGACCAGGATGGTGGTGGCCGAGCTTCCTCAGGGGCCCGAGAAAATTCTGCCGACCACAGACTCCTAATTAGGAAATGTTCTTGAGATGCTGCAAATAGTCATAAAAAATATTTAAAGTAATTAGGCAAACTGAATGTGGTTAAACAGCCAATGCCAGAAAGTTCCATCAGCAGCTTTTATTGACGGGACAAGAAAGGCTCGTTCTTGCTGACAGGCAAAATAGCGGGGCGCCCTCTTATTCTGGCCTGCCGTTGTTTTTGCCAGTTCTATCTGAGCTGATAATGTTGTGTGTTTTTTAACTCATTTTCTCTTTGGCCTAATTTCCTCTTTTAAATTCATAAGACCGCCCCAAACACAAGAACACTTAAACATTCAGCTCACAGTGGTTTAATGTAATGGCTCAAACGATGTCACTAAAGACCTGTTTTCTTTCTGCATAGCTGCACATCATCTACATTCCACAGCCTCACATCTGGCAAACCCAGCCCCACGCCCCCGTCCTGGCGGCAGAGGGGCTGTCCCAGCGATGACCCCATTATACTCACACGATCCTCTGCCAGGGAAAAGGAAAGGTCATTTTTAGAAGCCTCAGCAACCAACCCACCCCGACCCTGCCACCCAAGAACGTTTTCCTTTACCAGAAGCGCCAGTAAACATCTTCCGTCGTCTCAGTGGCTCTGTAGGTTTACTTTCATTCAGTTCTGGACAAGGGATCAGGATTCACTCACTGTGAAGTTAGCCACATTCTAATTACATGGTTGGGAAAGGGGGACATAATGATTCTCAGAGGAAATATGGGTTACTACTGAGAAGGGAAATGGATGTTGAGTGGGTATAAAAACATGATCACTGCACCTTCCTTCCTGTCATTGTTCATCTCGTACTCTCTAGAATACGTATTTATTATATCTCGTGATCTCGAGTCACAGTTTAGTCACTGATCCCTCCTTTAAAGTTCTCTTCTTGTTTGGTAAGTATCCTTTAGATAAGAATTAAGGGTCATGTTTAAGCAATTCAAACCCATATATTTTTATTTTCCATAAGTGGGCATGAAATTCATTGAGGAGGTTGGGTCAGCAGAGTTGCCTCTCATAAATATTTTTAAATGATACGTGGGAAACACAATTCCTTTAATCAAAGGAAAGAGAAAAACAGGCCCAAAATTCTAGAAACATCTGTAGTTAATGTTCTAGGAAAATAATGCCCATAGTAGCCTGTGAGTTAATAAAAGAGTACCTCCAGGCCCTAATTGGATACTAAAGTCTTCTAGGATAAAGAAGTCAAGAGCAGAGGAACTAAGTGGGACCAGGCCAAGGAAAATTGGGAGATAAAAATTAAGAGTAGTGATATCTGTATTGATTTTTCTATTTGACTTTTGGTTGCCTTACTTCCTCTATGCTGCCATCTAAGAAAGTAAACTTCTGGTCCATTTGTTTATTTAGTTTTTATATCCATTAGGTTTATTTTCTTTTGGAACTGCTTCTTACCTTCTCTGTCCATGATCAAACCCTTTATTTCTTATTTTTCCAGTGGATGGGAAAATATTAAGATTGAAGGTAAATTTTCACCCATTTTTAAGTCAACCATATTCAATTTGACCTTCTTTTTTTAAAGAGTGTTACCCAAATGTCACTGGGTACCCCAATATTTTGAAATCAGATATGATTGGCCAGAACCCCAAATTCCATACTCTTTGGAAGTCCACAGCTTTCTGAAAGAGGTAAACTTTTCTAGGGCATTCTGGGCACCTCTGTCTGCTCCCTCTTTTCTGTATTGCATTGATTCAGATGTGAATTTAACCCCTTTTCAGTTTTCACACAAAATCCTACTCAGAGTAACATTAGTGAACACTTGGGCTTGTTCAGTAATGGACACATGATGGGCATTTAAATGATGGGCATGTAAAGAGGCATCCCTGTGCTTGAAATGCCCTTTTGCTACCTCCCCATGGTGGGATTTCTCCAGCTCTCCCCCTCGATGAGCTCAGGCTCCTGTTGCTCAAGGGCATCTCTCCCAGCCTCCCTCCCCAACCCCACCTCATTTCCCGTGGCTCCTTCAGGTCTCCTCCTTATTTCTCAAAAAATGTAAGCTCTTCCCATTTCCCTTCTTTATAACTCTTTTCCTGCAGGGCAAGGGTCTGTCACCCATGCCTGTGGGGCCCTGTGTCCAACCCAGGTATTTCAATGTAATTTTTATGAGAAAATAAATGAGCATTTCCTGCCTAAGTTGGTCCTATCAAGATAATGAAAGTTTTGCCTTGTCATAGTGATAATACCAACAAAAATAAAATCAATGATAATAGCCAATAACTAATAATCATAATAGGTTCTTAATAGGTACCCACCCCTATGCTAAGGTCCTTGTTTGCATAATTTCATTAATATTTTTTAAGAAACCTTTAAAGAATGAATGTTTGACTCTACAAGAAAACTGAGATTTATACTAGATAAACATTAAGCTCTTTCTTAAATTTCATGCTAAACAACATAAACATTTTTTCCTCGTGTTATTAATATTATTCTATAGAGACTTGAACATTTCTTGCATATTGCCTTGAAAATATTAAATGGAAAATTACTTCTAAACCCTTATTGCTAAGTAGGTAACAATTATTTTGAAAACAAATATATCTTCACTTACCTAATCTGATACTCATGCTCAAATGGAGAGATCCTTCTATAATAGGCATGAACAACTGTCCTAAAAAGTGAAGTTTCCATTTTCTTATTCCTGAATCCATGCATATTTACTGTGAATATCATTGTCTTTATCATTCCTTTGCGAAATTTGAAGCCTAGTGGTAGAGTAATTTAGTTTTTAGGTGCTCTTCAAACTAATATGGTAAACTGTGAATCAACCCTCAAATCAATTTATTGTCAAGCATCTAGATGCCAGGAAGTAAAACAAACAATACATTCATAAAATAAGGATATTTCTCATGTGTTAAATTAGAGAGTACCCAATATTTTGCATCAATGTGTTAATATGCCCCAATTAATTTACTCAAAATAATCAACAACAGCAAAAACAAGAACAAGGAAGAGAACCAGAAGAAAAGAATTCAGTTTTGCTGCTAGATTATTTTATGAATGGAAGGTTTGGCTATCTTTCAGAGAAGCTTTGCTGATCAATACCAACAATAAGGAGAGTGATTATTGGTATACTAACCATCTCTATCCCGTATAAGAAATTGTGAAAGCACTCATGAGTAAAGAATAATAAAACCAATGCTGGTTTCTGAAAAGCTTTTTTCAAGATTCATTCATTTTGTCCAGTTCCACAAAGGGAACATTTTCTTAGGCTTAGACTGAACTTGAATTCAAATGTACAGTCTTTCTTTCAACTCTCTAGAATAGATGGCTTCTAGTAATGAGCAGGTAGGGGGGAAAAAGAAGAAAGAATATTTATATATCTAACAGGTGATAGTTTCAGCATGACTTATATATAAATGCCTATTTATGTATCAGGCTGTGAACCCATCTGAGACCTCACCTAGCCTGGCTGGAACCTGGAGGTGAGCAAATGCCAATAAATTTCTCACTCTCTTTCATCTCGGGAATCACCATCCTAACTCATTCTGCTGGGGCTTCTGCCTTCATAGTCTTTATTCTCAAGATACTCCATACCACTTGCCCAATGGGCCCCCCTTTTACTGCTGACCTCCTGTACTGCCTTTTCTTTAATGTCTTTCTGGAGGTGCTTTATAAAACCCAAAGATAAATTCCTCTATGTCCTCACGCTCTCACAAAATCATTTCTTCTGCATGTCTCATCTATAATCTGTTTTGTGCTAAGCATGTGTCCTTCCTCAACAACCCTCTTGGATAGAGACTTCACTTTTTCCTGTGACCAGTGGGGCTCGAAGGAGGTGTTAGCAATCTTTTACATCACTGTGGCTTCTTGTACATGCTGTGAAAAATCCTTCTTTTAATGACACCTCCTCCAGGATTGAAGAGCATCCCCTTCCTTTTGCTATCATTTGTTGATCTCCTTGCCGACACCCACGTTCAGCATGGCCTTTTGTCATTAGTCTCCCCTCACCTCCAACTCCTGCCTCATTATTATCATAGTGTCGACATCCCTTAACTTCCTTGATTCCAATGACCTTCACCTTATGTGACTCCAGTCACCCATGTCAAAGGCCACACTGTGGATTAACCATAATGGCTTCCCCTCTGAAAGCTTAAAGCCCTCGTGCTTGTTAATCAGCATTTCCTTCTTGCATCTCTCCTTTTCTGCTGCAGCCGTCAGCCTTCCCTATTTCATTTCTTTCCCTCTCCAGCCAAGAAAACATTGTGTATCACTTCAGCTGTTCACTTGCCGTCACCGTCACTGCCATTAAGAATAAGAATAAGAATGGGACTTGGATTTGTTTCCTTTATTTTGGGTCATCTCTCTCTCTCCCTGTCTCCCCGTCTCTCTGTCTCTCTGTCTCTCTCTCTAATTCTCCAATGAAATAATTCCAAATGCTCACCTTTCAACCTATTCTAGTGGAACAGTTCCACGCATTTGGTATTCTGTTCACAAGCATGCTGGCCTTATTCTCCCAGAGTTTCTGGTATTTTCCTTGAAAAATCAAATGGCTTTCTATTCATGTGCCAAATTCCCATTTAATATGTTTGAGGCGTTCTCAGTCAGGCTTGAAGTGGTCCTTGCAGTTTGGATTCCTGAGTGAACCTGCCTTTTTCTGCAATCTGGGGCTTCCACCATTTGAAGGCCCTAATCAAGAGTCCCCACAAATATTGGGTACTTTCTATTAAAGAATTTTGGTAGGTCTTAGGAAAGTCTTATCTATACCCTTAATAATAAATTCCATTAGTTTTTTTTTTATGCCATAATGTGCTTCCAAAGAAATGCCAAACTTGAAGACACACTCTAAGCACATTTTATCTACTAATTCGTTTATGGCCTAGACATTGTGTTAGGGTTCTGCACAGCAATGGAACCAGTAGGGGATAGGTAGGTAGGTAGGTAAGTAGATAGACAGACAGATAGAAGAGAGAGAAAGAAAGATAGAATACAAAGTTAGATAGATGATAGATAGATAGATAGATAGATAGATAGATAGATAGATAGATAGGATACAGAGGTATATAGACAGATAGATAAACAGACAAAGAGGTAACTTATTTTAGGAATTGGCTTACATACCTCTGAAGGCCAAGAAGTCTCACAGTCTGCATTTGCAGGCTGACAAACTAGAAAAGCTGGTGATATAGTTCAGTTCAAATCTGAATCAGGGGAGCCAATGGTGTAAGTCTCTAGGCCAAAGAAACCCAGAGAACCAAGAGCTCCCATGTCTGAGGGCAGGAGAGTGGACGTCTCAGCTTAAGAAGAGTGAGAGAGAGCATTCACCCTTCCTCTACTTCCCCCCCCCCCATTCAAGCCCTTAGGGAATTGATGGATGCTCACCCACATTGATAAGGTAATCTTCCTTACTAAGACTATCAATTCAAATGTTAAAATTCTCTGGAGAAAATCCCAACAGACACACTCAGAAATAATGTTTTGCCAGATCTCTGGGCATCCTTTCGTGCAGTCAAATTAATCATCACAGACATCAAGAGGATAAGGATTTCTGTGCTCTTCCCTGGACAACTGTATGGCTCCTGTGGGTTATACAGCTTGAGTGTTCCATCCAGAGTGCTGAATTATTCATCCATTTCTGCAATCACTCATTCAATCAATAATTGCATATTAAGTGCCAACTGTGATGAATCAGGCACAGTGCCTCCATGAGCATCCACAGTTTGACTGCCAAGAGCTGTAGCAGAAGTACAGATAAAGAGCTGTCGGATGTCAGAAGAGAGAGTTATCACTTCCAAGTCGGGAATGGAAGCAAGGCTTCATATAGGAATTTAGCATCTGGACTCAGTTTGAGAAGTAGGTTTTGGATGCATCATTAGTGGGTACACAGAAGTTAGAACACAGAGAAAAGCAAAAGCACAGAGGAAGGAAGTTACCAGAGGAGTATTTGCCACTGTGAGCAGACAGATTTGGGTAAAGCTGAAGGTGAGATGATGTGGATCACAGTGATTCTACGAACTCAGTGAGAGTGCATTGAAATTTATGCCAAGATAATATTCTTTGTCTCTCCCCTGTTTGACATCTGTCCTCAAACTGTTCTCCATATTCTGTGACAAGGAGTGGAATCTGGACTCTGGCACCAGAAGGTCTATTTCCCTCCAGTCTTCCTATCTTTTTGCACTTGGCTCTTTACTTTGACCTCTTGAAGGAAACTCTTGAACATCCTTGAAGGAAAGAATGGTAATATCTGTAGCTTGGCAGAAACTCCTCCATGTCAATTTTGTATTGCCAAAGTTAAATACGCTCACATGGATAAAGCAGTATCCTGTAAATCTATTTGTTTTTGCCTTAATATGAACAGTTCCTAGAAATACTTTTCTCAAATACCTTGACACCTTACTTCTGCAGCTTCCTATTCATTGTTGCTTTTTCTTCTTTCGTTTTTATTTAGAATGTTGTTCCATCTTTCCCCTCTTTCCCCCTTCCTCCCTGCTTGCCTTCATTTGCTCCTCATCCATATGGATCAATCTCTAATCTGAATATTCTAACTAGGCAGATAGGTCAAGTTCCAACTCTGAAGGTCTCTTCTCTGAAAAACAAACACAATAAAAAAAAAATGTTTGTTGACTCTTGTAGAGACTGGATTATTTCAAAGGATATTGTGGGGCACTCTCAACCTTTCTTCTTGTTGTGTCTACTCTGGTCCACTGGGATGGCTGACATTCACAGTGTGGGGGCCTGAGATGGTTGAGAGGAAATGTTTTACATGCAAATAGAATTTATAGTGTGGGTGGCACCCTGGATCAGTTCCCTTCCTTCAATGTGTCTTTGCTTAACTCAGATTAATGCTTTAGTCACAGCCTTCAACAGAAAACAGCAGAGTTTCCATTGAGGACTTCTTAATTCATTTGTCTCTCTTCTTCACAAAATCCTTCGGTTCTTTTATTTCCAAAATGAAAAATAAATAAAAACTAAAAAATTTTAAAGCCTGGTTTCCTAGAGAAAAGATTAAATGAGTCCAAAGAAACCAAGGGCCTTAATTGTTGGGCTTTGTAGTCCTGTAAGTTTATGAAAAAACCATCTAGGTAATAGTCAGGTATTTGTTGAAAGTGGTTTCTTCTTGATGCTCTCAAATTTAGAGATTGATTTAAATAAACGTTGATTTGACTGCAATAGCCTCTCTCATTGGAAAAGGTCACTACTTTACAGAGAGTTCTAATTCTTTACTATCAATAAGCCATACTACATGCAAATACAATAGAGAATGTTAAGAAACAACAAGAAAAGCATAATCAGGAGATTCAAACTCAAAGTGAAAGACTAACAGAAGGAAGCAGTAATAATATAAAAGATCAGCTTGCAGGGATTTAATCAGCTTCTCTGTTTCTGGGTGCTGTGGTGAACTTAAGATTCGCAATAATGAATAATACATAAAAATTAAATAGCTTTATATATATAAGCTATTTATGTATATATATATAATATATAATATACATGTATTTATGTATATATATATATATATAATACAAATAAACTCTCCAGGACAAGCAATGGGTTAGTATCAAAATCTGTTTCTTCTAGGTTTTGTCAGGTCCTATGGCCCAATCCATGTTTTAACACTATAATACATGCTTACTTAAAACTTGGCATATAAAAGGGGTTCAGTAAAATGTTATTGAATGTTGTTAATAACTTAAATAAGAACATATATCAGTCATTAACATTTTTTAAAGAATATATTTCTGTCATTGGAATTTTATGATAGAGCACCTCACCCTCGCATTTCCTGAGTTCTTCATTTCTGCTGCTCATTTTTCTACCCTTATCCTAGAATTTGTTATTAGCAATCACTGCACCAACTCCAAATATCAATTTGGAATAATAGTTCAATTTCAACAGCAGTTCTCTGACTATCACGTCCTTTTTTCTATGACTACTTTGACAACACTTATTACAATAATTCTTTGACACCATTCAATCTGCCTTCCTGCTTATTGCCTGCCACTTTGTCAGTATCAATTTTCTCCTTCATTTGCTCACACCCACACCTAGCTTAGACCTCATAGTAGAACACTACAGTCCCTTTCTTTCATGTGTCCTCCCCTCTCATGCTCACTTTTCCTCCATCATCCTCTCCCCATAAGGCTTGGATCCTGCTTGCATCCAATTCTCAGTTTGCTCCCTTCCTGTGAGCAGCTGAGCATGCCCAGGATAAAGCAAGCCACCAATGTTCCTGAGTTTCACGTTAATTTTACGAGCACACAACTTAAATGGTCCTACCACCTCTCACAAGCACCTCACATCTTTGCCTCGAAATGGAAACAATGGCAAAAACAACAAACAAACAAACAAACAAATCCAACGTAGATACCTTATAAATCTTCCAAACTTCCTGTCTCTGAAGCCATTCACTCTTGTCTGGATCCTAAGATCAGCCTTTCCTTTTCTCTGTTGGTTCTTATGGTACACTTTTTTATAGAAGTATAAAAGTATAGAAGAATGCACAATTCATACGTTTACAGATCAATACGTTTTAGAATGTGTAAAATGGTGGATATTCATGTGTATACCATCTAGATCAAGATATAAAAGGTCCGGTTATTACAGAAGCCTCTTTTGTGTCCCTGTCCCTTCATTATCTCCACAAAAGTCCCCACAGCCCTGACTTCTATCAGCATAGATATGTTTTGGTTTTTTAAACTTTAAGTAAATAGAATCACACAGTATGAAGGATTTTATGTGGGCCTTTTTAAAAAAAATTCAGCATTATATCTGTGAGATTCATCCATATTTGTAGAGCAAGGTTTTTTTTATTGTTTATATCATCATACAATATAAATATATTACAATTTATTAATCCTACTGTTGATGGATATCTAGGTTATTTCTAGCTTGGAGCCATTATAAATAGTGCTGCTCCAAATATTTGGTACAGATCTCTTAGTATACATTTAAAAAAATTTTTTTAACGTGTGTTTATTTTTGAGAGACAGAGCATGAGTAGGGGAGGAGCAGAGAGAGAGGGAGACACAGAATCCAAAGCAGGCTCCAGGCTCTGAGCCGTCAGCCCAGAGCCTGACCTGGGGCTTGAACCCACAAACCATGAGTTCATGACCTGAGCCAAAGTCAGACACTTAATGAACCGAGTCACCCAGGCGTCCCTCTTAGTATACATTTGAAAGAATTCCTATTGTGCACACAATCCACATGAGTGGATTGTTTGTTCAGAAAGTCTGTAGGTTTTCTACCAGCTTCACAGAGTGGGTGTACCAATTTATACTCCCACTAGCCGTGTATGAGAGTTCAAGTTTTCATCATTCTCTCCAACACTTGCTTCTTTCACTTTTTGTCGTTTTTACCATCCTGGTAGGAGTGTAGGGTTATAAAATAATACTTTTAACTTGCATTTTCCTGATGACCAGTGAGTGAGGTTATGTATTCATATGCATAGTGGCCTTTTGGAATTTAGATATGCTCTTTACTGAAGTGTCTGACTATATATATATATATATATATATGTATATATATATATATATATATATATATATATAAATTTTAAAGTGAATTATTGACTTCTACCAGGAATGCTCTTGAATTTCTATTGGAATTACACTGAATGTATAGATTCTTTTCAGGAGCATTAATATTTTTAAAATATTGAGTCTTCTAATTCATGCATGTGATGTATATCTCTTCATTTACTTAAACCTTATTTAATTCCTGTCATTAATTCTGTCTCATCTTCAGTATAGAAGTTTCCATGCCTTTTCTCAAAATTATATCTAGATATTTGATTTTTTTGATGCTCGCTATCTAGTATCATTTTAGCTTTCATTTTTAATTGTCTGCTGCTGATGTATAGAAATAATTTTTGTTGTATATCCAGCAACCTTGCTAAACTTCATTAATTATAAAAATTATTTTTAAATAAGTAAATAAAACAAATACTTTTTAAAACTTGAGGGAGTGGAAAGAATTCACAATGCCTAAATAAAGTTGTTTCAAGTTCAAATCTTAAGACACAATGTCTTAATCGGGTACATTTGCGTAGTACTGTATCTTATTTTTATTACTACCTTGTTTGTGCACAAGCTGAAACCTAATGGGCTTGGGA
This sequence comes from Suricata suricatta, assembly GCF_006229205.1. NCBI lineage: Eukaryota > Metazoa > Chordata > Mammalia > Carnivora > Herpestidae > Suricata > Suricata suricatta. Next base: position 142,363,236 of record NC_043704.1, read on the forward strand.
TTTTTCTAATATATTCATGAAAATCTCTTTCTCTGCAAAATGAAGGCCTCCTTATCCTGTGATTATATGGGAATAACTACTCACTACAGAGGGGTGGGGTTTTGTAAATTTCCAAGCTGAGAACAACCTCCAAGACTCTTCCTTGTTACTCTCTTCACTATGTGCCACACAGAATACAATGATGACAATGTCTGTTTTTCATTGAATAGTTTAATGCACCCCTCTCTGTGGATTATGTTTAGCACTGTTCTGGGGAACTGGGTGAGATAATATAGATCACATACTCCTAAGAATTCTGGGTTTCCATTTTTATCAAGCCATTCACCGGCCATCTTTCCTCCGTGAGTGTTTTTACTCCTAGTAAGCAAAGTATATGTCACTATCTGTTTCCACCTCCACCTCCTCTTCAGGGATAATTATTTAATTTTACACAACTGTCTACTTTGTTATTTCTACTTTTGTTATGTCTATGTTATTTCTACCTTATAAATTAACACTAACATAAAACATTATGAAAGCATTCATTATCATTATTCTGGATGGGGATCCATGTCATTCTCCAGAATGACTTCTCCAGAAGTAGAAAGAATATAGAAAGACTGTGCAGTGGGGGTCCATGTAGGAGTCCAGCCTTTTCATGCCCTAAGTGGGTACTTTTTCCTTTCAAGGAGAATCTCTCCAGCTTTCCTTCTCTCTGTGGATGGTCTCTCATTCGTTGAGTAGCATGGAGACTTAGAAGATATTCTTAGATTTTCACTCCAGGCAGCTGTTACTACTTTGTCAAAGCAAGCGTGTGAAATGATACCAAATGGCCATCCTGCATCCAGGTCTTTCTCCCCAGCTCTGAGATGATAGAATTTTACAGATCCAAGAAACATGGCCCTCCCACTGCAGAATACCTCTATCTGAGGTAACGCCATGCCTCTCTCCCAGCCATGCACCCAACCCAGGTTATTTCCTAGATCCTCAAGCTTCCTTTTTATTTATTTAATTTTTTAAATTTATTTTTGAGAGACAGAGACAGTGTGAGCAGGGGAGGGTCAGAGAGAGAGGGAGATACAGAATCTGAAGCAGGCTCCAGGCTCTGAGCTAGCTGTCAGCACAGAGCCCGACGCAGGGCTCGAACCCACGAACTGTGAGATCATGACCTGAGCTGAAGCCGGACTCTCAACCGACTGAGCCACCCAGGCACCCCCTCAAGCATCCTTTTTAGAAGATATTAGACAGTAACGGACCTCGAAAGTAATTCATACTGTATGCTGTTAGCATCTCCTACCATGATAATGCTTTCTTCTGCTTAACTTCCTTCCTTTCCATTTTTGGAACTTTCCTATATCCTTAGTGACTTTCCAGGTTTGATAGTACCTGGACAACTCCCCTTTCTGAAATTTGTTAAGCAGCTTTAAGAATTTTATAGCAAGGACTAGAAACACCAATTTAAAATCTAAGCAGCATAAAGACAACTCCAAACGAATAAGTTTGACAAATTATTTTAAGAACTTTCAAAAATTCAAATGTAGGAAATTCCTTGCTCTACAAATTATTAATGAAAATTTCCTCACAGGAAATACATAAAACATATTTGTTTTGCTTTGGTGGGGGAAGAGAAGGTAAATCCAGAGCGAAAAATGTGGAGTTTTCTTTGTTTCCTCGGAAATAATCAATGATTCTACAGTAACAGAAACAGTTTGTTTTAGTTTAAATAGGCAAAAACACAATTCCTCTCCCAATTTCACCATTTTTTTTCCTCTCTTTGTGTAACTATCTTGGTGATGCAGTGTCTAGACTTCTTGGAACAAGTAATGGAGTCTGGAATTTATTCTGTGGGTTTGAAAATGGCTATTCAGGTCTCTTTCAAACTTACATGTGAAAATACAGTGCTTTTAGAATATGCAAAAATAATCAAGCTGTTTACCAAGAAAATAAAATTTCTCCATTAATGTCTAAACTTTGAGTTGCTACCAACAAGGAAATATTGTATGGGCTTATCCATATCATCTCATTGGAATGTGGTTCCTGTCCCCCACTGTATCAAAAAATATGCAAAATAATTTGTACTCATAAAAGAATGGTGGCAGATATTTTCTAGCTTTTGAGACATACCAATAAAAGAAATTAGCCTAAAGAAGATACATCCATTCTTGTTATGGTTTTAATAAGTAATCTATGGGAATTCGTCAAGTCAAAAGGGCAGACTTTTTATATCACAGGGCATTTTCTTAGTCTTTTATCATTTCTTAGCTGGATAAAATAAAAGAAGTCTCTGAGGCATCCAGATCTAAACAGTGTTTGTGCAGCCTGGATTATTAAGTCTGACTTTAGTTGATCTGTGCTCTTAAGGAAATCAAACTGTGCTTGCTAAGAAAGTTCAGAGTTATTTGTCACCAATTACCTAAAGCTGAGAGTTGATCTTACACGTAGGTGTAGCCATTTCCGGTAAGAATTCATCCCTAATTTTGCAAAGCTGTCACTTCTTGAGGCTTCACCCTAGAAATATGCGTCTACTACTGAAGAATTTTATTGCAAAAGTTTATACAGAAATAATAGTCTTATGGGGAATAAATTATACAGTATTGACTTGTTTAAAATAAGTCTATCCCTAATTTTCAAGTGTTCTCAAGGTCTGTCTATTATCTTTTCTGTGCCCCCCCCCAAAAAAAAGCAACCATAAAGATTTTGTTTTCATTGAAGATACACACAATACATTGAACTGAGCTGATGTCATTTATACTATAAAATCTCTACTGGTTCTGTTCAGAGGAGTAGCATAAAAGTATGTTAGATTATCAAATAAGTTAAGCATAGTTCCTGGAAGGAAACGAAGTATTCTGAGTATAAAGTAAAATAAATGTATGGAGATTAAATGGCAATAAAAATATTAACCAAAGGCATATCATTCCATGTTTCTTAATTGGCTCTCCAGTTAACGTCCCATTAACAACAACAACAAAACCGACCTGACCTCTATATTAAATGGGAATAACCAAAAGGAAACTCTTAGGACTTTATTTACTTAATTTCAAGGTAAAGAATTGTATGCTCAATCGTGGGTCAGAAGAACTGAAGTTTATTCCCATCACATGGGGTCTTGGCTTCTGAATCAAAGCTAAGATTATGGGTGAATCATTCCACCTAGCTCACAGCATTGTTCTAAAGAAAAGACGAGTAGGGGTGCCTGGGTGGCTCAGTTGGTTAAGTGTCCAACTTTGGCCCAGGTCATGATTTCATGGTTCGTGGATTCGAGCCCCGCATCAGGCTCTGTGCTGACAGCTAGCTCAGAGCCTGGAGCCTGCTTCAGATTCTGTGTCTCCCTCCCTCTCTCTTACCCTCCCCTGCTCACGCTGTCTCTCTCTCTCTCTCAAAAATAAATAAAAAACATTAAAAAAATGAAGATGGGTATCAAGTTGTGCCCTCAGAAGTTAACAACTTCACTGAATAAAATGGGAGTTGTGAAAATATACCAATTCAGTTCTACTGAACAAAACACATGAGGTTTTGAATTACTCCAAGTTATCTGAAGAACTTTAGCTAAGAATCACATAAAATGCTTTTCATTAACTCTACTGCCCGAGAATTCTAGTTTGACAAGAGTGAACCGGTGAGCTAGAGAACCAGTGAGCATTGCTCTGAATGACCCAGGCCAGGCCCCTACTACGAGCTCACAGAAACGGCTCCTGAGGGTGACAGACAGAACAGGGACAGATCTAAGTAGTCCTGTAGGTAAGTGCCAGCGATGTCCTATTGTCATACCAGGGATACGCTCTCACTTATTAGGCCATTTGCAAAGCTTAGAACCACTAGCTTTGGAGTAGAAAATACCTAAATCAGTGAGGTATTCTTTTACTAGTATATTATAAATCTCGGAAAACCATCACCAGAAGGTACATCATGAGCCCCAATAGGCTCAGCTCTGGGCTTATATAAATTCATAGTTGGCAAAAATATACTCTGCCTTGCTACAAATCTAAGACTTCTGAGGTTCAATTAAAGAAGGATTTTTTGAAAGTATATACCTTAGAGCACTAGTTCTTTTTTTTTAATGTTTATTTATATTTGAGAAAGAGAGAGAGAGAGAGAGCAGGGGAAGGGCAGACAAAAAAAGAGGGAGACACAGAATTGGAAGCAGCCTCCAGGTTCTGAGCTGTCAGCACAGAGCCTGACATGGGGCTTGAACCCACGAACCATGAGATCATGGCCTGAGCTGAAATCAGATGCTTAACTGAGCCACCCAGGTGCTCCTTAGAGCACTAGTTCTAAGCAAAATTAGTAGGTACTATCAGGAGGGAGGGAAGAGAGAAGGAAGGGGGAAAGAGAGAAGTTTGGTTTAATAAGCTTTAAATAGGCTGCTATAAAACTTGATTTCTCAGAGTTTTTATTTTATGTCAATATCACAAAAGAAGATACATTCTGCAACATTGCCAAAATGCACTGGAAAAACAGAAAGCTGTTTTCTCAGTCGAGCTAGCATTCAAAAATAAGATATTACAGAGAATTCTCTAAGGGCTTTCATAAACTGTATAAGCAAACCTGAAATGGCCAGTGAACTGTTATTCCCAAATACATCCTAGAGCAGTTTTGTTGGCAAGGCAGACACCGGCCATCGGGCTCTAGATGTGGAATAATATTTGCTGAAATGTAACTCCAAGAGTTCTATACTTATTTGAAAAATTGATAGCCCTGGGATACCTGAACACGTATGTCTGCTTAAAGACCCAAGGGTAGTGATGAGCAGAGTTGGCTCAAGTGTTTTTAAGGCTATATAAACATATTATGGGGGTATTGAAATTAATATACACAATGAGTTCACAATTATTAACAGCTAAGAGAAGGGCATACAAGATTCGTAACTGGCCTAGAATGCTTTCTTCTATCTTTTTCTTCAGCTGTTGAACAATTATTTATTCTGCATCAGGCATGGTGTGGTTTGTTGGAAAATACAAAGACATGAGAAGTTTGACTCATCCCTTTAAGGAGATGACAGTCTGGAAAATTTCAATAGAAAAGAAATGGATGCTGTGAGAACGCATAGGAATCTCTGGTGATTTTCAACTATAAAGCTAAATTAGTAGTATCTCTAGGCCTTTCAAATAGTTGCTTGTGGTCTAAGTTACAAGGCTGTTTTGCATAGATAGGAATTGAACTTAGTTATTGCGTAGTCATTATTACTAGTGTTATGCAGTTATCAGTTCTACATATGGATTACAGACAACAGTTTGGTTTGTTTGATTTAGGGTTGTTTCATTAAGGCGAATAGATAGAGTAAGATGGTTTTGAGTTTAGGATGGAGATATATTTATTCCAAAATTGCTTAATTGCTATGATTCTCCATGAATATTAAGCAACAACAGTAACTCCCTTGATTCAGAACCATCATGTCACTTAGATACCGAAAGTACCAAGGTACACACAAAACGTAGTAATTTAGGTTTTGCATATTTGTGCATAACATTCGTATTTGAACTCAGCAAATTTAGATGGATAAAGGATCCGAGGCTTGCAGTTTCCCATAAAAATCATTTCTCTAATCTTCACGAATGGAGGAAACTTGTCGTCAGTAGATGATTCTGGCTCTGACGTTTTGTGATGTTGGTCAAGTCTAGAAGCTCCATAATGCAATTGATTCCATAGAAAATTCTATATTCACAAAGAGAACAATGTTGAATTTGCAAAGGAGATGTGTGTTAGAAACGCAAATATGGAATTTTTGCTTATGTAGGTGAGCAAGTTATTTTCTTGGGGCTCCCTTCCTGCAATGCAAAAATACCGGTTATTCCTAATGCATGCTTTACTGATACTACAACTTAGTGTAAAATGGGTTGACTGTTTCCTTGTCCATCCAAGTGAGGAACATTTGGATAATTCAAGGAGTTGAAAAGGAAATACTGACAGTGACCCCAAAATGGAATGGGGGAAGGGCATGAAGAAGATCTGTCAGGATCTATAATACTCTTTCTTTTGTACCTAAAAAAAAGTTATATGAAAATGACAAAACGAGAACACGCGCCAAATCTGAATATTGCTGCACACGTATTTCCTGCATTATTCCTCAATTTTTCCTTTCTTTTAGTTAGAAAAGAAATGATTGTTAACAATATGATGATTCATTCATTCAACAAATGATTTGCTGAGAGCCTACTGTGTGACAGGTGCTAGCGATAAAATGAGAAGAAGAAAAAAAACCAGACATCATCCCTACCCTTATGGAATGTATGTTTGAGATGTGAAAGCGAAATGCTGGGATCTAATGTACCCTGTTTTGGGGAAGGGGGATGATGCTGTGGAGTTGGTGCTGAATCAGTAAGCAAAGGCCATTCTGTGCTAATAGGAACTGCTTCATTCTTTATCGAAATAGAGTTTAACAGTCTCATATGATATCGCCTTTTCTCACTGGCTGCAATCTCAAGTTCACCTGCATTTCTCTTTGATTCCCTCTAGTATATGACTGCTGCGGCTCCTATGCAAGGGACCTACATTCCCCAGTACACGCCTGTGCCTCCGACAGCTGTTTCTATTGAAGTAAGTCTGTCTCTGTCTTCTAGAAAGAGGTAGGGATGACAGATCTCAGCCACAAATACTGTGGTCCCCTATAACCCAAGCAGTCCTTATGTGTGGTTTGGTGCTGCTCTAAAATGTGAAATTGCAAGCTCACTATATGAAAGTACTCGAACATGCCTATGTTTTGTTTTGCACATGGAATAAGCTGATTTGCTATAGAGTTAAGAGGGGAGTATCACTTGTATATTTAACGTTCAGAGACCAAATCACTGCCCCCCCTCAGACGTTAACCACAAATACTCATAAATAGGGAAGGGAAAAAAGTTTACAACTATTTCAATGATTTTGCTTGCACCTCAAAGAGTGGTCCCTGGTCCAACACCATCACTGGCGTCACGGGAGAGCTTGTTAGAAATGCAGAGTCTGAGATACCACCTGGATTTACTGGAGCAGAATTTGTATTTTAACAAGATCCCTTGGGAATCTATATTCACATTAGTTTTCACTGGTTCTCAAAATTTTCTGCATATTATTTTCTGCAATTGTTTAGACAGCATTAAAAATATTTATGCCTGGGTCCTGTCCCCAGATTCTGATTTATCCGTCTGGGGTATTAACTGGATGTCAGGATTTTTCTTTAAATATCAGGTGATTCTAATATGTATCAAGGATTCACAGCCACTGCTTTAGTGCATGAAACTTGGCAGATTTGTGGCTTCCTATGGATTAAAAAAAAAAAAGTTGCACCACTCTTACTGCTCTGGATACCTCAAATGATGAAGTCATCTCGTCTTTGGGACTTTGCATTCAAAGGGAAGCTTTGTCCCTTTTCTACTCTCTTTCCATTGGGCTGAATCCACTGCCTGTACGCGTTATTTTACTCAACAGAGCCAGCAAGTGACATAGGAGGGGAGGGAGCATAGAGCTGTGCAGCTAGTGGTGAAATACTAAGACAGGTTTACTTCTCTCTAGTTCTAGCCATTGTTGTCTCTTGCCCGTCACCTCACCTCCTGATGACATTTGTCATTATGGTTACAGTGCATTTCTTCCCATCGCTGGGACCCCTCTGGAGTCCATGCTCTGGCTTCCTCATGAGTTGGCCAGAAACTAGGGGGTCGGCTCCCCTCCTACCATGACATTTTCAACCTCTGGAGCTACAGAGGAAAAGCTTTGCGGAATTTATTGGATCTTACAAAATGTTTGACGTATTTGTTTGTTTTGGGGTGTGATGGATGTTTGCTAGTACCACGGTTTGGAAGATACAGAAGGTTACACCATCGTGTAATTTAGGAAACCAGGAAGGTACAATTTTAAATCTTCTATGTGCTCTAGAAACGTGGGCCCCAAAGAATGTGTCAGTATTAAACAAGTTTTATTTGGCTTTTCAGAATTTAAAAGAGTATGTGATTAAAATACCTTTGGGGGTTCTTTGTTTGGGATTTGGGATTTTTTTTGCTATATTTGACCACCAAAAAGCATCTAGGTCATCAATTAACGAATCTAGGCACTTTCAGCATACTTGCATTTCTCTTTGCCTACACTGACGTATGGATACTCTTATCTACAGAATTTGAGAATTTTGATGACTATAAAATAATGGGGCACATCTGACGATGTTATTTGTTGGAAACAGTCTAATTACAGTTCAAGAAGAAGTCTATCATTAAAAAGAAGTATTTTGGGGCACCTGGCTGGCTCAGTAGATGGAGCACGTCACTCTTGATCTCAGGGTCATGACTTCAAGCCCCACATTGGACATAGAGATTACCAAAAAAAAAAAAAAAAAAAAATTTCCTTCACTAAGAAAACTGGTTGTACATTGCTTTGAATTTGTGCTTATAAGTTAAAGCACCCATGTAAAACACTGAAAATGTCACCAACATACACACAAATAGACTGATGGGAGGTTCAGAAAAATGTGTACCAAGTAGTATGTTAGGGAAAAAGAGATTGAGGTAATATAGGGAGAATTTTGGATTCAAAGGAACAATTTAAGGGACCTTTAGTGAGGGACAGGAGAGTTGGCCAAGAATGTTTGAAAGCTGATGCCACAGCAGGTCTCCAAGGCTCTGAGTAAAACCAAGAGATGTTTTCAGAGAGATGCCCCCACATGCCTACCCCCTGGGCCTCTCTCAGAATCAGACGTCTATCCAATCCACTCCTTTTTGGCATCCGTGACAAATGAGAGGGTGAGGGAAGTAGCAAATCAAAATTAAGGATATTTTTGCATTTGTTTTCTGAAACCTCGAAAAGAATTCTAGTTTATGTTGTAGAAAACAAAACAAAATAAATCAAATTGCTGAAGGGAAAGCCTACTTAACAGTATTGTTTTAAAAGAGTTCCAAGCTTTATGTAGGTTTTTGTCTTTTTATGTTTGTTAGTTGGTTGGTTGGTTTATTTAGGTCAGAGTCCATTGTTTTGCCAGATAGTTTAGTGGGTTCCAGCCTAGCGTTGGGCTCCATGTTGGCAACAGGAAGGCTCCTTAAGATTCTCTCTCTCTCTCTCCCTTTTTCCCTGTCCCTCCGCCCCTCACTCACACACACGCACATGCACATGCACACATTCTCTCTCCCTCAATATAAATAAATAAAAACTTAAAAAACAGCAGTTCTAACTATGGTGAAGATGATTTTCTGAACATTTGACTGCTCTAGGGACTTCTGAAGGCAAAGCTTCTTGGTGACACATTGGAGTGAATTTCTCAGCCTGTATCCAAACAGGCTCTGTGGTTTTCCTTTGAGTACTTCTTGTGGCTTCATTTGGCTGAGTGCAATTCTACTCAAGCCAAATAGAAGAGGGATATTTCCTATAGTCCATCTGAAAGAGGGCCCTTTGCTAAAGCCAGTAAGGCTTTTGTGTTCTTTCTTATTTGCCTCCTTAGGGTGTTGTTGCTGATACCTCTCCCCAGACAGTGGCACCTTCATCCCAGGACACCAGTGGTCAGCAGCAACAGATAGCAGTGGACACATCCAACGAACATGCACCTGCATATTCTTACCAACAGTCTAAGTAAGTTCGGGCTATGTTAAGCTCTTTCCCTCAAGATCAACCATCTTGACACTATTTTCTCGTGTTGTATCTGTTAGTGATTGTGGAACTAAAGACCATCCCAACCTTAGTGACAAGCATGTATTTAGTTCATGATTATGTGGGTCGGCAATTTGAGCTGACCTTAGGTGAATATTTCTTCTGGTCTTGATGAGAATTGCTCAAGCATCTGGGGACAGCTGATGGTCATTTTCACAGCTCTGCTTCTGGGTTTTAGTTGCCTGTTTGGTTGAATAATGGAAGCAATTGCATCATGACTAGCACTTTTCAATCTGTTTGTGATGTAGTTACTACTGCCCCAGAGGCCAAAACAAGTCACATGGCCAAGCCCAGAGTTAATGTAGGGGTACGTCCCCAAGCTTTAAATACAGAAACGGGGATTTTTAAAAAATCTACCACTACATGTTATGGGAAAACTCCATTATCCCCCTTCTGAAACCGGATAGTGAGTCTGTACTCTTAAAAGAAGACAGTAACACTCCCTTTGCAGAACTGCCTTGAACACCCAGCAAAGTGCTTCATGAAAAGGGATACTGTAAATACAAAACAACATAGAGTCTTATTCAGGAATTAAGTGATAAAGCAAAAATCATGTATCAGAATTACTCTCGCAAATCTTTAAATCACTTGTAAAGTACAGTTGGCTTTGTGTTGAGTAATTATGTAAACTACAACTTGAGAGGTTTTAAAACCAAAGGAATTAACAAAAATTCAGTCTCTATACAGATATAGATAGATAGATAGATAGCTGTAGATAGACTATCCCAATTTATGGGTAACAGTCAAAGCCCTGGTGGATAGAGAATTCCTAAGAGCTCCTTCCTGTCTGCAGAATGTTGCTCCCATTTCTTGATCATTCTTCTTTAATTGCAATGTGGAGATATTTGTTTGTTGTTGAAAGATGGTAATGGAGTCTTCTACACCTAGTTTAGGTTCTAAAGGCAGTCCTCCAAATTAAATGTGCTCATAATGTGACTTAACTTCTATTATAATTATTGTTATTATTGTTATTATTACTATTACATAACAACTTTCAGAAAAGATCCATGAGAATAAAGTAGTTTGTGTTTTTGTTCTTTTTGTTTTTAATTCACCAATAGCCTACATTAATGACTTTACACATAGCAAACACTATGGTGGTTTCTGGTATTCTGTTTTAAGCATATTTTCATTCTGTTCAGAGGGTAATATATGAGAAAGGAGCGGAGAATGGCTGTGTGGAAACACAGTGAGAGACACTGGTGGGAAATGAGAGCTAATATATTTGCCAGAAGCACTTGGTGAGTAGGTGAAGCTGGCTTTTGTGGTTTCAGAGCATACTGAGGAAAGTAGTGATCCTAGACCCTTCTTGCTAACAATTTAGTGCTGTCTGGATAAATAAAAGACATTTTTGAGGTGCCTGGATGGCTCAGTCGGTTAAGCATCTGACTCCAGCTCAGGTCATGACCTTACAGTTCGTGGGTCCGAGACCCATGTTGGGCTCTGTGCTGACAGCTCATCACAGCTCAGAGCCGGGAACCTGTTTTGGATTCTGTGACTCCCTCTCTCTGCTCCTGTCCCACTCATGTTCTCTCTCTCAAAAATAAATAATTAAATTTTAATTTTAATAAATAAATAAGTACATAAGATTCTTTCATTCACCCAGTCAACAATTATTGATACAGTACCTCCTCTGTGACCCATAGAATTCCAGACACCAGGGATTGAAAGAGGCAGGTGCCTTCCCCACTCTCTTGGAGTTTCCTTCCTGGTAGAAGTAGACTCACAGTCCGTGGGCTAGTCAGCAAACAATCAGAAGCAGAATTGGAAAGCAAATACTTAAAAAAGATTCTTGGGATAGAAAGTGACAGGATAACCACCTAAGACTTGGTGTCAGGTAAGGCCTCTATCTGAAAGATAATTACAAGCTAATCTTGGAGAGATGTGGAGAAGAAAACCCTAGAGTGGAGACCTGTGGCTGGAATGTGGTGAACTTGGGGGAACTGTAGGAGGCAGAGTCAACATGCAGTTGTATAGAGCCCTTATTCCTTGGATACTTGACCTTTTGCAGAGCAGTCAGTCTTGGATTTATTCGAAGAGAGCCACAAAAGCTTTGGAAGGCTCTCAACCTTCTAAATAATAACACCATTTAATATATGAGTATGAAGGGATGTGTTTCGAGGATGGCTTTCAGGATACAAATTTCCCCTTCTTGCAACTGTCTGGACCATTCTGTCTTCCCTGCCTGCTTCCGTCAGCTTCAGTTGCCCCCACTTGCCGCCCACAGTGGGATTTTCTCTTCTTTCTGAGGGTTGTCCTACCTTTTGTGACCCTTGTTTGGTGTAGTGGGGAAGGGGATGCTCTGCCTGACCCAGAGAGAGCATCTCTGCGCCTCACAGATGCCCGTGAGAGTCTCCCCAGCCACCTCCACACCTGTAGTTTCCAGCATCATGCCAGTTTCTATTCTGGGAGACTGATCCCTGTCCTCCAGAGTTACAATCCAGTACGGGCTTTACACACAGACAGGATATGTATGCTGCAAGGAAGAAAATGAACAGGGCCCTTTAACAAAAAAGTACTAGAGTGGGTGTGGCGCCTGGGTGGCTCAGTCGGCTAAGCATCCCCCCCACCCCCAAGTCTCACGGTTCATGAGTTTAAGCCCTGCCTCAGGATCCACCCCTGATAGCACAGAGCCGGCTTGGGATTCTCTCTCTTCTGCTCTCTCAGCCCCTCTCCCACTCATTTTCTCTGTCTCTCTCAAAAAACAAATAAATAAACTTTAAAAAATAAAATATATAAAATTAATACTCTAGTAATAGGAGAATGCATTTGATTTTTCTCAATTGGGTGAGTCTTGGTGGAGGTTGTATGTTCCATGTGTAGTTAACAGCTTGGCCAAAGTCCAGAGGTGGGAAAACTCAGAGAGCTTCTTTGAGAAGTGGATTCAGAATAGTACAGTAGGGTAAAAAAGCAGATTGGACCCAGATTCTAAGACCAGATGCCCGACTAAGGTGCTTGGACACCATGTCCTCTGCTGTACAAATGCTCCTCCAGGGAAGGTAGACAGTAGATCTGGAAGCAACGGACATAGTCCTATTATTGCAATGGTTCAGACAAGAGGGAACAAAGATCTGAAGTCAGAGGTGGCAAGTGTAATGGGGCCTTGGGTGAGGGTAAGCTTGGGAGGGGGTAAAGGGAAAACAGGGCTTTACAAAGCCAAACAAAACCACGGAGTTACTGATGCTACTAACCGAGGCAGATAAGATAAAAACCAAAGAAAGCCTGATTATGGGAAGACACGGGATTCTGTAGGGCCGTTCAAGGAAGATAGTGGGAATGGAGCTGGGCATGTGTGTCATGTAAGCACCTGGGTTCCCTTCTCTGGGACAAGTTTGAGGGGTGCAAGATTACCCGAAGAGAGGAAGCATTCATAAGAAAGCAGACACAAGCAAGTTAATGTGGCTTGCTCTGGATACTTGATACAGGCCCCGCTCTGTTCTTTTATGTAATCTCAACATACTGAATATGACAGATGCACTCAGATTAGATGTGACCATTTTCTAGAGGCAGGACTACAGTCTTTTTTTTAAAAAATAGTTTATTGTCAAATTGGTTTCCATACAACACCCAGTGCTCTTCCCCACAAGTGCCCTCCTCCATCACCACCACCTCTTTTCCCCCCC